>NW_012103676.1:2538963-2573137 GCF_000951045.1 Mandrillus leucophaeus | reverse complement strand
TTTGAGATGGAATCTTGCTCTATTGACCAGGCTGGAATGCAGTGGTATGATCTAATCTCACTGCAATCTCTGCCTCCCAGGTTCAAGCAATTCTCCCGAGTAGCTGGGATTACAGGCACCTGCCACCATGCTCGACTAATGTTTTTTGTATTTTTAGCAGAGTCAGTGTTTCCCCATGTTAGCTAGGTTGGTCTCGAACTCCCAACCTCAGGTAATCTGTCTGCCTTGGCCTCCCAAAATGCCGGGATTACAGGCGTGAGCCACCGTGCCCAGCCTATGTTGCTCAGGCTTCTATAAATATTTAGAGCATGCTGTATATTGGGCACTGGGTGAGAAAGAAAGCACTCATTTTGAAGCACATGCTTAGCCAATTTTTAGTGCTCCATAATTACTTATGAATAAATGAAATTGGATTCCCAGCTCACACAGGTGTCCCTAAAGCACGTACTGTAAAGTTGCCAAGCAGGTATAATGAGCAGGGAATTCTTGGTGTGTCTGTTTCTGAAAAGATACTAGGGAACTAAAGAGGACAGAGTAGAAAGTAGAACTGTCATTCTGCCTAACATGGTGAGGTATTCCGAGAGGGAGAGGAAACGCTATCCAGTCCCTTACCACGTCTCTCCATTTACACACAACTCTGATAGGGTTTCTAGCACTTTGTGCAGGTTTCAGATCGTTGGCCAGGGCCTAGGAAGCCTCTGATGCAGCCTGAAAGATTTCACTCCTGTTCGTCATCCGCATTCTTTAGATATTAGATAACTTCTCCCAATTACTAGGGTCAGCATTTTCTTTCTTCTATTTTTTCCACTTACATTTATAAAATAATAAGGGCAACATGCAATAAAATATTAAAGTTGTTGACCCATTTAAACAGTTTACACGGAAGAAGCTGTCAAGGTTGCTGAGAATGCAGATCAGCTCTGAAGTTTCCCCGTGGGACCGCCGGAAGTGTTGGCCCGAAGGTGGTTGAGGGGCCCTGGCGTACAGTGAAGTGTGGGTGTTCCAGATGTGGCAGTCACAAAGCATCCACGAGGTTCTGGTGCTGGTTCCTCAAACTAGAGAATTACCTCATCACTGGAGACCTAATTATCTTTTTTTTTTCTTTGAGATGGAGTCTCACTCTGTCACCCAGTCTGGAGTGCAGTGACGTGATCTTGGCTCACTGAAACCGTTGCCTCCCAGGTTCAAGCGATTCTCCTGCCTCAGTCTCCTGAGTAGCTGGGACTACAGGCACCCATGACCAGGCCTGGCTAATTTTTGTATTTTTAGTAGAGATGAGGTTGCACTATGTTGTCCAAGCTGGTCTCAAACTCTTGACCTCAGGCGATCCACGTGCCTCAGCCACCCAAAGTGCTGGGATTACAGGTGTCAGCCACCGCGCCAGGCCCATCACTGTCTTTATGTACAGCATGTGAAGGACTGGGCTCTCTGAAACCCAGAGATATAAACTATTTGCTTGGCAAACTCATCTGGGTGGCAGTTACTCATGGAACACCTACGCTGTGGCAAGCACCATTCCAGTTGCTGGGAAATGGCAGTGAACAGGCAGGCAGAAATCCCTGTCTTGTAGGGGTTTACCTCCTGCTAGGGATTAGAGAAAACACAAATAAGTGAAGCACACACCTGTAATTCGAGCACTTTGGGAGGCCAAGGTGGGATGATACCTTAAGGCTAGGAGTTTGAGACCAGTGTGGCCAACACAGTGAGACCCTGTCTCTACAAAAAATGTAAAAACTTAGCCGCGGTGGTGGCACACACCTGTAGTCCCAGCTACTCAGTAGGCTGAGGTGGGAGGATTGCTTCAGACCAGGAGTTCAAGCCTGCAGTGATCTAAGAAGGTGCCACTGTACTCCAGCCTGGGTAACAGAGTAAGACCCCATCTCTAAAAATAATAATAATAATAAAATAAATAATAAAATAAAATAAACCAAATAAATGAAAATGCATGGTATGTGACCAATATTCCTCAAAGCTGTCCAGGTCATCAGAAACAAGGAAAACCTGAGAAGCTGCCACAGCCAAGAGGAGCCTAAGGAGATGTGAGGATATTAGGTAAAAATCAGGGAAACCTGAATGAAGTTGGACTTCTGTTGATAATAGTAATGGTGACAACATGTATGTGTGATAATAGTAGTGATGATGTGTATGTGTGTGATGATACTAATGATGACATGGGTGTGATAATAGCAGTGATGATGGTGTGTGTGTGATAACAGTAATGATGTGTATTGTGATAATAGTGATGATGTGTATGTGTGTGATAATAGTAATGATAACACTGTGTGTGACAAAAGTAATGACACGTGTGTGATAATAGTAATGACGGCGTGTGTGTGTGATAATAGTTGTAATGATGACGTGTGATAAGAGTAATGATTATAGTGTGTATGTGGGATATTAGTAATGATGATGATGTGTGTGTGATAATAATAATGATGATGTGTGTGTGATAATAGTAACAATTGCATGTATGTGTGATAATAGTAATGTTGATGATGTATATGTGTGTGACAGTAGTAATGACGATGATGTGTGTGTGATAATAGTAATGGTGATGTGTGTGTGATAATAGTAATGATTATGACTTGTATGTGTGGTAATAGTAATGATGGTGACGTGTGTTTGATAATAGTAATTATGGTGACGTGTATGTGTGTGATAATAGTAATGATGACATGTGTGTGTGATAATAGTAATGATGATGGCATGTATGTGTGATAATAGTAATGATGATGATGTTTATGTGTGTGATGATAGTAATGTGTGTGTGATAATAGTAATGATGTGTGTGTGATAATAGTAATGATGATGACATGTATGTGTGATAATAGTGATGGTGATGCATGTGATAATAGTAATGATGACGTGTGTGTGATAATAGTAATGATGATGGTATGTATGTGTGATAATGGTAATGATGATGTGTGTGTGACAATAGTAATGATGTGTACGTGATAATAGTAATTATGGTGATGTGTGTGTGTGATAATAGTAATGATGATGGCATGTAGGTGTGATAATAGTGATGACGGTGACGTGTGTGATAATAGTAATGATGACATGTGTGTGTGATAACATAATGATGGTGACGTGTGTATAATGGTAATGATAATGACATGTATGTGTGATAATAGTAATGATTATGACGTGTGTGTGATCATAGTAATGAGGGTGACGTGTATGTGTGTGATGATAGTAATGATGACGTGTGTGTGTGATAGTAGTGATGATGATGTATATATGTGTGGTCATGTATCAGATGTTGATGAATGTCCTGGAGAAAAGTGAAGCCAAGGCAGATGGACAGGGAGTGCAGGTGGGAGTTGGGGGAAGGCAAGGAGGGCCCAACTGGGAAGATGGCATTTGGACAGAGACCTGCGTGGAAGGGAAGGAGCATGCCATGAGGTTATCTAGGGGACAGCAAGGGGCAAGGCCTTGTGGGAGAGAGCAACTATAAGCCCATTAGAGAACAAGGTCAAGGTTGGGGGGCTGGAGGTGGGGTGTGGAGCATGGGAGCCCCAGATCATGGGGAACCTTCTAGGTCCCAGTGAGGACTTTGGCATTGACTCTGGACTAGATGTTGGCAAAGCCATGGGTCTGGCCTTATTTGCAGCATGGAGTCCACATCACCATAGCGCTCCTTCCATGGGCTTTTGAGTTACCCCAGAGGTCATTGCCAGGCTTTAGAGCGGAAGTCCACCACCTGCAGCCTTGTAGCCCTTGGGCCAAATCCTATCCACTTGTTTTGCTACAAAGCTGTGCACAGGTGAGCCAGCAACTTGCCTCTTACCTGGTCAGTGAGGTTTCTTTATACTTTTGTGATGCCATTTGTAATTGTTTTGTCAAATTGTGTATTCCATCCTTGGATCTTCCTAACTTCCTAAATGATTTCTTTTTTTAAGGTGCATACTTTGAGATTCACTCTTGATGCCGTAAAGGTCAATGGGTTTTGGTAAATGCACAGTGTCATGTACCCACCATTACTGTGTCATGCAGAATGGTTTCACCACCCTGGAAAAACCCTGTGCATCACCGTTCATCTCCTCCCTTTCCCTTTAAACCCCTGGCAACCATAGACTTTTTACCACCTCTGTGGTTTTGCTTTTTCCAGAATGTCATCTAATTGGAATCATATAGTATGTTGCCTTTTTAGACTGGTTTCTTTCACTTTGCAATATGTATTTATTGCAAAGTGAAAAGGTTCATTTGTGTCTTTCTTGTCTTGATATCTCATTACTTTTCATTGCATAATGATATTCCATTGAATGGATGTACCACAGTTTGTTTATCCTTTCGCCTATTGAAGGGCATCTTGATTACTTCCAGTTTTGGGTGATTATGAATAAAGCTGCTATAAACATCTGTGTGCAGGTTTTTGTGCACATACAAGTTTTCAGATCAGTTGAGTAAACACCTAGAGGTGGGACTGGCATGGTAAGACTATGTCTAGCTGTGCGTGAACCTCTGCTTTTTAGAGTATTATGGTAAAGCTGTGTCTGGCTGTGTATGGACCTGTGCGTTTTGTTTTTGTTTTTGTTTTTGAAGCGGAGTCTCACTCTGTTGCCCAGGCTGGAGTGATGCAATCTCGGCTTGCTCCACCTCCTGGGTTCAAGTGATTCTCATGCCCCAGCCTCCTGGGTAGCTGGGACTACAGGTGCATGCCGCCACACCCGGTTAATTTTTGTATTTTTCAGTAAAGACGGGGTTTCACCACATTGGCCAGGCTCAGGTGATCTGCCTGCCTTGGCATCCCAAAGTGTTGGGGATACAGGTGTGAGCCACCACACCCAACTAGACCTCTGCTTTTAAGAGAATTATGGTAAGGCTGTGTCTAGCTGTCCATGTACCTCTGCTTTTTAGAATATTATGGAAGGAAACTGTGACTTTTTTTGGTCTGTGTCCCTTTTACAACGCCATGTTACTCTTTTTCTATTTCTGGAGCCTTGATTGGAATTTCTCCAGAGGAGTGTTAAAATTCAAATTGTTTTCAGTGAAATTTAAAATTATGATGGAACTTCTAAGAGTAGATTCTTAAAAATCTTTTTAATTTTAAAATTTATCCCCGGTGGGTTCTACCCTGAGAATTTAATAGATCGGCTGACTTAGAAGTTGAGGTAATTGAGATACAACAGTAAAAAGTTAAAAATAATCATACTAGCATTCCTGGAGGCTTTGGGAGTGACAGGTACATTTAATTTGAAATTGCAAGGAAGGTGTTTCAGTGGACTTTATTTCCGGAGATATTTAAGGTTCTCTCCATGTAAGGACATTAGAATCTAAATTATTTCTGACCCGTGCAAAAACTTGAAACGTGTCAGAAACCTATTGTTGTAAAAGTAGGAAGAAAATGGAACAGGAAAGAGGCTTGGATTTTTTTTTCAGCTTTATTTCTTGTCATTTCAATTATGAGATTATAATTTTATAACTATTGATTTATAATACTGACATGTAATAACACGTGCATAAATTGTCCAAATTAGAGATTTGGCTTATGGACGTCAGACTATCCATACAATCAAGATAATGTACACATTTGTCACCTCCTGAAGTGTTCTCCGGCCTCTCTGTAATCCATCCCCTCGTCCCTGTCTCCAGGCAGCAACTTATCTGCCACTTTTAATCGCTATAGATTAGTTAGCATTTTCTAGAATTGTATGTAAATTTATATATTACATATAATTTTATATAAATTATATAAATGGAATCATACAGAAAATACTCTTGGTCGGGGGGAATTTTTTTGCTTTTTGGCATAATTACTGTGGGACTCATGCATACTGTTGGGTAGATCAGCCCTTTATTTATTGCTGAGTAGTGTTCATTCTATTCTATGACGTTGTGGACTGAATTGTGCCCCCCCCACCCCCAAATTCATATGCTGAAGCCCTAGCACTCAGTGTGACTGTATGTGGCAATAGGGCTTTTAGGAAGTAATTAAGGTTGACTGAGGTCATAAGGGTGGGTCGTAATTCGTTAGGATTGGTAGCCTTACCAGAAGAGGAAGAGAGAGCGATCTCTCCTTCTGCCATGTGAGGACACAGCAAGAAGGCAGCTGACTGCAAGCTAGGAAGAAGGCCCACATCAGACCCTGGCCACGACAGCACCCTGAACTTGAACTTTCAGCCTCCTGAACTGGGACAGAAGAAATATCTGTTGTTTAAGCTATGATAACCCAGTCTATGATGTTTGCCGTGACAGCCCAAGCTGACTGAGACATGGATACACCACAATTTGTTTTTCATTTACCTGTTGATGGACATTCTATTTATTTACTTACTTATTTATTTTATTTTGAGACAGAGTCTCACTCTGTCGCCCAGGCTGGAGTACAGTGGCACAATCTCGGTTCACTGCAATTTTGCTTCCTTGGTTCAAGCGATTCTCCTGCCTCAGCCTCCCGAGTAGCTGGGATTACAGGCGTGCACCACCACACCCAGCTAATTTTTGTATTTTTTGTAGATAGAGATGGGGTTTCACCATGCTGGCCAGGCCGGTCTCAAACTCCTGACCTCTGATCCGCCTGCTTCAGCCTCCCAAAGTGCTGGGATTACAGGCGTATATCACCGCGCCTGTCCTGATGGACATTTTAGTTGTTTCTGGTTTGACTATTACAGAGAATGCTGCTCTGAGCAGCTGTGTTCAGGTCTTTGTGTGGACATGTGCTTTCATTTTTACTGGGTGAATATCTAGGAGTGGACTGGCTGGGTTATATGGTAGGTGTATATTTTACTCTTTAATAAACTGCCCAACTGTTTCCTAAGGCACCTGTACCATTTTATATTCACACAAGCAGTGTGTGAGCGTTCCGCTTCCTCCACATCAGACTTGAGGCCTGAATTTTGAATTGCTCTTCCTTAGCTGGTCCACTCGGAGGGCTCAGCGCTGGTTTATGACGTGGCCAGGAGAGGCAGGGCAGGCAGCTGCTTCCCTCTGGAGCCCTCCCTCATACTCTTCATGTTGTCATATGAGAATTTTTAGGTTTCTTTTTCTTTTTTTTTTTTCCTTACCTGCAGTCCAAAGTCACATGAGAATTGTTTTATGCCTGTGTTAAATGTGCTTTCCAGAAAAATTTAGAATGACAATATATGTATGCTCTGACTTGTCTTTCTTACGTTGCTTTTCCTAATTATTTACTTGCAGACATCCTGGAGAGGGTTTCTGGGCTGTAATGTATTAAAATAAATCTAGGTTCTAAAGTCAGACCGACCCGGATTTGAATTTAGGCTTCACGGCTTAGCTGTGTGGCAAGTCACGTGAGCTGAGCCTCAGTTTTGTCATCTGTTTAAAAACTTTTCTTTGTTTGTTTTAGAGGATGGGGCCTGCTGTGTTGCGTAGGCTGCAGTGCAGTACAGGAGCAATCACAGAGCACTGCAGCCTCCTACTCCTGGCCTCAGGTGATCCTCCTGCCTCCGCCTCCTGAGTAGCTGGGACTACAAGCATACCACCACCACTCCCGGCCCCTCCTCTGTTTTTAAAAAGTATATGTGGAGAGGTTGATATTACCCAGCTTGCATGGTTGTTATAAAGCTTAAATATAATGCATTGAAAACATCTTCATTCATTATCTGGGATAATGTATTAATCTTCCAGGGTTATACTTGTAATTACAAGTTGCATTTTCTATTTAACAGTGGTTGACCTACTACCCTCTAAGTGACTAGGAGAGGAAGTGACATTTTCATGGGTGCCACTGTTAGAGGGAGGCCACAGAAAATATGGTGAAATGCAGTGGCTTTGCCAGGACTTACGGTAGCCTTGCAATGTTTAACAATGTCTCAGGCCAGGTGCAGTGAGTCATGCCTGTAATCCCAGCACTTTGGGAGGCTGAGGTGGGTGGATCACGAGGTCAGGAGTTCAAGACCAGCCTGGCCAACATGGTGAAAGTCCCGTCTCTACTAAAAATACAAACATTAGCTGGGCATGGTGGCAGCTGCCTCTAATCCCAGCTGCTCTGGAGGCTGAGGCAGGAGAATGCTTTGAACCCAGGAGGCAGTAAGCCAAGATCATGCCGTTGTACTCCAGCCTGGGCGACAGCAAGACTCGATCTCAGAAACAAAAGCAATGTCTCCGTCCTGCTTTGGCCATTTGCACTGTGGTGGGGATGTATTTCATATGCATATTTATGTACTTCCACCAAGGCAATTGCTGCCTGAATGTAATTCCTCGACGTGGCCTGTTTGGGAATCCCCAGCCTCCTTAGGGACCGCTTAGTCTGTTTTTAGGGAGAACAGGAACACACTTTGGTTCCAAGAGGCACATTTCCCAGGCTTCTGGGATTCTGGCCGGTATGTGCTGTCTGCCTTTTGCAGCACTTGGGCCCACGGGTGGCAAGGATGCTGCCTCTTGGCCTGCAGAATCCTTTGTCCAGCTGTGTGTTGAAAGTGCATGGAGCCTTCCCTCACATGGAGAAGTGGGGGCGTATTCTTTGATGGCTGGGCCAGACAGCTCACTGATGTTGCTGGAGTTTGAAAGGTTGTCGCAAAATGGACAGTCAGGAGATTGACGTTAGCATGGGCAGGTAGGCTGGCGCTGGAACTGTGAGGGGAGTATGAAGGGTGGGTGTTGGTAGGCAGGGGATTTGCTGTGCCAGGTGGGGGTGTCTTGAGGCCTTTTCTGTTCTGCCCGACCGCTGGGTTTCAAAACCCCTGCAGCGTTCCTCCTTAGAGCCGGCTGGCTTTCTTGGCATCATTTGGTTTAGTTGCTAGGAAGCGGAATAGGGCAAATGCAACTTCCTTTTGACTTACTCACTTTGAACCATCTGCTGATTCCTTCTCGTGGCCTTCAAACTTGGCGAGGAGCATCGAGAAGAGGGTCGAGCAGAGCATCTGTGCTTATCCTTTCTGGAAACGGAATGCTTTCTAATAACTCATTAACCCTCTCAGTCCAAATTCATTCAGTTCATCTTGGACAGCTCCTAGTCTCTTTCAGCTAGTGGTTTGGAGCAAGCATTTTATTCTTCGGTTTTGCCCCTTATTTTTGTCTTAGATTTAGAGCTATGTTAACCATATAGCTCTTAAATGAGGAGGATGGTGGCTACGTATGTCAAAATATATTTGGCAAGCAAAGATTGATAAAAACGGTCTTACTTGAGGTTGTTTAACACTTGGAATGGATGCACATGGATTGTGTAGGAATTTTCTATCATAAGCTCCATTGTGAAGTCAGTGTCAGATACATTAAAGGTGGCAGATGATCCACAAAAATTTATAGTGCTGTTGAGGGAGCATCTATCAAAGAGACATTTTAAACAAAACCGGTGATGCCTGTTGTTTATAATTGCCAACTACTACCGGCATTTACCTATTTACTTTCAGGTCGAGTTTCGTTCAGTTGGGCAAATCAGGTGCATGGTGTGGAAGCTCTTTTCTGCTGGTGAGTTTCCTGCCTCTCCCTGTGCCAGTGCCGAGCGTTCAGTTGTCAACTCTGCGAAAGTAGTTGAACAAACAAGCTAGGCAGAAATAGAAATAGGCATTACAAAATAGAGTTAGAGCTTCTGAGAAAAAAACCTTGAGAAAGGCCATTGTTTGAGATTTTAAAATCCAGTTTAACTGAGGATTTAATCACCCCTGAGTGTACCAGAACTGTGGAAACTAATGTAGGAACTATGGGAAATAATCTCTTCTGAAGTGTAATTTTGTCTTTTTTTTTTTTTTTTTTTCCAGTAAGCCATATAAACCTTTGCTGCCAACTTCTTATTCACCCCAAGAGGGCTACTTAAAGGAAGATGAAGACATGCTAAGGTAAAATTTTATTGTTGTGGTGCAATTTGCTAAAAGCATTAGGAGTAATTCAAATGCTTTCTTTCTGTGCAGACTTAGATGTTTGTTAAAATTGATGTCATTAATATTTGCTTTTGGGACATCCCTCAGTTCAAGTTGATCAGATTAAGCCATGCTGCTTTAACTTTTACCTTTCCATAGTCGCTTAGACTTTAGTGGCTAAAATATACCTACAGACTGAAGGACTTAGTCCCCCAGGCCTTTTTGTTCTTCCATTGTCTTGGACTGGGTCATGTGCTTTGTGGGTTATCCATAGCAGATCCTTGAATCCCTTCCTCCACACCCTCACACCTCACCCTCTTGATTTTGCTACCCTCAAACCATCGGTATATGCTCAAAAATGCAAGTGTATTCTGTTGTGATACAAATCAGAACTCCAGAGGCAAATATAAGTGACTTAAAACTGTATTTTTTTTTAACCCCAGGAATGGGATAGATACATAAGAGCAGGTAATAATAAAAAGTGGGTTATCCATAGCAAACCCTTGAACAAAAAGGGTCTGAACAAAAATGAAAAAGGGAAGATCAAAAGCTAGGCGTCTGAGACCAGTCTGGGCAACATAGTGAGACCCTGTCTCTACAAAAAATAAAAAGATAAAATAAAAATCCCTTTTCAGAACTCTCTCACTCTCCCATTTTTTTCCCTTGTTTTTTTAAACTGAAATGGTTGGCCCTGGCATATTGTCCTGAACTTGTTTCTTTCACTTAACCGTGTATCATGAAGGAGTCTTCATCCTCATTCTTTGTAACCACTGCGTAGCATTCTCAGTATGTAAATCACTTTTTTTTTCTTTTTAAAATCACTGTCTCAGTCTATTGCCCAGGCTGGAATGTGTGGTACGATCTTGGCTCACTGCAACCTCCTCCTCCCAGGTTCAAGCTATTCTCCTGCCTCAGACTCTTGAGTAGCTGGGATTACAGGCATGCATCACCACCCCTGGCTAATTTTTGTATTTTAGTAGAGACAGGGTTTCCCCATGTTGCCCAAGCTGGTCTCGAACTCCTGACCTCAAGTGATCTGCCTGCCTTGGCCTCCCAAAGTTCTGGGATTATAGGCATGAGTCACCACGTCCAGCCTCGAGTATGTAAATCACTTTTGAAGGCGACTTTATTTCATTTACTCTGGCTTTTATATTCAGCAATGAAGTTCCTCTAAGTAACTAAATGGGTAAATCAACATGGCAGTTCAAGATTCTTGCCTTGAATCTTTCTCTGTAGTTTTGGTAAAAGCAGTTTTCCTTGAACTGTATTTGAATTGATTTTTATATATATGAACCTTGACAGGGCCTCTCTCTCGCTTGCATTAAAGATGAGATTTGTGTCAGATTAGATTAATAATTCAGAATTGAAAAATGCTTTTCTTAACTGCGGAAGCGCTTGGAAGTGTAGAATTTAGGAATGACTGTTCATGGAGGTTAGTTTTTCTCAGTAACATTTCCTAAAGATGAGACCTGGAATACCTGCACTGTCGGGTGGTCTTCTGAAGGAGATTTTCTTAGCCTTGACCTGAAAGAAACCTAAAGGCAGAGATGGATCACAATGACCAACACTGACTCAGGGTCTACACTGCATCAGGCACCATTCTGAGGATATCGCCTGTATTAGTTCATTCAATCTCATAACAGCACTAACAGGTAGGGTCTATTAATAATCTGCATGTTACAGGTGAGGAAAGAGTCACGATGATGTCAAATAACTTAATCAAGGCTACCCAGCTTGTAAGTGACGGAGCTGAGATTCAAACCCCGACAGTTGCATTGTCAACATTAGGCTGCCTTCTCTGGATGACCAGGTACTGGCTTCCCAGGCTCCTCCCAGTCACCTCTAATTATTTGGTGGTGGTGGTGTTTACCTACCACTTCATTAAAAGAAAGTGTCTATGGCCAGGTATGGTAGCTCATACCTGTAATCCTACCACTTTGGAAGACTGAAGTGTGTGGATCACTTAAAGCCAGGAGTTTGAGACCAGCCTGAGCAACGTAGTGAGACCCTATCTCTACAAAAAATAAAAAGATTAGCTAGGTATGGTGGCGGGCACCCATACTCCCAGCTACTCGGGAGGCAAAGGTGGGAGGATTGCTTGAGCCCAGGAGTTCTGGGCTACAGTGAGCCAGGATCACGCTACTGATGGTGCCCAGGCTGTGGGCAACAGAGCAAGAGCCTGTCTCTAAAAACAACGACCACAACAAAAGAAAGTGTAGAAAGTGTGAGGGAAAGCCAGCAAGAACAAAAGGCAGCAAGGGTTAGGAAAAGCAGGTGGCGTACAGAACGGCCTCTAGAATCAATGGCTGGTGTTGATCAAAGACAAATAGACAAACGAAGCCTGCTCTGGAGAGGGAAGCATTGTGTGCAGCTCAGGGTTCTCAGGGCGGTAGGGGGAGGCATGGACTCAGGCGAGAGCTTTGCTTGGAAACGTCTGTTGGGAGGCTGGCTGTGGACAGCAACCCGAATAAACATTGGAAAGGGGAGAAGCACAGGGACGAAGGCTCGCAGGCAGCTTGCTGAGTAGTCGTGATTTGCGGAGTGCACTCGCCGTGCAGCCTGATGCCTTTTGTGAGAAAACAGCTAATTGCTGCCCGCTAGCGTGGTTCAGTCCCTGTCAGGACATTCCTTGTGGACAGAAACATTGGTGACTGGATCCTGGGGAGCCACAGTAAAAACGCCTGATTTAGGGTACAGCGTGCATCTACTTCTCCCTTTCTTCTGTTAAATCACAGCAAAAGGGACTATTTAGACGGCTGATAGATGATCCAGCATCTGTGCACTATTTTGCATGCCTTTAGCAAGGGAAAAGGGCTTGCTCACAGGCGCTGTGGAGCGTTTATAAGTAAAGGGGGCAGATCTTGTTCATTCATTCTTTACCCATATCCATATCCAATGAAGACCTTCCAAGAGGAGCACCCCCAGTTTTAAAGATGAACGCTTCTGATAAAATTATCTCAAACCCTTTGGACTAAACACCTTAAAGTGTGAATATATAGCTCTAGCTATCTTTCTATCTGATCTATAACAAGGATCAATGGCTCCATATAGCCCTTTTCATCCCCGTGGGCAAGAGGAAACAAATGGAAAGGGCAGAAAATCCTAGAAATTTATAAAACACTAAAATGAGAGCAGGGCAGACTATGGAGCGACCTGCAAATAGACACAGGCTTTAGTGACTATAGATTGCACTGGTGATCTAGTATTTGCTTTTTGGCTTTTGGGGGTACATTTAGAGGGGAAAATACATCTGCACAATATTTGAAAAAATATTTTCATGCATCTAACAGCATTGAAGGATTATGGGGGAAATGCGGCAGATTCTTCAAAAGAGAATGAAGACAACCAGGGGTGATAACCCTAGTGCTCTCCCTTCAGTAAGAATCCTGTTGGCCAGGCGCCATGGCTCATACCTGTAATTCCAGCACTTTGGGAGGCTGAGGCAGGTGGATGAGGACTGAGGCAGGTCAGGAGTTCGAAACCAGCCTGACCAATGTGGTGAAACCCCGTCTCTACTAAAAATACAAAAATTAGTTGGGTGTGGTGGTGGGTGCCTGTAATCCCAGCTACTTGGGAGGCTGAGACAGGAGAACTGCTTGAACCTGGGAGGCAGAGGTTGCAGTGAGCCGAGATCGCGCCATTGCACTCCAGGCTGGAAGACAGAGTGAGACTCCGTCTCAAAACAAAAACAAAAACAGACAAACTAACAAAATGAATCTTGTCACACTTCTACTGAGTTCCTTGTCTGTTCTTGGTAGCAGTGTTGTCTTTCATTTACCCTTTTGGAAGGAGACCCTGAGAACCTTCAGCAATTGCTTTTTGGCTGTGCAAAAACACAAACGCATCGATGTTTTTCAGATGATGCCCTCCAGCCCTTTTATCAAGTGATTCAGAAAAAGTGGGAATGAGAGAGGCCTTTGGATCGTGTTATCGTTTGTATCGACAAACAACCGAGGTGGCGTTATTTCTTTGTAGCGTGTCAAGTGAGATTGTGTACAAACCGCATAATTTAGTGTCCAGCCTTGAGCACATGAGTCACTGAGAGCTGGGCCTCCCGCAGTGCTCTGTCGCTGCTTTAGGAACTGTGAGAATGATGCTCTTGGCGTCACTGGTGGTAGTGTCACTGGTGGTAGTGTCACTGGTGGTGCTGGAGTGACCTGAGGGTGGGGATGTTTCTGAAGATTACTGTCTTGTGCATCTTTTCTGTATTGCTTGAGGGTTTTTTTTTTCAATGAACATCTATCAATTTTTCAATCAGAAAAAAAACACCAAAGCTCTTTTGGGGGATGGGGAGTAGGTACCATGTGCCAGGCACTATTCTGGGCTCTGGGGATACTTCGGTGAATACAACAGGCAAAACCACTGCCCCTGGGCACTGGCAGCTGCTGAGCTTTCAAAGAAGGGTTCCTCTCTTTTTTGAACTGTTTCTCCAACTCCTTTCTGCCTTTATCTGTGCGGTTTTATCTTTAGTCTGGGGTGCCTGTTCCCTCCTCTCCACCTGCTGAACTCATGTGGACAACTGAAGCGCAGTGGAAGGCTAGTCCTATGGGAGTCCTGCCCCACTGCCCCTGCCCTCTAAGCGTGTGCAGCTTGTCCCCTGGGCCTATGTAGTGTCCTGGTGTCAGGCAGCATTGGCTGGCACTCGCTCTGCTGTGTTAGACATGTTGGTTTGCTTCTGTCCCCTATCTCGAGGACAGACAGACTTAATATGTGATGCTAGCTATGTCTCTGGGTGATGTCAGGTTTCACTGTGCTTGGCAAACAGCCTGGTCTGTAGACAAATGGCTGGGTGGGGGGATGCACACTTACTCCGAGCTCGCAGCTCAACAAGGGATGCTGACCCAGGCGTGATGAGCACGGACAGTCCCAGCACAGGAGACCAGGCACACATGGGACACAGCTCTGCACTGGGCTTTCTCACCTTTTTAATATGAAAGTCTGCAATCTTAAATTAAGATGACTCGAATGTTTATCGTGATATCCCCTTTGCAGAAACTGACTTTATTTGTAGATAGCATCTTTTCTTTAACAGTTTTTGAAAGCGAAAATACAGCTCCATCTCATTCAGAGGGTATTTGGGTTGGACCTTGGGAGACAGTGTACTAGAAGAAATGAGGTCAGTCACAGCATGCGGGTGGAAAGGACAATTCCTTTTACATTCAGAAATGATGGAATTTCTTTTTAATAATTGAAAGACAACCAGACATGCCCAGGATTAATTTGATCATATAGTAATTTAAACCAATTTTGAACCCAGAGGCAGTAAAGACCCAGCGTGCACAGTAGCTTTGTTTCCTGCAAAACTGCAATACTTTGCTATAATACTGTTCATCACCCAGGGTCACTGCATTAATGTTTGACCAGATTCACTTTCTCAAGACTTGTGGCAACCATCACGTCTGACTTGTAGCATCTTACGCTTTAAAAAAATTTTGAGACAGAATCTCACTCTGTTACTCAGGCTGGAGTGTGGCGGTGTAATCTCGGCTCACTGCAACCTCTGCCTATGGGGTTCAAGTGATTCTCCTGCCTCAGCTTTCTGAGAAGCTGGGATTACAGGCGTGCCACCACACCCAGCTACTTTGTGTGTGTGTGTGTGTGTTTAGTAGAGATGGGGTTTCACCATGTTGGCCAGGCTGGTCTTGAACTCGTGACCTCAAGTGATCCACCTGCCTCAGCCTCCCAAAGTGCTGAGATTACAGGCATGAGCTACCGCTCCTGGTCCTTCTTTTACTTATTTTTATTTTTTAAATTTAGAGATTGGGGGGTCTCACTATGTTGCCCAGGCCAGTCTCGAACTGATGGCCTCCTGCAATCCTCCTGCCTTGGCCTCCCAAAGTGTCGGGATTACAGGTGTGAGCCACCAAGTCTGCCATGGGATTCTTTTAGAATTGTGACTGACACCAGCTGCCATCGGACTTACACAGCCCTGATATTCTTGCCACCTTCCCATCTACAGAGCCGGGCCAACTGGTGTTGATTTGAAGGCCACCTTTTGTAGTGGAGGAGTGAAGGTTGTGTTTCTTCAACCCCTCCATCTGGAGTGGTATTAGGAAAGGACTCCTCAGATGTCACCCAGCCTAGCGATCTGGGTTCTAGCAGTTAGCCATAGATTAGGGGACTGGATGGAAGCAGCTTTGGAACTCTTTGGCCGCCATGTAGACTGCAGCCAGCTGGGAAGCCTTGAGCTGGGGTATGTTGCTGGCTTTGCTGTTACTCTGATGTCAGGAAGGTGTGTGGTGATAAATTAGTTGGCTAATCCATCCCTTTATACTCCAAAACAGTAATTAATTTTCAAATCATGCCATCCAAATGTGACTTATTTTTGTCATCATTTTGAATCATGGGCTGTCATGTCACTCCGTAGATATGAACCACGTCGTGTTTTTCTTGCCTTCCTTTCGGATTTATTTTCTGGAATCATCCATCCTTTTCTAAATTATCAGAAAAGCATTTTTCCTATTATCATATTAATTTGTAATTCACAAAACATACATTTAATATGCACCTGTTATATGTAGAGCTCTGTGCTTGCACAGGAAGGAACATAATTAAGTAATAATTCTTATTCGTAGGACATGTGGTCTCTTAAGATAAATCATGTACATAAATAACAATAGAAGTCCTGACATGCTAAGAGAATTTTTCCACTCTAAGAAGACGGTACAATTGAGGAAGAGTGAATTTTCATTGTATGGGGTTCAAGGAGATAAATCAAGGGGGTTTCAGGGAGTAACATCATTTGAATTGAGCCTTTGAGGGAAGAAGGGCTGGTACGTCTCCAACAAACAGACAGGCAGAGAGGACACAGCTGGAAGAAAAGGATGGAGAGAGTCCAAGGATCACAAGAAATTACATTTGGGAAGAGAATAGGATGTTTGGAGCCCAGTAGGTTACAAAGTGTGTGAAGATAGGTTGAAGCCATGTCTTGCCAGGACTGTGAGTGCTAGGGTAAGACATTTAGGATGCCGAGCAGTTACTGTGGCGTTTTTGAAAGTAATACTTTCAACAAGATTACTCAGAGGCTGAAGTGTAGGACGGATTGGAGTGGGAAAAGAAATTGTGGTAGAGGCCTTTACAAGTTTCTAAGCAAGCGTTGGGCAAGAATGGAGGCATGAACCCGGTGGAGAGGCCTAGTATAGTTTCCCTGGGACTAGGGGACTGGGGCTGAGGAAATGAGAGATGAGATGACTTCAGATATTGATCCAGTATTAGTTACAGGATGGGTAATGTTGGCTGAAGTGGCTTCCGTGTCATTCCTTCACTTTTATGTATGGATATGTGTATGGATGAATAAATGAGGTAGGGTCTCACTGTAGCTCACCGCAGCCTTGAACTCCTGGCCTAAAGTGATCCTCCTGCCTCAGCCTCCTGACTTTTAGGACTATAGGCATGTGCCACCATACCTGGCTAAATATTTAAATTTTTTTTTTTTGTAGAGACAGGGTTTCAGTATGTTACCCAGGCTGGTCTCAAACTGCTGGCCTCAAGCGATCTTCCCATCTCGGCCTCCCAAAGTGTTGAGAGGACAGCATGAGCTCATTCTTTTACTCTTTAGCAAGGAATCATCTTGGTGGTAATGACCAGAAGTATGGGTCTGTGCTGGGAACTAATTGTGGATGAGCCTTCTCTCATTTTTCTGAATGTAATTTTCTCATCTGTTCTTTAAAACAATCTTTAATTTTCTTTTGTGATCTTTCAATTGAAATGACTTCATCAAATAGCACTTGAATGTTTCCATTTTGAAGAAGGACATTTTAAAAATGTTTTCATTTTGAGAAAGAACATTCATGGTGCTTACCCAGTGTATCATGCCAAACAAAAACACATACAATCATGGACATAGTCAACCCCATGGAGACACTACATCTTCAAAAAAGTAAGTTTCCTGTTCGCCAGAGTTGCTTCCAGTTCTCTTAACTGATTCCATCAGACAGACTGCATAGCCTTAAGTGTTTCAGTGTGTCTAAGAGTGAAAACAAGTTGTGGGACTTGCGTGACTTTTTTTTTTTTTTTTTTGAGGCAGGGTCTTGCTGTGTCACCCAAGCTGGAATACAGTGGTGTGATCATAGCTCACCATAGCTTCAACCACCTGGGCTCAATGATCCTCCTGCCTCAGTCTCCAGAGTAGTTGGGACCACAGGCACATGCCATCATGCTCGGCTAATTTTTTTTTTAAATTATTTGTAGAGATGGGGGGCTTTTTACTATGTTGCCTAGGCTGGTCTCGAACTCCTGGGCTCAAGTGATTCTCCTGTATTGGCCTCCCAAAGTGCTAGGATTACAGGCGTGAGCCACAGTGCTGAGCCAATGCATGATTTAAAAAAATGTATAGCATCTTATACCTCACTTACCTAAATACCGTAAAAATATAGGATCTTATCCCTTACTTAAATTTGTGGGTCAAACTATCTATATAACAGCTGTTTGGTGACATTGATTCTTTTCTTTTGTTGACTGACAGTAACCTGCCTTTTTCTTGTGTGTGTGTGTTTTAAGGGAATATGCAGCAGTTATAGGTCATCGTTTGTGGGATCATTGCCTCGTGGTAGAAACAATCCACCTTACCTCTGATTGGGTCTTTCTTGTGCACTCCAAAGAGTGAAAGATGATGGTTCCTCATTATGTATTCTTGTCAAACAGTCTAACAGAAAACTTTTTTCTTGCACCATGATTGTGCTTCATGAGTCTATCACATCACTTAAGACATATCCTACTTAAAAAATGTAATGTTTTTTCTTTGTACACCGGTACACTTTGAAGGTTCATGCTGGTCAATAACTAAACTGAATTTAATTGGGGAAAGAAATCACAAAGTACTCTCCTGTATATTACTAATAATTGAAACTTACATCATCTTCATTGCCTCTTACTTAAGAATCCAAAACATCTCAGCCAATATATTATGTAATTAATTCAGTTCTCTTATCTGGATTTTTCTTTTCTTTTCTTTCTTTTTTTTTTTTGAGCTGGAGTCTTACTCTGTCGCCCAGGCTGAAGTGCAGTGGTGGGATCTAGGCTCACTGCAACCTCCACCTCTCGGGTTCAAGTGATTCTCCTGCTTCAGCCTCTCAAGTAGCTGGGATTACAGGCACACACCACCACACCTCGCTACTTTTTGTATTTTTAGTAGAGACGAGGTTTCACCATGTTGGCCAGGCTGGTCTCAAACTCCTGAGCTCATGTGATCTGCCTGCCTTGGCCTTCCACAGTGCTGGGATTACAGACTTACACAGAAATTTTGACCAAATTCCACCCCCAGCTTTTCTACCCTTAGCAATTCCCTGCATTCTCTTAGACTTCCTTTTTTATCAGCTTTGCCTTGTCTACAAGATCTCATCCACTCCGTTATTGTTAGGCTCAAAAGAATGCACAAAAATGACCACTCTTCTCCTCCCTAGAATATACGGACTTAGGCAGATGTCTGTATATTCAAGATCACCCTTCGTCTCCTTCTTCCTGGTCACACCTACTGCTTCCATCTCTCTCAGCCCCGTCTCCTGCCCTGGACAGTAGATGGACACTGGGAATGGTATTCCTCCCAGTTGCAGGCACTTAAACTGTTGTTCCTCTCCCTTTAAAGAGGGGAGGGGGCTGCCTTGCAGAGAACCTCCTTTACAGCTCACCTGCAGTCCCATCCCAACAAGCATGGGTTTTCCATTCCTTTCTTCTTTGCAGAAGCTCCCAGTACTGTTCTAGTCAGTTCAGACATATTGAGTGCTTCCTATATGCTAGGCACTGTGAGTGATGTCAGGCCAGTGCTGCTTCTTTTCTCTGCAGGTAAGCAGCCGTCAGGCAGGCTTCTCCAACAGGCCCTGGATCATCCGTCCCGGCTCATGTCTCCTTAGCAGTGTTGGATTTTCATTGCTAGGTTGGGCGAACCTTCCCTTGAGTGTAGAGAGCACCAGTAGCTAGATTTATATCATGCCTGTAGCTTCCAGAGCCTGCAGAGAAGGGAATGCAGGGTTAGTGTTCTAAATCAAGCCATAATATTGGGTCTGAAGAGTGAAAAGTGAAGGACATTTGTCCCCCATCATCTCAGGGATACCAGGACAACTCTATTCCCACCTTTCTATGTACTGTGCTTCTGTATCTCCACCTGGCCAGCTCTTGCTCCATACTACTCTCAAGAGTGTGAAATCATGGTTTTTCTGAGCTAATAATGGCTAATTTATAAATCTAACCCACATTTATGTCATATATAAGTTCTGGAAATGTAAAAGAACACAGACTTTCACAAAGTGCAGATCCCAGTCTCCTGGGGTGAGGAACAGTTTAATTTGAGCCGGTTGTGAACAGGACTAATTATGTCTAGTTACTTAAGTGTTTACATTCATGCAAGATCATTTAGGAAATTATCACTAAAGTAAGTAGGTTGAATAATTTGTTGACTACTAAAATACTTTAACAAAAACTACGCTACTTCAAAAAAGCATATAATTTACTTTTAACGTATTACAAATTCAGAAAATAGTTTCTTTTTCGTGTCCAGAATAGTATTGTTAGGGACACATTTCATTTGTCATCCATTAATTTAATTATTGAACTCAAATCATAAATAAAAAGAGTACTGTTTTCTCCAGAAAGCTGCATCTATTTTAGAAAATTACTCTTAGCTGGGTTCTCTTTCACAATGCTTTGTGGCCAACAGTTCAGTTCATACTTTGCATGCAGCCATTATTCAGAAGCATGTGCCAAGACAAATACTTAAAACAGTCAAACAATGAAACCTCAGAGCCTAAAGGCAAATACGTATTCCTGTTTCTTCCTGAATGTAACCTTAATAGACACAGTTTAAGATTTAGCCAATGCTGTAATCTCCACTGCAGCTCTGTATGCCTTTTGGGTCCTAAATTTGCTCAGAACTTGATGATCTATGGCAAGCCAGGGTAGGGGGCTACCATCTAAGATTAAACTTTTATGAAGTCTTATTCTCAGCAGATAAACCTGGGAGGGATTACAAGACATCTGTGTGTTGACTACAATCATTAAGTTATGGGAAAGCCACTCTTGGTGTCTCAAGTTTATTTTATATGTAGTATTTAGAGCCTGGAGCATTCCCAACCTGACCTGGAAAGGCCTTTTCATGGCTTAAGATCCCATAGGGCTGAGCTGAAGACAACAGAACTACGCAGAGGAAGTGGGTTACCCTGCACACTGCAGTGAGGGTGCTTGAAGCCCAGCATTAGCACGTCCATCTGTCTGTCTGTCTGTTTTATTAATGCATTCCTGTACAAAGTTAGAAGAAAAATGAGCGGTACAAAGTTCACAATGAAAAACATCGGTCAAGCCGGGCACAGTTGCTCACACGTGCTATCCCAGCACCTTGGGAGGCCGAGGTGGGTGGATCACCTGAGGTCAGGAGTTTGAGACTGGCTTAACCAACATGGTGAAATGCCATCTCTACTAAGAATACAAAATTAGCCATGTGTGGTGGCACATGCCTGTAATCCCAGCTACTCAGGAGGCTGAGGCAGGAGATTCGCTTGAACCCGGGAGGCGGAGGTTGTGGTGAGCCGAGATTTCTCCATTGCACTGCAGTCTGGGCAACAAGGGTGAAACTTCATTTAAAAAAAAAAAAAAAAAGAAAAAAGAAGAAGAAAAATAGCGGTGCCTTGTCACACTCTCTCTAGTCCCCACTCCACTCTGGAAAGGCTGTCATTCCCAGCCCCTGCCTCTTTCTTCTGTGAATCACACGCATCTCAATTGTGCACCCTGATGCTGGAACCAAATAAAACACCTTCCCTTTTCGAGTTTTTTTTTTTTTCCGTCTTTGAGTAGCCAGCAGCGTTCACCGTTTTTTCGGGCCAGGTTTGTTTAGACATAAGAATTCCCACTGACATACAGCACCTCCATCCCCCCCGACCCCACCCCGCCAGCCTAGCCTGGAGGCGTCCACTTGTAAAATGAGGGTTTGTGTGGAAGTGGGGAGCCATGCTGCCAGTTGTTATGGTTTTGAAACAGAATGGAATGTTTGATTTTGAAACCCGACAGAGTCCCTGCTGCTGCGGGTCCCAGTCACTCTCATCCACAGGCAGTCACAGTTCCACCAAAGAGCAGAGACAGTTGAAACAACTTGCGGCTAGATTAACTGTGTTTTCTGATTTTGTTTTTCTCCTTTTTTTGTAAATGTGTTTTTAAAAAATCGGGATGCCCCTGTGGTAAAACAGGCTCTTCTTGTCCCTGGTACATCGTCCTGAGCCCCTCGAGGATGCACTGGGGCTGGTGGCTGAAGCACTTAGGAGGTTTCTCGCGAACTGGGGGCAGCAGGAATGTGCTGCAGTTTCTCAGAGGGCTGGAGAGCAGGCAGATGACATTCCAGGACGGGAGCGCCGCTGCAGCCACCCTGGCTTCCGTGCACTCGGCCCCTTCTCTTCCTGTTAAATTTGGGGATACATTTGCACAGGGATGAGTTGAGCCTGATCACTGACTGCCTGAAGACCAGAAAAGGACAACTGGGAGGTATTTTGGGCTGTCCCTTTTCCCTCCCATTTCAGATCCCAGAAAGTCCTTTTTCTGCACACCCATGTGTGAAGGAAAACCAAAAAAATTTTCCTTTATGAGAGAGTGTGCCTCTGTAATGTGTATATCATACAGAGGCATTGGATTTGAGTGTGTTTCAGATAGGAATAGACTGTTTCAGTATTTCACTTTTATGGACTAAAATGCGTCTTCTGAAGCTAAATTTTCTTTTGAACCAGATTTTAAATATATAAATAGAATGACCTCTATAGATAGATGGGTATGTAAGAAATAGTTCCAGTTCCCTATCAGTTTATTTTCCTGATTCTATATTTCAGTTTTTGTTTTTATTTTTATTTTTTTAATAGTTTATTGTTGTTGTTTTGAGATGGAGTCTTGCTCTGTCACCCAGGCTGGAGTGTAGTGGCATGATCTCGGCTCACTAAAATCTCCGCCTCCCAGGTTCAAGCGATTCTTCTGCCTCAGCCTCCCGAGTAGCTGGGATGATTACAGGCATGTGCCACTGTAGCCAACTAATTGTTGTATTTTCAGTAGAGACAGGGTTTTGCCATGTTGGCCAGGCTGGTGTCAAACTCCTGACCTCAAGTGATTCACCCCACCAGCCTTGGCCTCCCAAAGTGCTGGGATTACAGACATGAGACACTGTACCTGGCCTAGATTTCAGTTTTTAATTGAGACATGTGTAAGGTTACTTTTAAGTGCATGGTAAATGTGAAGAAGCAACTCCTAATCTTGGAAGGTTTTATTTTATTTTTTGAGACGGGGGTCTTGCTATGTTACCCAGGCTGGTCTTGAACTCCTGGGCTAAAGCGATCCTCCTGCTTCAGCCTCCGGAATAGCTGCGACTACAGGCATCAGCCACCACTTCTGCGTAATCTTAAAGACTTTAAAGAGCATTCCAATTACAAGCTGAACCCTTGAAGTAGTGACTTTTTCATTTGCTTGTTTTGAGTTAAGTGGGTGAGAAGAAAATAATAATCACTTGTCCCTTTTAGGAAAAAAGCAGCAGGCTGTGTTATAGGACCATGTTAAAGCTGTAAAGAAATTGTTCGTCTTACAAAACACAGAATGTGATTGATTTTGGCGCAATTTTATTGTACCTACTTTCTCGGGGCAGGTGGAACCCATGAATTTAAAACACAGCAGTCATGTTTCTTTTTGATTATAGAAATCTCAAAGTCAGTAAACGTGAAGATCTTTCTTGAGTAGCCTGAATTGTTCTTTGTGTGGCTTGCTGGCTAGGACTGCAGGCTTCTGCTAACCATTTGTTTTCTTCCTTTTTCCAGGCTTGGAGATGCTGGATCCTTTAGCCAGCAGTGAGCATTCCTCATTTCAAGGCAGGAACTGCCCCCACTGTGGGCAAGCCGCCTCCACTTCTTCCAACTCCTGGCAGGAAGTCCTTCCTGGGTGCCCCTCCCCCAGTTCCTGTCAAGTGTCCTTTGTGAGGTGATAGGCCTGGGGGACACCTCCTTCCACTGCCAGCTCAGTGCTTCCCCCTAGGGACACAGCAGATGAGTAGCTCTTCTGCTTCTCAGAGAGCTCCCCGGAGACAGCGGGCAGTTTAGAGTGATAGCAGCGTGTGCTGTTATATATATATATATATATATATATATATATATATATTTTAATGGGGTCTCACTCTGTCACCCAGGCTGGCTGGAGTGTGGTGGCACAGTCTCGGCTTTCTGCAGCCTCCGCCTCCCGGGTTCAAGCGATTTTCCTGCCTCAGCCTCCGGAGTAGTTGGGGTTACAGGCATGCACCACCACGCCTGGCTAATTTTTGTATTTTTAGTAGAGACAGGATTTTGGCATGTAGGCCAGGCTGGTCTCAAACTCCTGAGCTCAAGTGATCTGCCTGCCTTGGCCTCCCAAAGTGCTGGGATTACAGGCGTGAGCCACCGTGGCTGCCTGAGAGTGTGTTTTCAATCTGCCATGTTAAAAAGCAAGTTGCAAGTGAAGTCTTTATGGGAAAGTAGCTTTCACCTGGACTCTAAATAAAATTTAGATCTGGGGATGTCTTTATAAATAAGAGTCAAATACTGCTTTGACCTTTTATGGGAGCAGGGAATTTTTGAGCCAAAAATCTTTCTTATGAGCACAACATTTCAACCTTGACTGTTGTTGGGGATTCAAATGGAGGGAATATGCCAGCTTGCTTTGGAAGCTGTACATGTGCACGCCTTTGATTGTCAAGGTCAGCCCGTATTGATGATCCTCAGCCCTGTGAGTGAACATTTCTGTGCCCCACCGCCTTTTGACCTGTTGCCTTTGGAGATGAGTGAGAATCCAGTTCCGCCTCCCCACCCCCCCATGCCCTCCTATTTGGGTTTCCTTGCTCTCGTGCCTTTGCTTTTTCCCTTCCTTCCACTGGGCCCCGCCTTACTCCCTGGCCCTCTGGACTCAGCCTCCCAACTCCCGATGGGCTCCAGCCTCTCTGAGACTGGGTGTGTCTCCTGCTTCAGGCCCCTTCTTGGCTCACCCACAGGCCCATTGTGAATATCTGGACTTTTCCTGTGAGGAGTGAGTGGAGAATGGGGAGAAGGGCTCAGGAAGAAATCTTTCTGCTCTCATTTG
This sequence comes from Mandrillus leucophaeus, assembly GCF_000951045.1. Lineage (NCBI taxonomy): Eukaryota > Metazoa > Chordata > Mammalia > Primates > Cercopithecidae > Mandrillus > Mandrillus leucophaeus. Next base: position 2,548,319 of record NW_012103676.1, on the reverse strand, counting down.
CCTCCCATCCTTGCCATTAGTTTAGGAACAAAGCTCTTTCTGACCTTCACAAAGGGCCTGGTTCAGGGCTTTTATGGTAAGCACTTTGAGGAAATGTCTTGTGTAACAGGGTGAGGGCTGTGCCGGACAGCCTGCCTGTCCAAGAGGGGCAAGACTGGGTGCTGGGTGGCGTGCCAGGCCAGTGTTCTGGATGGGTGGAGGGAGGCCAGCTTCTGAGGAGCAGAGGATTTCAGCCGTTATGGCGCATCTGGGAACTTTACTGCTTTGAATGTTTAAGAATATGTGTTCCAGGCCGGGCGCGGTGGCTCATGCCTGTAATCACAACACTTTAGTAGGCTGAGGTAGGTGGATCATCTGAGGTCAGGAGTTTAAGACCAGCCTGGCCAACACAGTGAAACCCCATCTCTACTAAAAATACAAAAAATTAGCTGGGCATGGTGGTGGGTGCCTGTAATCCCAGCTACTCGGGAGGCTGAAGGCAGCAGAATCGCTTGAACCCAGGAGGCAGAGGTTGCAGTGAGCTGAGATTGCGCCACTGTGCTCCAGCCTGGACAACAAGAGTGAAACTCTGTCACACACACACACACACAATATGTATTCCAGGTGTCAAAAAAAAAAAAAAAAACCCCACAAAAAAATGAAAACCTTCAAAACAGAACATTTAGAACAAAACCCCCTTGTACAAAGGAGAATGGAAGACCAGGACGTCATGACAGGCTCGGACTAGACCAAAAGTTTGCAAACTCTTTTGTTGTTTGTTGTTAAAGAGACAGAGTCTTGCTCTGTTGCCTAGGCTAGAGTTCAGCCATGCAGTCATAGCTTACTGCAGTGTCAATGGCCATCATGCATGGCTAATTTTTAAATTTTTGTTTTGCAGAGATAGGGGTATCACCCTGTTGCTCAGACTGGTGTCAAACTCCTGGGCTTATGCGATCCTCCCACCTCGGCCTTCCAAAGTCCCGAGATTACAGGCGTGAGCCTCTATGCCTGGCCACAAACTTCTTTTTATAAAGGGCCAGAGAGTAAATATTTTAGGCTCTGTGGGCCAAGAACCAAAATCAAGGATATTATGTATATACTTATGTAACTGTTTAGAATGTAACCATTTAAAAATAGGAAAACTGGTGAGGGGCAGTGGCTCACACCTGTGATCCCAGCACTTTGGGAGGCCAAGGTGGGGGAATCATTTGAGGTCAGGAGTTTGAGACCAGCCTGGCCAAATGGTGAAACCCCGTCTCTACTAAAAATACAAAAATTAGTTGTGCTGGCAGGCGCCTCTAATCCCAGCTACTCAGGAGGCTGAGGCAGGAGAATCGCTTGAACCCGGAGGGGCAGAATTTGCAGTGAGCCGAGATCGTGCCACTGCACTCCAACCTGGGCGACAGAGCAAGATTCTTTGTTTCAAAAAAAAAAAAGGTAGGGATAGGGTGGAACCATTCTTAGCTTGAAGGCCTCACCAGGCAGCAGGGCTGATCTGGTCCCAGATTCTGGTTTGCTGACCCCAGTGGCTTTCTCTGGGTCTAAAGAAGACTTGGTGGAGCTTGCAGGGCTAAGACAGAGCCTGGCAGGAGGGGCAGGTTACTCCCTGCTTAGCTCCTCTCTAAAGATGAGGAAAGATCCTTTTGGGGAGGGCAGCCAGAACTGGATTTATCATGTGTACCCCTGTCTATATTTTTGTTTTTGTTCTCTGCAGGACTGGTCAACCCCAAAGGTCTGTTTCCCTCTCCCCTGCTTGTGGCAGGCCTCTTCAAGAGGCATAACCCTTTGGGGTGCCCTGAAGGATACCCTGGCCTTTCCCAAGTCTGCCAAGCACCCAGTACTTGAGGAGAAGCCAGGCCTTTTAGCACTGCCAGCAGGTGAGTAGCCAGATGAGCTGTGAGTGGCATTCTAGGCTAGTGCTGTCCAGTAGAACTTTCCGTGATGGTGGAAACACTCTAGGGTTGTGCCATCTGATACAGTAGCCCTTAGCTACATGTAGCTCTTGAACACTTAAAATGTGGAGAGTACAACTGAAGAACTGAATTTTTAATTTTAGTTAATTGAAACGACCATAGTCACATGTGGCCACTGGCTACCATGCTGGACAGCACAGTTCTAGGCTATTAGAGGTCTCAAGAAACTCTAACAATGGGTAGGAATGGTGTGATGTTTTTACCAAGAAATTCGTTACTTAGTTTCTACCCCTTCCTCCTTCTTTCTTTTTTAGAGTTGCAAATGAGCTTAAAAAAGGAAATATATCTCTTTCACAAATGGGTGCAATTGTTAATTGCTATAAAGTAAGGTAACTTAAAGCACAAAACAGTGTTACTAAATTCCTGCCCAATAATCTTAAGGGTTGCTCTTTGATGGTTAAAAATGGGGTTACTAAGGGTCAAGGAGGTGTTGGGGAATACTGACACAGCTAGAAACCCTCTCTTTGACTTGTTCAGAAGGCTTGCAAGAGGTTGGCAAAGGGAATATCTTTTTTTTGTTTGTTTTTGTTTTGTTTTGTTTTTTGAGATGGAGTTTCGCTCTTGTCGCCCGGGCTGGAGCGCATTGGCGCGATCTCAGCTCACTGTAACCTCTGCCTCCCGGGTTCAAGCGATTCCCCTGCCTCAGCCTCCTGAGTAGCAGGGATTACAGGCACCCACCACCATGCCCATCTAATTTTTGTAATTTTGGTAGAGATGGGGTTTCACCATATTGGCCAGACTGGTCTCAAACTCCTGACCTCAGGTGATCTGCCTGCCTCTGCCTCCCAAAGTGCTGGGATTACAGGCATGAGCCACCATGCTCGGTCGGCAAAGGGAACATCTTCTAATGATGTTCTGGTGTCTGGATCATGGGCCCGTGAATCCTTAAGTCCTTTGGAGGTGTGGATGCCCCGTATCTGCTGGCTCAGGGAAGCACACAGTTCCTCCCTTGCCTGGGAGGTCGACAGGGGTCTGATCTGCCATGTTTAAGGTACCGACTGGAGCTTGCAGGGGAATCAAGGCTTTTTCTCTATCTTCCTTTTCAGTGCAGACGTGGCGAGCTCTCACCTCCTCAGGTGCTGCCTTTTCTCCTGTGCAGCAGAGAAGATGAGGCTAGAGGAACCACCCAAGGCACAGAGGGTATTAACTTGCCCAAGTTCATGCAGTGGTGTCTGGTGGAGCTGAGACTGCACACCGGCCCTGTGACCCCACCGCCTGGGCTCTTCACCACCACACAGTCCCAGTGGCACATACATGTTATCAAGTTGATGTTGCTTTCAAAGAAAATCTTAGATTTTTGCTTGGATTTCAACCACATCCACAACCCACCCACCCTTCTTTCCTTCCTTCCTTCCTTCCTTCCTTCCTTCCTTCCTTCCTTCCTTCCTTCCTTCCTTTTTTCTTTCTCTTTCTTTTCTTTATTCCTTCCTCTCTCTCTCTTTCTTTCTTTCTTTCTTTCTTTTTTTTTTTTAGACAAGGTCTTACTCTGTTACCCAGACTGGAGTGCAGTGGCTCGATTTCTATCTCAGCTCACTGCAACCTCCGCCTCCTGGGTTCAAGCGATCCTCCCACCTCAGCCTCCCAAATAGCTGGGACTACAGGTGAGCGCCACCACACCTGGTTAATTTTTGTGATTTTTGTAGAGAGGGGGTTTCACCGTGTTGTACAGGCTGGTCTTGAACCCCTGGGCTAAAGTGGTCTGCCTGTCTCAGGCTCCCAAAGTGCTGGGATTACAGGCATGAGTCACCATGCCTGGCTAGCACAGCCCCCCTTTGACAAAACACCAGAAGTGTTTTCATGTCACTTGTATCTTCTGATTCATCACAGTGTAGAAGTTCAGAGGGAAGAAGCGAAGTTGTCAGTGCGAGTCTGGGTGAAGCCACAGAAGCCTAATGGAAGAGCCAGTCTTAGAGGAAGTCAAGTATTTGGGTGCCTGGAGGGGAGAAGGCACCATGATCTCCTACTTATAGAGGGACCTTCAGGTGACAAGGGTTTAGGACTCACTGAGGGTGGGGCGATGGTAGGGTAGATGTCCCATATTCTTTGGCTGTCACCAGGATTAAATTAGATTGTTTTGTTTTGTTTTGTTTTTGAGACAGATTGTCGCTCTGTTGTCCAGGCCGGAGTGCAGTGGCACAATCTCAGCTCACTGTAACCTCCGCCTCCCAGGTTCAAGCAATTCTCCTGCCTCACTCAGCTTCCCCAGAACCGGGGACTACAGGCACCCGCCACTGACCCGCGCTAATTTTTGTATTTTTATTAGAGATGGGGTTTCATCATGTTGGCCATGTGGATCTTGACCTCCTGGCCTCAGGTGATCTGCCCACCATGGTCTCTCAAGTGCGGGGATTACTGGTGTGAGCCACCGCGCCTGGCCTAAATGAGATCATATGAATGAAAATCTTCTCGACTCTCCAAGAATTGCACAGATATCTGTCTGTTGGTGCTTGGTTAATCCGATTCTGCCTGCAAAGGCTGGTGGGTGTGGTTGGGCGAACTGGCTCCGGCTGCTGGTTGGATGTGAGCCGACGCTGCGGTTTCCTCCTCTTCGCAGTTCTTTTGCAGCTGGAGCCACAAGAGTGGGCAGCTCAGCCTGTGTCTCTGCTGAACTAAGGGAAGCTCCACTGAGCCTGGAGAACAAGGTGGTTTCTGCCCAGATGGTGGTGTTGCCCTCCTTGAAGGCCCCTGCCTGGCCTGCAGCACTGAAGTCCAGGTTATGGATACAAATGTGGCTTCCGTCTGTCTGATACGTGGTCCCATGGAAACTTTTTCACGTTTGGGGTCTGTGCTGAACTAGATATTTGTGGAAAGTCATTTTGTAGACAGTAGGCCTCGAAGTTGTTCAATTATGTGCATATTAAAATACAACAAAAAAATGTCTAACTTTTACATACTGGTTACCCCTGTTTAAAACCTTTTTATTTTAGAATAATTTTATATTTACAGAAAATGTACAGAGATAATACAGGGAGTTCCCTTTATTCAGCTTCCTCCAAATGCTAACATCTTATATAACCATGATACATTTGTCAAAACTAGGAAATTAACATTGGTACAGCCATACTAACTACACTACACATTTTATTTGTATTTCACCAATTTTTCCACTAATGTTTCTGTTTCAGGATCCTATTCTGGGTACCACTTAGATTTAGACCCTTTTTTATTTTATTATGTTCCAGTTTATTTTAACTTTTTTTTTTTTTTTTTTTGAGACAGTCTCACTTTTACCCAGGCTGGAGTGCAGTGGTATGATCTCGGCTTGCTGCAGCCTCAACCTCCTGGGCCCAAGCGATCCTCTCACCTCAGCCCCTCAAGTAGCTGGGACTACAGATGCACGCCACCATGCCTGCCTAATTTTTGGTACTTTTTAGAGAGACGGGGTTTCGCGATGTTGTCCAGGCTGATCTCAAACTCCTGAGCTCAAGCGATCTGCTTACCTTGGCCTCCTAAAGTGCTAAGATTACAGGCATGAGCCACCGTGCCTGGCCATTTTTTCTTCTGAAATTTTTTTTTGTAAATTAGAGACTGAGTCTTGTTTATGTTGTTGAAGCTGGTCTTGAACTCCTGGCCTTAAGCCATATTCCTTTCTCAGCCTGTCTAGTAGCTGGGACTATAGGCACACACCACCAAATCTGGCTTGAAACATTTTAAATATAAAGAAATTTGAATAAATAGTACAGTGAACACCCATATATCTTGTATCTAGATTCAAAAGTAAACATGATTTTTTGTAAAAACTTATACATATGTCTGTGTAAATTTAACTTTTTCCTCAACCATGAAGGTAAGTTGCAGAGTTTATGACCTTTCACTTTTAAATACCTTAGCATGCATCTCCTAAGAATGGGAATATTCTCCTATGTAATTATGATACTATTAGCACACCTTAAAAATTAATGACAATTATATCATCTCTAATATCTAGTTCTAATATTTGAATTTCCCCAGTTATCCCAAGAATGCTTTTATGGCTTCTTTTTAAAACTAGGATTTAATCAAGGTTTGTGCATTACATTTCGTTTTCATATGTCTTCAGTTTCTTTTCATCTAAAACAGCCTTCTTACCTCTCTTTGTTTTCTCATGATACTGATTTGAGTCCACACCGTTTCCTTGTTTTGTAGAATCTACTGTACCTGTTATGTGTCTGATGGCTTCCTCCTGGTGTCACTTAACTGTTCCTCTGTTCCCTGTATTTTCTGTATCCCAGAAGTTTGGCCTACAGGCTTGATTAGTCAGGCTATACATTTTTGGCAAGGGTATTTCACAGATGGTGCTGCCTGTTTATATGGCTTCATATCAAAACATACATGACTGTTGTCCTGCTGGGAGGGCTCCTATGCTTGGTCACTTGGGTAAGGTGGTGACTGCCTGGTGCAGGTAGGTTTTTTTCCTGGCATCAAGCAAATATCCTGTTCCCCACCAACCAATACCCACCCTGTTTTGACTTTTTTTAAACAAGGTCTCACTCTGTCACCCAGGCTGGAGTGCAGTGGCATGATTTCAGCTCACTGCAATCTCTACCTCCTGGGCTCCGGTGATCCTCCTGCCTCAGCCTCGTGAGTGCCTGGGACTGCAGGTACATGCCATCATGCCTGGCTAACTTTTGTTTTTTTTTTGTTCTTTTTTTTTGTAGAGATGGGGATTCCCCACGTTGCCCAGGCTGGGCTTGAACCCCATGTTGGCCTCCCAAAGTGCTGGGATTATAGGAGTGAGCCACTGCTTCTAGCCCCCCACCAGCTTTTACCTAACTGTGTCCATTGATTTTCACCTGACTCAATTGTTGTCTTGGACCTGCCCTCTTCCTGCTTTTATTTTTTTTAAAGGCAGTGTTCCACTCTGTCACCCAGGCTGGAGTGCAATGGTGTGATCTCAGCTCACTGTAACCTCTGCTTCCCAGGTTCAGGCGATTCTTGTGCCTCAGCCTCCCAAGTAGCTGGGACTACAGGTGTTTGCCACCAACCTGACTAATTTCTGCCCTCCCTTTAAATTGAGGTGTTTTTTTGGTTTTGTTTTGTTTTGTTTTGTTTTGTTTGTTTTGACAGAGCCTTGTTGCCCAGGGTAGAGTGCAATGGTGCGATCTCAGCTCACTGCAACCTCCGCCTCCCAGGTTCAAATGATTCTCCTGCCTCAGCCTCCCGAGTAGCTGGGATTACAGGTGCCCACCACCATGTCCGGCTAATTTTTGTCTTTTTAGTAGAGATGGGGTTTCACCACATTGGCCAGGGTGATCTCAAACTCCTGACCTCAGATGATCCACCTGCCTTGGCCTCCAAAAGTGCTGAGATAACAGATGTGAACCACTGCACTCAGCCAGAGGTATGCTATCTTAAACGTTCAGTTTAGTGAGGTTTGAAAATTATACCCATATAACTTGCACCCAAAACGAGGTATAGATGTTTGACTCACTTCATAATGTCCTATTGTGTCCCTTTCCAAGCATGCACCATCTCCTGCAAACCTTTTTTGACTCCCATCACCTTAGTTTTGTCTGTTCTTATATTTTATATAAGTGGAATCATGCAATATGCATTTCATTGAGACTAGTTTCTTTTAATAGAATGCTTTTGAGGTTCATCCATCTTGTCACATGAGCCCGTAGACCGTTACTTTTTGTTGTTAAGCAGGAGGTTATTGTATGGTTGTGCCAACCTGTTTGTCTTTTCACGTGATGGCGGACTTTGGAGTTGTTTACACTTTTTGACTATTATAATTATGAACACTCTTGTACATGTCCTTTTGTGGACATATATTGTCATTTTGCTTGATAAATACCTAGGAGCGGAATTGCTGAGTCATAGGAGAGATGGATGCTTAGTGTAATGAGATTCACCCAACTGGTTCTACCATTTTCGCTGCCACAGCTAATATCTGTGGCTCCATATGTTCACCCACTTCTGTGCTGTCAGTGTTTGATTTTAGCCTTTGAATGGGGATGAGACATTTGTCATGGTTTTCATTTGCATCTCTCTGATGATTAATGATGCTGAGCACCTTTTTCATTTTCATTGTTTTTCTGTTTAGGAAATGGCCTGGGGAAGACTTACAAAGATGCCTTTGTCAGTGTGTTAGTTTCCTAGGGCTGCTGTAATTGAGTGCTACAAATTGGGTGGCTTAAAACAACAGAAATGTATTGCCTCACAGTTCTGGGGGCTGGGCAGTCCAAGGTCAAGGCATGGGCCAGGCAGAGAATCCATCCGTGGCTTTTCCAGCTCCAGGTGTTGCCAGCAGTCCTTGGTGTTCCTGGGCTTGTAGATGCACCACTCCCATCTCTGCCTCTGTATCCCATGGCCATCCTCCTTGTGTGACCTCATGGCATCATTCTTCTGTGCATGTGTTCTTGTCCACATTTCCCTCTGCTTTTAAGGACATTTGTGGTTGTATAGGAGGCCCCATCCTCATCTTAACTAGTTACATCTGCAGTGACCCTATTTCCAAATGAGGTCATATTTTGACTTAATAGGGATTAGGACTTCAACATGTCTTTTGGGGGGCACAATTCAACCCATAGCAGTCAGTAATAAGGACACAGATTCATTCACTTCTAATTTGGGGATTAGGGAGGATTGGTAAGAATATATTGTAGAGGCCAGGCATGGTGGCTCACACCTGTATTCCCCAAATGTTTGGAGGTTGAGACAGGAAGATCACTTGAGGCCAGCCTGGGCAACATGGTGAGACTCCATTTCTACAAGAAAAAAAAAAGTCAAGCATAGTGGCACTTGCCTATAGTTCTAGCTACTTGGGAAGCTGAGGCATGAGGATTGTTTGAGCCCAGGAATTTGAGGCTGTAGGAAGCTATGATTATGCCACTGAACTCCAGCCTAGGTGACAGAGCAAGATCCTGTCTCTACAAATATATACATTTAGGCCAGGCGCAGTGGCTCACCCCTGTAATCCCAGCACTTTGGGAGGCCGAGGTGGGCAGATCATTTGAGGTCAGGAGTTCAAGACCAGCCTGACTAACATGGTGAAACCCTGTCTCCACTAAAAATACAACAAAAAATTAGTTGGGCATGGTGACACTAGCCTGTAATCCCAGCTACTTGGGAGGCTGAGGCAGGAGAATCGCTTGAACCCGGGAGGCAGAGGTTGCAGTCAGCTGAGATCACACCTCTGTACTCCAGCCTGGGTGACAGAGCAAGACTCTGTCTCAAAAAAATGTATAAAGTAATAAAAATAATATGTATATAATTTTAAAGATAAGGATGAGGAGCTTGGGATGGATGCCTTTCTATGACTTTTGAAAGAAATGTTCTTTGCTTTGGCTCAAGGCATCTCCTGAGATTACGTGAACCAAGGTCTTTCCTTCACATGGTAAAGTCTTTCCATTGGCCTGAGAGTGCTTCAGCTTGTTCTGTTGATGTTTCATTATGTGTCCTATCATCCTACAAAATGGGTGA
>NW_012103676.1:2535546-2536753 GCF_000951045.1 Mandrillus leucophaeus | reverse complement strand
ATTTCTAATCTTGCTGTTTAAGCAAAAGGGAGTTTTATTTTGATGTAAGTTGGTTTTGTTTTTCAGTTATAGAGCAACAAAGTTTAGAGCCAATTTCATCATTCCCATTACCCAATAAGAAATAACACAATTGGGTTTCTTCTATTAGATGGGAATAAAATGAAAACTCATGGTGTGAATTTTACAAATAAAACTATTTTGTAACTTGGCTAAACACTCATGCTTGTCTTCAAGCTATACATTAGAAGATGAGGCTAACATTTGGAAAGTAAGTCCAATGAGATGCTTTCTTGCCTAGAAAATTTGGGGTGTCATTATAGACACTGATTTGGATAAGAAAGAATTGACTGGATTTCTCTAGCCTACTACTTACATTTTCACTTTCTGGTTTAGCAGATTTTTTTCAAATCTCTTTGAGCACAAAGCAGGCTTGAGCTGCTGTGTAAGCCTTGACCAGAACCTGGCCAGGACCTCTGTCCAGATCATTCAGAGTCCTTTGATATGCAGATGTTTTAGTTTCCTATTGCTGTGTAGCAGATGACCACAAGCTTAGCAGCCTAAAGCAACCCAAATTTATTATCTCAAGGTGTCCATGGATCAGGAGTCTGGGTACAGATTAGCTGAGTCCTCAGTCTCACCAGACTGAAAATCAATGTATCGGCAGGGCCTGTGATACTCCCTGGTTGTCAACAGAATTAATTTCCCGTAGCCAGATGACTGAGGTCCCCATTTTCCTGCTAGCTGTCAGCAGGAAACCCCGCTCAACTCCTAGAGATCATCCTCACGTCCCTTCCATGTGGACCTGTTCTCTCCCTGTGGCTGTTTGCTTTCTCCCAAGTCAGAAGGAGTCTCCGATGCTTCACCTTTTAAAGAGCTTGCCTATGTCACGCTCACCCATGCAGCATTTTTTATATGTGTGTGTGTGTGTGTATCTAATTAACATGTGTTATCTCACATACTTATTTTTTGTGTAGATACACACACATATATATACACATATATACACACACATATATATTTATACATTATATATATATATATAATTTTACTACTATTTTTTGAGACAGTCTTGCTCTGTTGCCCAGGCTGGAGTGCAGTGGCATGATCTTGGCTTACTGTAGCCTTGACCTCTCAGGCTCAAGCAATCCTCCCACCTCAGCCACCTGAGTAGCTGGGACCACAGGTGTGTGCTACCACACTCACCTAA
>NW_012103676.1:2532699-2534796 GCF_000951045.1 Mandrillus leucophaeus | reverse complement strand
TTTTTGACGGAGTTTTGCTCTTGTTGCCCAGGCTGGAGTTCAATGGCACAATCTTGGCTCATTGTAACCTCTGCCTCCCAGGTTCAAGCAATTCTGCCTCAGCGTCCCAAGTAGCTGGGATTACAGGCATGTACCACCATGCCTGGCTAATTTTTTTTGTAGTTTTAGAAGAGACGGAGCTTCACTATGTTGGTCAGGTTTGTCTTGAACTCCTGACCTAGCTGATCAACCTACCTCGGCCTCCCAAAGTGCTGGGATTACAGCCATGAGCCACTGCGCCCGGCCCTGGTAAGTGATATTCTTTTCTCTGCTTCTATGCTAGGATTCTCCTATTATTCTACTCTTTACTTCTATGAGATCAACTTTTTTGGATTCCACATATGAGTGAGAAGATGTGGCATTTATCTTTCTGTGTCTGGCTTATTTCATTTAACATAAAGTCCTCCAGGCTCATCCATGTTGCTATGAATGACAGGATTTCATTCTTTTTGATGGTTGAATAGTATTCCATTGTGTATATATACCACACAGGTATCCCTTTGATATAAAGATTTCCTTTCTTTTGGAGAAATGTCCAGCAGTAGGATTGCTGGATCTATGGTAGTTCCAGGTTTAGTTTTTTGAGAAACCTCCATACTGTTTTCCACAATGCCTGTACTAATTTACATTCCCACCAGGAGTGTATGAGTTCCCTTTTCTCTACATCCCTCCAGTATTTGTTATTTTTTTTTGTCTTTTTGATACTAGCCATTCTAACTGGAGTGAGATGATATCTCATTGTGGTTTTGATTCACATTTCCCTGGTGATTAGTGATGTTGAACATTCTTTCATATGCCTGTTGGCCATTTGTATGTCTTCTTTTGATAAATGATATGTGTTCAGGTGCTCATGTGATATGTGCCCATTTTTTAAGTAGAAATGGGATCTCACTATATTGTCCAGGCTGGTCTTGAACTCCTGGCCTCAAGTGATCCTCCCACCTCTGCCTCTCAAAGTGCTGGGATTACAGGCATGAGCCACTGTGCCCGGTCCCCTTTGCCCATTTTTAAATTGAGTTTGGTTATTTCCTTGCTATTGAGCTTATTGAGTTCCTCGTGTCTTTGAATGCTAACCCCTTTTCAGATGTGTGGTTTGCAGGTATTTTCTCCCAATCTGCGGGTTGTGTCTTCACTCTGTTGATTGGTTCCTTTGCTGTATAGAAGCTTTTTCGTTTGATGTAATCTCATTTGTTGCTTCACTTTTGTTGCCTGTGCTTTTGGGGTCATATATATAAAAAAAATCATTGCCCAAGTATTGTGGAATTTTTCCTTTATGTTTTCTTCTAGTAGTTTTATAGTGTCGGGTCTTACATTTAAGTCTTTGATCTATTTTGAATTGAATCATCTCTCTTTTGATAAACTGAAAGTGATATCGCATCATACTAATTGATATGACTTACACTCAAAGAGAGAGGAAAGCCCATGAGATTTGGAGGGGCTGCACCTCCAAACCATATCAGCATCTCACAGAGCTGGCAGTTTTGTTTGCTATTGTGATGTAAAATAATGGTGAGTCTCACATTGATCTCAGAAATAAGCCACACCTGGCCTATTTCTAGATTAATGAGTTCTCATTGGTGACGGATCAAGAATTGACAGCAGGCACCTGGATTTCTCCTTGCCAAAGATTCCCCTTGAGAGTGGGAAGAGGCAGGAGCCAGCGTTGACCTTGTCAGGTCTTCCTGCTTGGGTGCTCTCACCTCACTTCATTTTATAATGACAGCTTGATTATGCTCTTCCCCACCAAAGTAGCAATTACTTTTTTTTTTTCCTTCCTAGAGACAAGGCTTTACCCTGTCACCCAGGCTGGAGTGCAGTGGCACGATCATAGCTCACTGCAGCCTTGAACTCCTAGGCTCAAGCAATCCTCCCACCTCAGCCTCCTGAGTAGTTGGGACTATAGGCATGCACCACCATGCCTGACTAATTTTTAATTTTTTGTAGAGATAAGGGTCTCACTATGTTGCCCAGGCTGGCCTCAAACTCCTGGCCTCAAGCGACCTGCCCATCTCAGCCTCTTGAGTTGCTGAGATTACAGGAATAAGCCCCTACACCCGG
>NW_012103676.1:2523775-2532649 GCF_000951045.1 Mandrillus leucophaeus | reverse complement strand
TTTTTTTTGTCTTTTTGATACTAGCCATTCTAACTGGAGTGAGATGATATCTCATTGTGGTTTTGATTCACATTTCCCTGGTGATTAGTGATGTTGAACATTCTTTCATATGCCTGTTGGCCATTTGTATGTCTTCTTTTGATAAATGATATGTGTTCAGGTGCTCATGTGATATGTGCCCATTTTTTAAGTAGAAATGGGATCTCACTATATTGTCCAGGCTGGTCTTGAACTCCTGGCCTCAAGTGATCCTCCCACCTCAGCCTCTCAAAGTGCTGGGATTACAGGCATGAGCCACTGTGCCCGGTCCCCTTTGCCCATTTTTAAATTGAGTTAGGTTATTTCCTTGCTATTGAGCTTATTGAGTTCCTCGTGTCTTTGAATGCTAACCCCTTATCAGATGTGTGGTTTGCAGGTATTTTCTCCCAATCGGCGGGTTGTGTCTTCACTCTGTTGATTGGTTCCTTTGCTGTATAGAAGCTTTTTCGTTTGATGTAATCTCATTTGTTGCTTCACTTTTGTTGCCTGTGCTTTTGGGGTCATATATAAAAAAAAATCATTGCCCAAGTATCGTGGAATTTTTCCTTTATGTTTTCTTCTAGTAGTTTTATAGTGTCGGATCTTACATTTAAGTCTTTGATCTATTTTGAATTGAATCATCTCTCTTTTGATGAACTGAAAGTGATATCGCATCATACTAATTGATATGACTTACACTCAAAGAGAGAGGAAAGCCCATGAGATTTGGAGGGGCTGCACCTCCAAACCATATCAGCATCTCACAGAGCTGGCAGTTTTGTTTGCTATTGTGATGTAAAATAATGGTGAGTCTCACATTGATCTCAGAAATAAGCCACACCTGGCCTATTTCTAGATTAATGAGTTCTCACTGGTGACAGATCAAGAATTGACAGCAGGCACCTGGATTTCTCCTTGCCAAAGATTCCCCTTGAGAGTGGGAAGAGGCAGGAGCCAGCGTTGACCTTGTCAGGTCTTCCTGCTTGGGTGCTCTCACCTCACTTCATTTTATAATGACAGCTTGATTATGCTCTTCCCCACCAAAGTAGCAATTACTTTTTTTTTTTTTTCCTTCCTAGAGACAAGGCCTTACCCTGTCACCCAGGCTGGAGTGCAGTGGCACGATCATAGCTCACTGCAGCCTTGAACTCCTAGGCTCAAGCAATCCTCCCACCTCAGCCTCCTGAGTAGTTGGGACTATAGGCATGCACCACCATGCCTGACTAATTTTTAATTTTTTGTAGAGATAAGGGTCTCACTATGTTGCCCAGGCTGGCCTCAAACTCCTGGCCTCAAGCGACCTGCCCATCTCAGCCTCTTGAGTTGCTGAGATTACAGGAATAAGCCCCTACACCCGGTCAGCAATTAGTTCTAGTTGGAGTTGAACTTGCTGAGCTTCACACACTATCTTCAGCCACTACCTTGGATTGGAATGTCGGTGTGTGTAAGAAGAAAACAGAAACACCCCTTCACCGCACCCCTGCTATGCTCACCGTCGTGCCTTTGCCACACTCCATTTTCTTGTAGTGCTTTTCATCTCCAGGGGCGGGAGCTCCTGGGGTCTGTTTATCCTATCTTCTTCTTTGGTGGAAGAAGTGGGCGCAGGAACGCCCTTTGTCCTGGAACGGTCCCGAATGATGCTTTTCACCCTTCCCTGTGGCTTGTCTCTGCAAGTGGTTTCTCCAAGCCCCTGTCTCTCGACGCAGTGGGTTCCCCAGGTGTGGAGTGTGAACCACTGGTGATTATGTGAGATAATTTTAGGGGGCACACAGACACACATTTTTATTATTAGGTTGGTGCAGAACTAATTGCGGTTTTTGCCATTGAAAGTAATGGTAAAAACCACAATGACTTTTGCATCAGCCTCACTCAACAGCGAACATTTGCTAAGCGCCTCTCCTGTGCTTGCTGTGGTTGTGGCTCCATTCATAGGTGTGGACACATGTCTTTTGTAATAGCTCTTTTTTTTTTTAAACTGACTTTCACTCTGGCACCCAGGCTGGAGTGTAATGGCACGATCTTAGCTCATTGCAATCTCTATCTCCCAGGTTCAAGCGATTCTCCTGCCTCAGCCTCCCGATTAGCTGGGATTACAGGTGCCCACCACCACACCTGCCTAATTTTGTATTTTTAGTAGAGATAGGGTTTCACTGTGTTGGTCAGGCTGGTCTCCAACTCCTGATCTCAGGTGATCCACCGGCCTTGGCCTCCCAAAGTGCTGGCATGAGCTACCACACCCAGCTGTAATAGCTTTTATTTTGGAAATTTTCAGCCTACAGAAAAATGCTAACACTGCAATAAATTCCAGTATAATTTTCACACACATTCGCCTATTATTGACATTTAATCTCATTTGTCTTAAGTCTCTGTCACTATTTTACATATATAAAATAGACATATATATTAAATATATGTATGTAAAATATCTGAATTCTCTTTTGCTTGTTCAGCCACTTGAGAGTAAGCTGCAGTAGTGTCCTTCATGCCTAGATACTTCAAGGCACTTAAGAAAAAGGGTATTATTCTATTAACCGTAGTGCAGTGATCAAAATCAGGAGATTTAATGTTGATATGGTGCTATTATCTATGTATGTGTATTTCACCAATTCTCCCAGTAGCATTCTTTAAAAGCAACCTTTTCCCTACTCCAGGATCCAATTCAGGGTTGCATAATATATTCAATTACTATGTCTCTTTGGGTTCTTTTACTTTTATTTTTTAAATTATCTTTTTAAATTTTTATTAAATTAAATTAATTAATTAATTTAGTTAGTTAGTTTTGAGATGGAGTCTCGCTCTGTCACCCAGGCTAGAGTGCAATGACGTGATCTTGGCTCACTGCAATCTCCGTCTCCTGGGTTCAAGCAATTTTCCTGTCTCAGCCTCCCGAGTAGCTGGGATTACAGGCACTTACCACCACACCCAGCTAATTTTTTGTATTTTTAGTAGAGATGGGGTTTCACTATGCTGGCCAGGCTGGTCTCGAACTCCTGACCTCAGGCAATCCACGTGCCTCGGCCTCCCAAAGTTCTGGGATCACAGGCATGAGCCACCATGCCCAGCCCCCAATTACTTTTCTTTTATGACAAGTGACACCGGTTTTGCAACCATGGTCATGCCAAGTTTCCTTTTAAAATAGACTTATTTACATTTCAAAAGTGAATCAACTTAAAGAAAAATAGGACATAAATAATAGTACAAGAGATGCAAGGATCTGGCAAAAATGGTGAAGGTTGTGTAGGAATGACCTAAATATGGAAAATCTACTAAAATCTGCAGAACTGGCCTTGCGGATTTCAGGCTGCCATCATCTCTTGGTCCCTGATGGTGAAGGAGGTCAGGCCAGGCCAGGCCACAGTCCTGCTCAGGCCTTGGGTCTGTGAGCTGGGGGTGCCCGCGCCAGCCCTAGTGGTGCCTCTGCTCCCACCACTGGCAGCTGGGTACCTCTCGGAGCAGGACTCATTCCTTTGTTTCCACACATCCTCTGTTGCTCCTCTTGCCTCCATCCTTCAATCTTTAAAGTCTTGAAGTCTTCTGATATGGTTTGACTGTGTCCCCGCCCAAATCTCATCTTGAATTCCCATGTGCTGTGGGAGGGGCCCGGTGGGAGGTAATTGAATCATGGAGGCAGGTCTTTCCTATGCTATTCTTGTGATAGTGAATAAGTCTCATGACATCTGATAAGTTTATAAAAGGGAGTTTCCCTGCACAACTCTCCTCTCTTTGCCTGCCGCCATCCATGTAAGATGTGACTTGCTCCTGCTTGCCTTCCGCCATGATTGTGTGGCTTCCCCAGTCCCGTGGAAATGTAAGTCCATTAAACCTCTTTCTTTTGTAAATTGCCCGGTCTCGGGTATGTCTTTATCAGCAGTGTGAAAATGGACTAATACATCTTCCCTCTCCTTGAAGGCTTTCTTTCTCACGGGTAGTAGTGTAGACAACTTAGCTACCATCTGCCCTCAATAGAATACTTTCTAGTGGGTTTTTAAAATGATGTATTCAGCCTCTTATTTGGTGAGGCTCATGTCTTAGGTCTCCAAACAGGATCCAGGTTCCAGGAGGGCAGGGTCCCACTCTCTGTTCAGTCTCTGCAGCAGGGAGCTGCTGGTCTTGAACATGGAAAATGTCCAGGAACCGCACTCCAGGCCCCTCCAGACTGCTGTCAGCATCGTTTTTTATACAACTGGCTCAGTGTCCTGGAAACATTGGACAGCTAATCCAGTCCCCGTGCCTTCCCCGCCTCCTACACTTAAGCCTTCCATTGCCTATGGAAGTGTTTTTCAAATTTCCAGACCCCTGGGGGTCTAGGAACGTGTGTCAAGGTGAGTGTGAGTTCCATACGGGTCTTTTAATTTCGTGCTTCGGTTTTAATGATCACCTTTGAGACATTTTTAATAAAAGCTTATCCTGAATTGGCTAGGCATGGTGGCTCACGCCTGTAATCCCAGCACTTTGAGAGGCTGAGGTGGGTGGATCACTTGAGGTCAGGAGTTTGAGACCAGCCTGGCCAACATAGTGAAACCCTGTCTCTACTAAAATTACAAAAACTAACCAGTCATGGTGTCACATGCCTGTAATCCCAGCTACTCGAGAGGCTGAGGCACAAGAATTATTTGAACCTGGGAGGCAGAGGTTGCAGTGAGCCAAGATGGCGCCACTGCAATTCTAGCCTGGGTGACAGAACAAGATTGCATCTCAAAAAAAAAGAAGCCTACTCTGGATTATCTGGATCACTACTTGATACTGACACGGTAGTGCAATTTCAGTGTGTGCATTTCTGTTTGGCTTGCTTTGAGGCCGAGAGCACATCCAACATGGTAGGGTTCTAACTGTTCATGCAAGGTTTTTATCACGCTTGGTCTATGGACGCATTTGTGTGTGTGCCTGCGCACGCGCATGTGCGTGCACGCACACACACGCACGCACACACACACACAGCTTTGGGAAGCAGTGGTCCTTGGGCTAAAGCCACGTTCCTAAGTCCAGCTTACAGGGACCTCTGCACTCAGCATCATGTCCACCTCTCCAGCCTGGTCTTGTCCCATCCATGTGGGTCCCATGCTGCAGCCTCCTCCCTGCTGCCACTTAAAAAAAAAATTGTAATATTCCCCCCTTAGTGCATTCCCCTTCCCATTCCAGACACAGTGCGTTCTCCCAGGGCTCCTTAGACTTCCCAGAGGTGGATGTTTCCTCCCAAGTTTGCTTAGTTCCTAGAATGCCCTCGGTGACAGCATCTCTGGGATGCCATCAAGAGTCCACCTGCCCATCTCCCCAGCAGACTGTGAGCTCCCAGGGGACATGACTGCTGTCTGCCTTTTTGTGTTCCCAACACCCAGCACAGTGCCTGGACCTCAAAAGGTGTCTGATACACACTTGTCACATGATTTTTATTTTAGTTTATTTTTATTTTTTATTGCTTTTATTGTTATTATTTTTTGAGACAGAGTTTCGCTCTTGTTGCCCAGACTGGAGTTCAATGGTGCAATCTCAGCTCACTGCAACCTCTGTGAACTGGGTTCAAGTGATTCTCTCATCTCAGCCTCCCAAGTATCTGGGATTACAGGTGCGTGCCACCACGCCCAGCTAATTTTGTATTTTCAGTAGAGACAGGGTTTTGCCATGTTGGTCTAACTGGTCTTGAACTCTTGACATCAGGTGATCCACCTGCCTGGGCCTCCCAAAGTGCTAGGATTACAGGCATGAGTCACTGCACCCCGCCTATTTTATTTTATGTTATTTTTTTAGACAGATTCTCACTCTGTTGTTGCCCAGGCTGAAGTGCGGTGATGCAATCATGGATCACTGCAGTCTCCGCCTCTGGGGTTCAAGTGATCCTCTCACCTCAGCCTCCCGAGTAGCTGGGACCACGGGCATGCACCACTATGCCCAGTTAATTTTTGAATTTTTTGTAGAGGCAGGGTTTCGCCATGTTGCCCAAGCTGGTCTTGAATTCCTGGGCTCAAGTGATCCACCCTTTTTGACTTTCTGAAGTGCTGGGATTACAGGTGTGACCCACCATGCCCGAACTTCCCATGATTTTTCTAGGCCCAGAAGTCTGTGGTTGCACCAGATGCCCTTTGAGTTCCCTTCCCATAATAGCCCTGACTCCTGTGTCCTCAGGAGCTGGGAGATTTGCTACTGTGTGTGATTAGCTAACATTGTCTGACTTCTCTGCTCCAGACTGTCAGATCTGAGAGTAATTTTCTATGGGCAACTGTTTTACAATTTTTTGTTTTAAATCAGAACTGTCCATTAAGATTCTAAAGCAGCATTGCTGGCATGTTATTTTGCAGTTCTTGTTAAGATTTGCCTCACTCGAATATAGCCTTGGAGTGTTCATGAAAATATACTGAATGCGTCACTTGTGGATAATGCTGGACACGTTGAGGTTTTTCTTGGATTATTTTCCCAGTGGAGGCCATTCCTGTGTTCAGTTGGCATTTCACTTAACCTTTTTCATGTGACTGTGGTTATACTTATTCCACAGTATTTTTAAAGTCTTTTGATTTTTATTACCCCAAATAGCTTCACTTTTTCAATTTAACTTTCTCTCTGTGCTTGTGCCTTCAATACCTTTTTTTTTTTGAGACAGTCTCGCTCTGTTGCCCAGGCTGGAGTGCAGCGGCATGATCTCAGCTCACTGCAAACTCTGCCTCCTGGGTTCAAGGCTGGGACTACAGACATCTGCCACCACACCTGGCTAATTTTTGTATTTTTAGTAGAGACGGGGTTTCGCCATGTTGGTCAGGTTGGTCTTGAACTCCTGATCTCAAGTGATCTACGTGTCTTGGCCTCCCAAAGTGCTGGGATTACAGGCATGAGCCACTGCGTCCGGGCCTGTGCCTTCAATACTTTTACAAAGATTTTCTGCTTCCTGATAGGGAAAACATGTCGGCTGCTGTCACGAATACCTCTGGCACCCATGGACCCACCATAGGCCTTGCTGACGGGTTTTTGCTTTGGAGGAACTCCTAGGAACTTTGGGTCTCCCAGCAGGAATCCCTCAACATCCGCCTGGGCGCACGCCATGTGTAGATTCAGGTGCCTTCCCAGCTTCGTTGGTGTAGGGATGGATGGTTTTGTTACCAGGAACTCAGGACAGCCTTGTTTTGTTAGCAGCTGCATTGTGGGAAAGCCTACGACGGTGTGTCAAACACAGGGCTGTTCCCGGTGCCTCTAGACAGTGTCGCCAGAAGAGCTCCACAGTATTTTTCACAGCCAATCCACAGAGTCCTGCCAGCCTGCTCCTCGGTTGCTGAAGGGAACCACCCCCAGGGCCTCTGTGGTCGACTCACTGTATGATGCTTGTGTTCCCTGGAGCCGCTGGGCAAATGAGTTGGCTTGAACTTGAACCCTCTTCTCTCTCCTGTGCTTGTTTGTGTATGATAAACTTTCCAAAGATGTTTGAAAAGTAAATGTTTGAATTGCGCATCCTTATTTGATCAATGTTTTGTACCTGTCAGCGCGTCGGACTGGTGCGGAGCTGCCTGGTTGTCTGGACTGTGGCAGGAGGGACAGGGAAGGAACGCGCTTCGGATGGCACCTAAGGGCTCTTTGCATCCTGACCATTTCCCTCTGGCAGAGTCTGTCCTTTTAGGTAGAAATTAATTTAATTTTTTTTTCTAGTAGAATCTTGCATAGTCTTTCCTGAGAATCACAATGACAAGGACACCATAACCCTCAGGGGTTCTAGATCTTATACTTGAGTAGGGTGATAGCAACAGTCGTTTTATAAGAATAACATCTTTTTGCTATTGGAGGAGTAATATGCACTCAAGGCAGACAACTTGGAAGATTAAAAAATATCTCAAGTGAAAAGGTACAGCCTGAACACCACAAGGTGGCCGCAGGTCCTCTTTCTTCTGTTTCCCTCCATGCTTTTCCTCCGGATAGATACAGTTTTATTTTTCAACTGTAGCTTACTGTCTCTTTCACTCATCAATAGAGCATAAACATCTCACCATGTCAATATTTATTCTTTTACCATATGTAGATACCACATTTAATCAATCCCTTGTTGAACATCTTGTTTGGCACCAGCGTTTTGTTGCTAGAGTTTTCCTGTGATAAGCATCTTTACTGATCCATCTTTGCTGACATCTGTTTAATAATTTCCTGAGGAAAAATTCTGAGAGATCAGAGTTTTTGAATCAAAGAGAATGTACATTTTCCCTAAAAACCAAAATAAGAACAGATTTACTTAATCAGCGTCATTCATGTAGAAAATTAAAACTGAATCTGCAGTCCTACAATCTGGAAGCAACGTTAACAGCCGGGTGAGTCGCCTTTCAGTTTCTCATGGATGAGGTTGTGGGGTACATGCTGGGAAGCAGTGGTTAAGAACACGGAACTGAGCTACATGCCTGGACTCTGGGCTCTGCTTCACCACTCACCAGTTACGTGACCTTGGCGAGTCACTTTAATGCTCTTGGCTTCAGTTTCCTCCTCTGCAAAATGGGGACAATAAAGGTACCTACCTCATAAAATTGTAATAAAAATGAAATGGATTACCATACATAAAGAGCTCAGAGGAGGCCCTGGCACATAGCAAGTACCATGTAAGTACTTACTATTATTTTATATCCATTTTTTCACTTAACTCACTTTTTGCTTATCAGTAAATATAGATCCAATTATTCTCTAGTATCCTGTAATAACAGTGTGCCTTAATTTTTTAAACTGATCTTGAGCCTCTTGCTAGTATCTCCCTGCAGTACACTCTTAGAGCTGCAATGGATGGGCCCCCTTTTAATGGCCTTTAGATAGACATTTCTAAATCACATCTTCAGAAGGAAGACTTACTGTGCCTGTTTGAAAGTGAGACCACTGTTTTCCTATGACTGTGTCCAAAAGGGT
>NW_012103676.1:2516208-2523725 GCF_000951045.1 Mandrillus leucophaeus | reverse complement strand
CCTGATAGGGAAAACATGTCGGCTGCTGTCACGAATACCTCTGGCACCCATGGACCCACCATAGGCCTTGCTGACGGGTTTTTGCTTTGGAGGAACTCCTAGGAACTTTGGGTCTCCCAGCAGGAATCCCTCAACATCCGCCTGGGCGCACGCCATGTGTAGATTCAGGTGCCTTCCCAGCTTCGTTGGTGTAGGGATGGATGGTTTTGTTACCAGGAACTCAGGACAGCCTTGTTTTGTTAGCAGCTGCATTGTGGGAAAGCCTACGACGGTGTGTCAAACACAGGGCTGTTCCCGGTGCCTCTAGACAGTGTCGCCAGAAGAGCTCCACAGTATTTTTCACAGCCAATCCACAGAGTCCTGCCAGCCTGCTCCTCGGTTGCTGAAGGGAACCACCCCCAGGGCCTCTGTGGTCGACTCACTGTATGATGCTTGTGTTCCCTGGAGCCGCTGGGCAAATGAGTTGGCTTGAACTTGAACCCTCTTCTCTCTCCTGTGCTTGTTTGTGTATGATAAACTTTCCAAAGATGTTTGAAAAGTAAATGTTTGAATTGCGCATCCTTATTTGATCAATGTTTTGTACCTGTCAGCGCGTCGGACTGGTGCGGAGCTGCCTGGTTGTCTGGACTGTGGCAGGAGGGACAGGGAAGGAACGCGCTTCGGATGGCACCTAAGGGCTCTTTGCATCCTGACCATTTCCCTCTGGCAGAGTCTGTCCTTTTAGGTAGAAATTAATTTAATTTTTTTTTCTAGTAGAATCTTGCATAGTCTTTCCTGAGAATCACAATGACAAGGACACCATAACCCTCAGGGGTTCTAGATCTTATACTTGAGTAGGGTGATAGCAACAGTCGTTTTATAAGAATAACATCTTTTTGCTATTGGAGGAGTAATATGCACTCAAGGCAGACAACTTGGAAGATTAAAAAATATCTCAAGTGAAAAGGTACAGCCTGAACACCACAAGGTGGCCGCAGGTCCTCTTTCTTCTGTTTCCCTCCATGCTTTTCCTCCGGATAGATACAGTTTTATTTTTCAACTGTAGCTTACTGTCTCTTTCACTCATCAATAGAGCATAAACATCTCACCATGTCAATATTTATTCTTTTACCATATGTAGATACCACATTTAATCAATCCCTTGTTGAACATCTTGTTTGGCACCAGCGTTTTGTTGCTAGAGTTTTCCTGTGATAAGCATCTTTACTGATCCATCTTTGCTGACATCTGTTTAATAATTTCCTGAGGAAAAATTCTGAGAGATCAGAGTTTTTGAATCAAAGAGAATGTACATTTTCCCTAAAAACCAAAATAAGAACAGATTTACTTAATCAGCGTCATTCATGTAGAAAATTAAAACTGAATCTGCAGTCCTACAATCTGGAAGCAACGTTAACAGCCGGGTGAGTCGCCTTTCAGTTTCTCATGGATGAGGTTGTGGGGTACATGCTGGGAAGCAGTGGTTAAGAACACGGAACTGAGCTACATGCCTGGACTCTGGGCTCTGCTTCACCACTCACCAGTTACGTGACCTTGGCGAGTCACTTTAATGCCCTTGGCTTCAGTTTCCTCCTCTGCAAAATGGGGACAATAAAGGTACCTACCTCATAAAATTGTAATAAAAATGAAATGGATTACCATACATAAAGAGCTCAGAGGAGGCCCTGGCACATAGCAAGTACCATGTAAGTACTTACTATTATTTTATATCCATTTTTTCACTTAACTCACTTTTTGCTTATCAGTAAATATAGATCCAATTATTCTCTAGTATCCTGTAATAACAGTGTGCCTTAATTTTTTAAACTGATCTTGAGCCTCTTGCTAGTATCTCCCTGCAGTACACTCTTAGAGCTGCAATGGATGGGCCCCCTTTTAATGGCCTTTAGATAGACATTTCTAAATCACATCTTCAGAAGGAAGACTTACTGTGCCTGTTTGAAAGTGAGACCACTGTTTTCCTATGACTGTGTCCAAAAGGGTCGTGCTTTGATGGGTGGCTTCATCCTATCACCTGGGCAGAAGTGAAATTGTGAAAACAACTGGGAGCCTAGCCTTTATGGTTAAACTCAGTAACGGAGACTCCTACAGCTGTGAGGAGCTGCCGCTTTGGCCCAGAGGCCAAAATGCACGTCAGCAACCAGGAATTCCAGAACTGTCTCTTACTGTTACCATCTCCGCCTCTCTTTTATAGGACAGAAAACACAGGGACTTTTGAGAAGGAAAATTATCTAACAACTGACAGCTAGTCAGGACCCACAGCAAAGAAGGACTTGTTTAGTTTATTGTTTCTGTCTTAATTTGCCTCATCCTTTAGAATGTTTTAACTGGAAAAATAATTCACGGAAAAACTTACTAACAGTTAACAAAAATTTAGAATGAAAAGTAAATCCCTCTCCTCCCCACGACCCTGGTCTCCCAGAGGCAACCACTGTTATGCGTTTTGTATGTTCTAGAAATTCTACTCCTATACAGCTGTGTCCTTATTGGTTTTCCGGGAATAAGAGTATACTACAACATTGTTCAATCTTTTGCTTCTTTCATATAACAGTGTAAAATGGCTTTCATTTTTCTTAACCTGTCTGCAGAATGTTTGGTGTTAACATCCGTCAGTGGTGAATGAGCCTGTGACGAAATGATTGAACAGAATGCCTCTCGTCACGTGCAGGGGCAATTATTTTCTCTCCAGCTGCCAAACCTCTCTAAAAGGTCTTTCTAAAAGGACCTCTCTAAAAGTTCCTACAAAAGTTAAATGAAACCGCTTCTTCTGCCCATCACCTAATGCAAACCGATCCCCTGCAGAACTTGGTGGAATGTGGCATTTCAAGGCCGAGTTTAGCAGCTTGACTGTGCAGCTGTGCGTCCCCGAAGGGACACAGCCTCCCTTCTTGGGCCGCAGCTTCATTTTTAAAATGAGGAATTCAGGATTTAAGGGGAGACTCACAAGGTCAAGGCCTCTGCCTCAGCCTCCATCATGTCACCCACTTCTGGAACAGCATTCAGGAATGCAGAAGGCCACCGTGACTTACGAGCTCCCTCCCTGTCCCGCATCCCATCCTTCTGTTTCCTCTTTTCTGCCCTACGCAGAGTCCTTCAGCAAGGAGACCTGGGCTCTGCCAGGACAGTGGTCCCTCACTGCATGGCGGTCACAGTCACCGACAGGACCAGGAAGAGGGATGGGACACTGGCCAGCAGGGCCCACGTACTGAGGAGGGGCTTCTAGAACCAGGCCGTGTCCTTTCACAGCCGCAAACCAGCTGGTTTCTGTGTCCACCTCCATTGTAAAATGGCCCATTTCATTGCCAGGAGAGGTGCCCATGTCGGTCATTTTCACCCTGCAACTGACAGATCTCAGAACAGAAGTCTCTTGTGGCAGCATGACAGCTGCTAGTTAAATGTATAAACGTGTAGGTGCTTACGAACATTATTTCATTTAATCCTCACAATGACACTCTGGAGTGGGTACATCTTATGATCTTGGACAAGGCCACCCAGCTAACAAGGAGCAGAACTGAGCCTTGAGCCCAGGTCTGTGTGATGGTAAACCCCAACGTTTAACCCCCGTGCCATGAGCAGGGGGACTTTGAAGGGGAGGGTTTACTTCTCACTTTGGCTTTGTCAATAAACCACATTGTGTGACCTGGGCAAAACCCTCTCCTCTGGGCCTCAGTTTTCCCATTTGAACAATTAGAAAGGATTCGTGTCATTTCTAAGACTTTCAGAGCTTTGCATGTTCCAATTCTGGAATATTTGAGCTGCCTTGATGTCAGGAGACACATGGCATAGTCAAAGGCTGAGGCAGGAGGATGGCTTGGGGCTGGAAGTTTGAGACCAGCCTGGGCTAACACAGTGAGACCCTATCTCTTAAAAAAAAAATTAGCTGAGCATGGTGGCATGCAGTTGTAGTCAAGCTACTTGGGAGGCTCAGGTGAGAGGATTGCTTGAGCCCGGGAGTTGGAGGCTGCAGTAAGCAGTGACCCTACCACTGCACTCCAGGCAGGATGGAGACCCTGTCTCAAAAAAATAAAGACAACAGAGGGGGATAGCCACTGCTGGAAGCTGGGAGCGGCTCCATCTTTCCCATCTGGACCCCATGTGTGTGCTCCTACATTGCACCACCTAGGAATGGCATCTGGGCAGTGTTCATGCCCAGGGCACGGAGCAGACAGAGTAGCACAGATGTTGCTGGGCTTGTGGCTTGTCCTCTGAGGGAGACAGGCAGTTATGCAGACCAACAGGCACCTGCTGATGGGCACAGAGCAGTGAGAACCTCCCCCCCCGCCGCTGCCTGCCACAGGGCCGAGGAACCAGCAGGCACCCCCCATCCAGGCTTTCCTTTACAGGATGGACAGAGAAGCCGGCACACCCAGCCCTGCCCTGATTCATGTGAGCCGTTCTCATGCTTCTAAATCACATTTCCAGCTGGTGTCCCCTCCTTGGTGAGTACCATTGCTTTCAGAATTTCCCTAGAAACAAATGTCCTCACACATTGAGAATTTGTTTAAGGCTCTTGGTTCTTGGGAGAAAAAGATTCTGGATGCCTCCAAAAAGTCGACCAAAAAGAGTTAGTAGAGAAGGAGAAAGACCCATTTTGGGGAGCTGCAGTTTGTGATTGTCCGCAGAGTGATTTAGTAAGAGGCTTCTGGGAGCTCTTGTTTCCCAGCCCTAGCCAGCCCATGCACCTGCCTTTCAGGTCTCCCTTATTCTACCCATGATGCAGCCATGGCTTCAGGGTCCCCTTGGAAGCAACCTCAGGCTGCTGGAGCCCTTCTGGCCCATCCCCATGTGCCTGCTCTAAGCTGCACCACCTCCCACGCTGGGCAGCTGGAAGTCTCATTTTTTGCCTGCCCCTGTGGGTCACTGCATTCCAGTGTGGCTGTTTCTGAACATGCAGAGGGCACGCTGGGAGCATCATCCCATGATGCTTGGCAGGGGCTTCTCTCCCTGCTCTGTAGGGGAGGATCGATGGTCAGAGGCTTTCTGGAAAACAAACACTCTATCAGTGCATCGTAGGAGCTTTACAAACATTGTGCTTCGATCCATGATTTCTTCTTTGGGGTCCACCTCTTAAGGAAATGAAGGATCTGAACTGTGGACAGAAATGCTTCTGACAAATCTGTCAAAACTTGAGGGTCAGAAACCCAATGCAAACAGAGACAGGCATAGGAACATATTAGCTAATGTGACCAAGAAATGTCAAGGCGTATCTGGCCTTCGGCACAGCTGGACCCAGGGCTCATGTGCTGCTGTTTGCTCTCCTGGTGGCAGAATGCCTGCCAGCGGCTCGGGGCCTTCCCCTTAACTGAAGGAGCCCCAGTAGATGGGAGGAGAGAAGGGTTCCACACTTGTCCTAGAACAAAAGCACTGGCTCTGATTGGGCCACTTGCTCATGCTGACCTATTGCTGTGTCCAGAGGGATGGAATAAGCCAATTGGTCAGGCTTCAGCCATTCCCTCTCCTGGACCTGAGGAGGCAAGCCATCCCCACGTGGGCCACACTGTGAGGCAGGGATCCTGGAGGGTACTTGGAATGCTCCTGTCAAAAGAAGGGTGAGACCTTTCGTGATGGCTTACTCCTATAATCCCAGTACTTTGGGAGGCTGAAACAGGAGGATGGCTTGAAATCAGGAGTTTGAGACCAGCCTGGGCAACATAGTGAGACCCAGTCTCTACAAACAGTCTTAAAAATGAGCCAGGCAGGGTGGCACATCTGTAGTCCCAGCTACTCAGGAGGCTGAGGCAGGAAGATCACACTTGAGACCATGCGGTCAAGGCTGCAGTGAGCTGTGGTTGCACCACCGAAGTCCACCCTGGGTGACAGAGTGAGACCATGGCTCTTTTGAGGAAAAAAAGAGAAAGAAGGATGAATACCAGACAGGCAAATGTTGCTGAAACCCATGATTTCCACATAGCATCATGCAAAAAAGTGAGAAGTGCAACCCACAAGCAGCTCTGGAAGAATGCCTTAAATTGCAGCTTATTCCTAAGGTGGAATATTATGCAGCCATTAAAATATACGTTAGAATTAAATTTATGGCGAAAACCTCATGATTGGATTTATGCTAAATGTGTTAAAAAAAAAGGCTACAAAGTACATAAGCAGTATGGGTTCAACAGTGTAAAGTATATTTGTGCTTTGAAAAATGCTGAAAGAAAATATGTAAAAACTTTCATAGTAATTATGGCAACAGGCATGAATTTTATTCTGCAATCTTTTTTCTTTTCTTTTCTTTAAAATGTTAAAGTACCCATTATATGAATGTCTAAGGAACAAACATTAATTTAAAGAATCCAACCTGCAGAATGATTTCCACTTGAGCAGCATGAAGTTAGGCTGCAGCCACGTGGGAACCAGAGTTGGGGCGAGGTGAAGACAGGCGGGGGTGTGGAGAGGGAGGGAAGAAAGCAGCTCTGCCAAGTCTACACATTTCAACGTTAAAGAAAGCTGCAAGCAGGTCTTGGCCCAACTGGAAGCAAATTGTGGGAGGTGTGGCTGGGAATCGGTTCCCTTAGTTTCCCAAGGCTTAACTCATAAGCGCTCACCCACGGGTTTGTTTATTCATTCAGTCAGGCACTCCTTCATGCAGTAGATGAGTGTCCCTGTGTGTTAGAGAATGCGGAAGGAAACAAGGCATGTCCACGTCCTCCAGAAGTTCACAGTGTAGTCTAAGGACACGCATGCACATGATGCTATCATTGGCTTTCTGTGTGTTGTGGGCCTGGTTGGTGTCAGTCATTGGCAGAGGGGCCTTTGGGAGGATGCCCGGACACTGTGTGGACACAGTAGCTGATTTTGAGGGAGGGATGGTGGGGTGACCCCTCGTGAGCTTGGCACGAGAGGGACTGGTGGGCAATCGGCCTGACTCTGTCTCCCAGGCCCCGAACGAGGCACTGTGGTTACCGGGTTCTGGACAGAAACTGACATCTGGCAGGTGGTCAGATGGTGTGGAGTGGGGATGTGGAGGGCCCACGGGAAGAACTGAAGTGGACACATGGGCAGAGGGAAGAGCAGGGGGTCCTTCAGGCAAGGCAGAGAGCAGCACAGCAGGTAGAAGGGAGGTGGCCTCATGCTCAGGGACCCAGCTTTCCTGAACTCTGAGACCTGCGGAAGCTACAGTGTCTCTCCTAGAAAAGGGGAATGTATCGTACTCTGCTTGGGGAGTCTGATGGGGACCAGGGCTAATAAACGGAGGCACCTGGGCTGGAGTCAGGTAGACAGTGGGAGCGCAGTTCCCAGGGGGAGGGCAGGAGAGAAACCTGTGACCCACTCAGCTGGCACCTTGACCTCAGCCATACCAGAAGGTAGATCAGCGTGACAGATTTTATTTTTTAAAGAGAGCCATGACTGTCTTCTGTCCATCATGTTCTCTTGTAATGTGACCTTGCCACTCTGCACTTCTGAGCATAGGTCATACGCTTCCACCAGCTCCCCACACTCCTCCTCCTACCCCTCCCTCCCTCTCCAGGGATGCTCACCTTTGGAAACTGGCCACCATGCTTCAAGGAAGCCCAGGCCAC
>NW_012103676.1:2495263-2515808 GCF_000951045.1 Mandrillus leucophaeus | reverse complement strand
TGTAGACATGTATGGGGAGGTCGTGTGTAGACGTGTATGCAGAGGTTGTGTGTAGACATGTATGGGGAGGTCGTGTGTAGTCATGTGCATGGGGAGGTCACGTGCAGACATATGGGCTGATAGCCCCCGCTGAGGTCCCAGTGAACCTAAGGCGTCAAAAGTGAGTGAGGGAAACTTGCAGATGACTCCAGCCTCAGTTGCCACCTGAGTGCAACCATCTATAAGACCCTGAGTGAGAACTGAGCAGAGCCCAGTTAAGCTCCAGAACCATGACAGATAGCAAAAACGACTGTTGTTGTTTTAAGCCACTAAATTTTGGGTGGTTTGCTGTGCTGCAGTAGATAATCAGAACAATTAGCTTTTCTTTTTGCGATACACTTGTTTTTTTAACAGCAGTTTTAGGTGCACTGGAAAATTAAGCAGAAGGTACAGAGATTTCCCATATATCCCCAGTTTATACACATGCAGAGCCTCCTTCATTATCAACATCCTCCACCAGACGGGTGCATTTGTTACCACTAATGAACCTACACTGACACATCATTATCACCCAAAACCCATGGTTTACATGAGGGTTCACTCTTGGTGCTGTGCATTCTATGGGTTTGGACAAACACATAATGACATCTATGCGCTATTCTGGTATCATACAGAGTAGTTTCACTGCCCCCCAAATCCTCTGTGCTCTATTTATCCTTTCCTCCCCGAACCCCTGGCAACCACTGATCCTTTTGCTGCCTCCATAGTTTTGCCTTTTCCAGAATGTCATAGAGTCAGAATCATACAGTATGTATATATCCTTTCAGCTTGGTTTCTTTCTCTTAGTAACATGAATATAAGATTCCTTCACATCTTTTCATGGCTTGATAATCCTTTTTTTTTTTTTTCTTTTTTTTTTGAGACGCAGTCTCACTCCAGGCTGGAGTGTAGTGGTGCCGTCGCAGCTCACTGCATCCTTGACACCCTTGAGCCTCCTGCTTCAGTCTCCCAAGTAGCTGGGACCACAGGTGTGCACCACCATGCTTGATTAATTTATTTTTATATTTTGTAGAAATGGAGTCTCCCTATGTTGCCCAGACTGGTATCAAACTCCTGGCCTCAAGTGATTCTCCTGCCTCAGTCTCCCAAAGTGCTGGGATCACAGGTATGAGCCACTGTGCCCGACTTTATGTCTTTTTAGTACTGAATAATATTCCATTTTCTGGATGTGTCACAGTTGATTTATCCATTTACCTACTGAAGAACATCTTGGTTGCTTCCAAGTTTTGGCAATTATGAATAAAGTTGCCATAAGCATCCATGAGCAGGCTTTTGTGTGGACACAAATTTTCAATCCATTTGAGATAGATACCAAGGAGTGTTATTCCTGAATCATATGGTTAGAATATGTTTCATTTTGTAAGAAACCGCCAGACTGCTTTCCAAAGCGGCCGTGCCATTTTGCATTCCCATCAGCAATGAATGGGAGTCTCTGTTGTTGCACATCCCCACCAGCATTTGGTGTTGTCAGTGTTCTGGATTTCGGCCATTCTAATATGTGTGTAGTGGTATCTCATCGTTGTTTTAATTTGCATTTCCCTAATGACAGTGATACTGAGCATCTTTTCATATGCTTATTTGCCATTTGTATATCTTCTTCAGTGAGGTGTCTGTTTTGGCAAAAGATGGTCATTTGCTCATTTTTTAATCAGGTTGTTTGTTTTCTTATTGTTGAGGTTTTAGAGTTCTTTGTCTATTTTGGATAACAGTCCTTCATCACATATGTGTTTTGCAAATACTTTCAGTATGGTATCATACAGAGTCTGTGACTTGCCCTCCCATTATCTTGACAGTGTCTTTTAGAGAGCCAAAGCTTTTCAATTTTAATGAAATCCAGCTTATCAATTATTTCTTCCATGGATTTTGCCTTTGATGTTGCATTTAAAAGTCATTGCCAATCCCAAGCTCAGCTAAATTTTCTCCTATGTTATCTTCTAGGATTTTTTAGTTTTTCATTTTACATTTAGATTTCTGATCCACTTTGAGTTAATTCTTGTGAAGGGTATAAGGTCTATGTTGAGTTAATTCTCATGAAGGGTGTAAGGTTTGTGCCTAGATTCACCTTTTTGCATGTGGATGTACAGTTGTTCCAGCACCATTTGTTGAAAAGACCATCTTTACTCCCTTGAATTGCCTTTGCTCCTTTGTCAAAGATCAATTGACTATATTTATGTGGGTCTATTTCTGGGCTCTCTATTCTGTTCCATTAATCTAGTTGTCTATTCTTTCATTAATACCTCAGTCTTCATTACTGTAGCTTTACTGTAAGTCTTGAATTCAGGTAGGGGCAGTCCTCTGACTGTTCTTTGGTATGAAGTTAGCTATTCTCATCTTTTACCTTGTCATATAAACTTTAGAATCAGTTTGTTGGTATCCATAAAATAACTTGCTGGAGTTTTGTTTGGGATTGTGTTGAATCTATAGAATTTGGGAAGAACGGACATCTTGATACTATTAAGGCTTCTTATCCATAAACAAATAATCTCTATTATTTAGTTCTTCTTTGATTTCTTTCATCAGAGTTTTTTAGTTCCCCTCGTGTAAATATTCTTGCATATTTTGTTAGATTTATGCCTAATTCATTCTTTTGGGTGCTAATGTAAATGGTATTGTGTTTTTAATTTCATATTCTACTTGTTCATTGCTAGTATATAGGGAAGTGACTGACTTTTGTATAATAACCTTATATCCTGCAACCTTGCTACAATTGCTTAATTCCAAGAGGAATTTTTTTCTATTCTTTTGGATTTTCTGCAGTCAGAACAGTTTTTTAAAACTTATACCCTACTTCTTTGCTACTAAGATCTCATCTACCTAGTGATAGATTTTGTTGGGGAATGGGTAGGAGCTGAGAGGAGAAAAAGAGCTATCCTGCCATTAAAGGTGCGTAATAATTGTAAAACAGATACTAATTTAAGGAACTTTAAAATATCATGTGAGAAAATATGCATCTTAGATCAGTCTCTTTCCTAGGAGCACAGCGCACCCTGAACTCCTTCTTAGAGTAGAAGATGCATCAGTGTTGGGGCTTCATGGCTCCAGGTTGCCAGGGGTGGGATGCCAGGAGCTAAGACCCAGGCTGTCTGGGGGAGCTATGGGTGTCTGGGCAGCCCAGATCTGCATGGGGCCAAAAGCCTGGTGTTCTGGGCCTTTTCCAAGCAGGGGTCTCAGTCCACAGGTTGCCAAATTGGTGCTTGTACTTTTTTCTGGGTTTGGCATAACATATCAACTTCTAGGCATGAAAGAGTCAAACAAATGCACAAAGAACAACCCAGGGATAACAAAACACCGCTTTTTGCAGTAGACATGTGTGGTTTCCTTCTGCAGGGATTTTCTACACACAGCCCCTTAGAACATCTCAATCCCAGGGACCGACTTCTCAAACCCGGGGCTACAGAGGCCGTCATGTGACTTGGGCCTGGCCATTGGCTTGGCATATTCCATTGGCTTGGCCTTGGTGATTGGTTCAGGGATGGTCCCCTGACTCCAGCTAGTCCAATGAGAGCCCTCCTCAGGACTTCCGCCAGGACTTCCCGGGAAACCCGCAGGTGTACCCTTTCTGGTGGGACTGCCAAACCCTTAGGACGTCATCCTCGAGCTGGGATCGGGTAGGGAACAGCCTAAGGGAGGGGATGGCAAACCTGCCTGAGAGTGAAGCCACCACAGAGGACAGCGCAGGCAAGGAGCAGGTTCCTGATATGATTGTCTGAGGCCCTGGGTCCTGGTGCTGGAAGGCAGCCACACCCTGGCATTTTCAGATACTAGAACCAGCAACCCCCTTTCATACTGAATCCTGTTTGACTGGGTGTTTATCACATGACTGACATCCTCTAAGAATTGTGCAGTGGGCCGTGTGCAGCCAGCCACTTCCTTCCGGAAAGACAAACTCTCAACTCTCTCAGAAAACAGGCTGTGTCTGTGCCTCTCCCTCTACTTCCTAGAACCTGAGGACGTCCCTCCTGACTCCCCACATGTGGGGCTGACCTGCATGCCCTCCGAGTCACATTACCCATGCAGCCTTGCCTGGCGATCACGTTGAGCAGCACCTCCCTGGTACGCAGCTGCTTGGGCATCTGTCTTTCTATCTTCTCTTCCAGAGAATGAGAGTCCTGGCGAGCTGTAGCCCAATCAGTCCTCCCTCCCCTACAGGCCTGGGCACCCTGCCTGGCACTTGCCCGGTTTTCCGTGAACTAAATGGGAAAAGGAAAGCAGACCAAGTCACCTGGAAAGCAGGCATGGGACGAGGAAAGATCACTGGTCTTGTAATCCAAAAGTAAAGGGCAGCATCGTGGCACTGCAGCTATCCGGCTGTTTGCTTGGGCAAATCCTGACTTTCTTCATCGTCAGCTGCCTCGTCCATGGCAGAAAGATCATGGGCCTAACCCTCGTTGTGTCACAGTGAAAGCATGCTCAGAGCCAGTGTGTGGGGCTCTCACGGAGGTTCATCCTAGTCCCTAGGCACTCGCCCAGAGCTGCGTGCTTTACACTTGCAGTGCCCTCCAAACTTCCCTACTACTGGATCCAGAAGGCTCCATTTTACTGATGAGCAAACTAGACACAGGAGGCTGAGTCAGTTGCTCAATGCCACACAGCTGGTCATCAAAGAAGGCTGCCCTTGAGCCCAGATCTGCTCACCCCCGAGCCCTGGGTCCTAGCTTTTAGGCTCTGGGCTCTCTGAGGCTGGAAGGGCTTCCCTGAGCAGTGACCAAGCCAAGGGGTGCCTCAGGGGAATATTTTTGTTGTGGTTGTAGAGCAGAGTCAGGGTCTCCCTGTGTTGCCCAGGCTGATCTCAAGCTTCTGGGCAAGTGATCCTCCCACCTTGGCCTCTTAAAGTGCTGGGATTACAAGTGTGAGCCACCACACCTGGCTGGCCTAGGAAAACTTAAACCCATCTCACATCTCCCCCAGCCCCTCCAACTCCCGAGTTAAATTTGCAGTTTAGGTAAAGACGGTGTGCCTGTTCTTCAGCTTCAAGACCAGCCCCCAGCCCCTGCTCCTAAGGCAGACTGCCAGTCTCCTAGCTTGTCCAGCCTGCCCCTACTCGGTGAGCTGATGAGACAAGGAGTGGGGCTGGGATCCTCTGAGCCAGACCACACCTGAAGCTTCCGGAGAGCCAACACAGGGAGATCCTGTCCCAGGCTCCAGGCCTTTCTGAGACAAAGCCCCTCCATCTACACATCACAGTTGGTGTCTGGTCCTGGGCGGGGTGCAAGGCCAGGCTGTTTCCAGTTTTGAGGCTTCCTATTTGGTAAAAATGAAGAAGCATCAACACAAATTTCCACCGTTGTAGTGTACTTACATAAACAGCTTTCACAGATTAATGCTTCCAACACACAGTGTGATTTAACTATGCCAGGGTACTTAGTATATTATTTTAAAAATGAATTTATAGGTCACTGAAGGGAGCCTGGCCTGGCAATGGGCCCCAAGATTCAAGGTGGAGAATGTCCCTCGTTTCCATCCTGTTCCTGTGACTTGTTTATGACAGTATTTAGGGAAGGTGAAAGGCATACCTTTGCGGCTCTTGTCCTGGTAAAGTAGGCAACCAGTTGCCACAGTCAGGGTTGGGGAGGGGCACGGGGAGGTGGTGGAGCCCTGCACCTTCGCCCCATCACCTGTGCTGGAGTTCCTGCCATCGGAGGCTGCCTGAGAATTTCCAGCCACCAGAAGGGGGCAGACAGTGACTTCTGAAGCTAGGACACAATGGGTCTGTGAGGAGCCAGGGAAGAGGGGGCGGTGGGGCCAGGCTGCAATCACCACCTCCTCCACCTTGGGACAAGCTGGGTCCCCATCAGCTGGGCTTGGCTGTCCGGAAGCTTCAGGTGTGGGCTAGCACAGAGGATCCCAGCCCCACTGCTTGTCTAGTCAGGTCACCGGGTAGGGGAGGGCTTGACAGGCTAGGGCACTGGCAGTCTGCCTTTAGGAGCAGGGGCTGGGGCTGGTCTTGAAGCTGGAGAACAGGCACACTGTCTTTACCTGGACCATAAATTTAATGGAGGGGGGGGTTGGAGGTTGCTGGTGGAGATTTGAGGTGGGTTTAAGTTTTCTGAAGTCAGCCAGGTGCAGTGGCTCACACCTGTAATCCCAGCACTTCGGGAGGCTGAGGTGGGAGGATCACTTGAGCCCAGGAGTTTGAGACCAGCCTGGGCAACACAGGGAGACCCTGTCTCTACAACAATACAGATGTTCCCCTAAGCCACCCCTTGGCTTGGCCACTGCTCAGGGAAACCCTTCCAGCCTCAGAAACCCCCTGAGCCGCTAATCATCCTGCGTAGAAGACAGACACAGATGCAAATGTCTAAATGCCTTTGTGCATCCTGGTTCCAGGTGGGAGGTGCTGGGAGATGGGGGCCTGTCACTTAGAAGCTGCCTCCCCTCCCAAACCTGGACACAGGGCCCACTGCTCCACAGGCGCCGCAGGACGCCACGGGCCCGTGGTATGTCTGGAGCTTCCTCGTGGACAGGCCTTTCAGCAGTATGTCCTGCTGGGCCCGGTCCCTCCTGAAATTGAGTCCTTTGTGGATTCCCTAAGCCACAAAGCAACCCCAGCCCTGGGATAGCTCAAAGAGAATTTTTAAATGACACGAGCTGGACATGCAATCACAAGGTGTCTGCCCAGATTAAGGCGAGCTCCAGCATGGGCCTTTGAAGGGCACTCGATTTCCCAGGGTGAAGATGGATTTCCACAACAGAATTCAGAAAAGCCTCCCCAGCCCACACTCATCCACTGGGACAGACCTCACTGTCCCTGGGGGCTGCAGGGGAGGTTCTAGGACAACAGGTATTTTTTACGTCCCACTGTACACTGCTGCCCAGGCAGTGGTGCCAGCACCAGAGTCCCCAGACCTGTGTCTGCCCTGAGTGTCCTGATTCCATGCTGTCCCTTCTCAGCACAAGACGCACTGTGTGTCTAGTCCCCAACCCCACTGGTTACATGTCCATGGCTCCTGCAGCCTCAGAGCAAAATCCAGGCCTTTACTGTGTTTCTGTGTGGCCTCTGGCCTCTCCACTTCCTCCCTCCACATACTACCAGCCACCTGGACATCCAGTCTCTGGATCCCTGGGCTTGCCCTGGGACCGTCCCACATTGCCGTGCTCTGTCCAGACTCTCTCACCCCCACTCTTTGCGGCTAACTCCTCTTCATCCTTTGAGGGTCAGCTAAAATATGGCCTATTCCAAGAGGACTTCCCTGCCCACCAGGACCCTCAGTCCTGTCCTTCTGCTCGGTGCTGTCACAGATCTCATCATCACTTATTTACGTTACCACAGTCACAAGCCCAGCTAAGTGCCTGGCACATAGTAGGTGCTCAACAAACATGTGTTATGTGAACGCAGGAGCCCATACGTGCCCTCATATGTGTCTGGTCTCTCTGCGAGAGGCATACCTTGAGGGGGCTTTGACAGTAAATCGAAGGGTATCCAAGAGGGACATCTGAGCCAACCTTAGGCCTCCACCTGCCCATGACTCCCCTCTTGCCTCCCCTGCAATGCACTTTCTTCATTCACTACAGATCTAGAACCGCCTGCAGGAACTGAGCTGAGCTGGCTAGCTGCAAGCTTCTAGGCGGGGGGCAGACATGGACATTCTGGAGGCTGCCTGAGAGACTGGGGCTTTACTTCTCAGGACTTACCCGCACCACCCTCCTTAGCTCACTTTCTGAAGCCCACCTTCCTGGAAAAGCAGGAGCCCCAGCCCCACCACTCCACTAAGCTCCCACCGCCAGCCTCTTGTTGGAAGCCCCTTGGCTTCCGGAAGGAAAAGTGTCTCTTCCCCTAGACAAGGCCCAGGTCCCTCTCTGAGGGCTTGGCAGATAGCGTTGGGTGCATCAGTTACCATTCAGACTGCTTTTTTGAGCCACGCACAGTGCTTAGACCTGGGGGACACGAGGAGTAAATGTGCACCCTGCTTCCATAGCCCCAAGCCTATCCCAGGAGCTCTCATCCTTTCTGCTCAGGAAAGACTTTTGAATATATTTTAGTGGCTCATGAGAAGGGATTAAAGGACCCTAAGCCAGCAAGAATGACATGTCACTGGCAGAAGAGGATGACGGAGCCTACTAGAAGCCCACTCTTATGCTGTCTGCTCAGGGGATCCTTTGGAAGCAGGACATAGGACAGGCACCCCAGGAGTGGTTGCCAGAGGTAAGGGGGAGTGGGGCACAGCAGGCAAGCAGCACCCTGGCAGATGGGAAGCCCAGTCCCAGCTCCCACCAGCTCCTCTGTGTTCCTAGACAAACCGTTAAATCAAGGTGGTGAGTTATGTGGCCACAGGGGCCAGGTGGCAGCATAAATGGGTCTCACATGTCCAGTAGATAAAGCAAGACCCCCACCTGAAGGGGTGGCTACTCTAGCCTCTGGTGCCTGGCAGAAATATGAGTTGTCAGATTT
The DNA here is from genome assembly GCF_000951045.1 of Mandrillus leucophaeus. NCBI lineage: Eukaryota > Metazoa > Chordata > Mammalia > Primates > Cercopithecidae > Mandrillus > Mandrillus leucophaeus. The sequence goes on along the minus strand of NW_012103676.1, from coordinate 2,507,380 downwards.
GATGATTGTTTAAAAAAAAAAAAACAACTTTCCACTTTATTATTTTGTTTAGAGGCAGAGTCTCATTCTGCCACACAGGCTGAAGTGCAGTGGCACAATCATAGCTCATTGTAGCCTCGAACTTCCGGGCTCAAGGGATCTTCCTACCTCAGCCTCCCGAGTAGCTGGGACCATAGGCGTGAGCCAGCATGCCTGGCTAATTGTTTTATTTTTATTTTTTGGCGGGGGGATGGAGTTTCACTCTATCGCTCAGGCTGGAGTGCAATGGCGTGATCTCAGCTCACTGCTGTCTCCGCCTCCTGAGTTCAAGTGATTCTCCTGCCTCAGCCTCTGAGTAGCTGGGATTACAGGTGCACACCACCATGCCCAGCTAATTTTTGTATTTTTAGTAGAAACAGGGTTTCACCACATTGGCCAGGCTGGCCTCAAACTCCTAACCTCAGGTGTTCTACTTGCCTCAGCCTCCCAAAGTGCTGGGATTACAGGTGCGAGCCACTGTGCCTGGCCTATATATATTTTTTTGTAGAGAGGAGGTTTCGCTATGTTGCCCCAGCCTAGTCTCAGACTCCTGGGCTCAAGCGATCCTTCTGCCTCGGCTTCCCAAAGTGCTGGGATTATAGACCTGAGCCACCACACCTGGCCTAAATTTCCTATTTGAAATGTTGGCTCAATTATAAAACAGAAAAATAACCAGAGCAAGGCAGACACTGTTTCTGCAAGCCATACTTGACAGAGCAGTCTCTCAGTTAGGCTCTCAGAGGGGCCACCTGTAAAATGAGGGCACTACTGGGGGGTGAGAGCCATCAACAGCCCCTCCTAATGGATCAGCTCTGCCCATAGGCCACAGGACCTCATGGCTGCAGCTGATTGGGCCAGGAGTGGGCACCTAGCCCAAGGGCAGCCAATCCCAGGCTAGCAATAGTTTATGCTATAACTTGGGGCAAATAGTTTATTCTGTGACTTGGGCCACCGCCGTCCTCACTCTTCTTACTCCAGGTCCTTCCCTGCCTAGCCCCTTAAGTCATTCAGAGCTGAGCTCAGATGGTACCTCCATGCCAAGGCCATCTCTGATCATGTCTGTTTAAAGTGCCGCCCGCTGCAGGGCAGATTTTTTTTTTTCTTTTGCATTTTGTTCTGTGATGTATCTACAGGACCCCGAACGATGTCTAACACATCATAGACCCTCACCAAATATTTGTTGAAGCAACTAGTAAATTCCCACACAAGTCCTCCCTTGTTGCTCCACAGCCCCTCGCATGTCTTGTGCTAGCTTCAGCGAGACTTCTGGCAACCAGAAGTAGATTGGGCCTGGCATGGTGGTTCACGCTGGTAATCCCAGCACTTTGAGAGGCTGAGGTGGGAGGATCGCTTGAGCTCAGAAGTTGGAGACCAGCTTGGCCAACATCACTAGACCCTGCCTCTACAAAAACTTTTTTAAAAATTAGCTGGTTTTGGCCAGGTGCAGTGGCTCACACCTGTAATCCCAGCACTTTGGGAGGCAGAGGTAGATGGATCACTTGAAGTCAGGAGTTCGAGACCAGCCTGGCCAACATCATCTCTACTAAAAATAGAAAAATTAACTGGGTGTGGTGGTGCGTGCCTGTAATCCCACCTACTCAGGAGGCTGAGGCAGGAGAATCACTTGAACCCGGGAGGCAGAGGTTGCAGTAAGCCAATATCAGGTCACTGTACTCCAGCCTGGGTGACATAGCAAGACCCCATCTCAAAAAAATAAAAAATAAAAATAAAAATAAAAATTAGCTGGTTGTGGTGGTATGTACCTATAGTCCCAGCTACTCAGGAGGCCACAGTAGGAGGATGGCTTGAATTCGGAGGCTGCAGTGAGCTATGATCATGCCACTGCACTCCAGCCTGGGTGACAGAGACCCCATCTCGAAAAGAAATAATAAATGCGGCTAAATTTAAAAAAATAAAATAAAACAAGAAGTAGATTAACATACTTCCTCACTGGCTGTTATGCAGAGTAAATGAGAAGGGTCAGCAACAGTGCCAAGCACAGACCTGGCTCATAGTAGCTCCTCAGTACACGTGTGGAGGTTTTCCTTCAGGTCTTTGCTCTCTTTCAGTTGTAGTGAAGATGTCTCAGTGTGGACCTTTCCATGGCCTCCACAGGCAGATAGGAGCCCTGTCAGTCATTTGGGAAAGTCCCTGGTCAGTCCCAGCCCCACACACTCACTGGGCCCCTCACACTCACTGGGCCCCTCACACTCACTGGGCCCCTCACACTCACAGCCTTTCTGGAATCCTGCATCTGGGTCCATTCCAGGCCTGCTCAAAGAGCATCCAGACACGGATGGTGAGCATCATGCTGGAGTCTATGGCTGATAAAGAGATCACTGAGCAGCCCATTCATACTGTGTGTCATCCAAAGGAAAATCAACTTTAAACATCAGATAAAATATGACAGGCATTTTAAGAATGTATTTTCTAAGCAATGCACTGTGATGGGAACAGGGCTGGTCGGCAGGTTGAGGCTGCGCTGCTGAGACGTGCAGTGAGGCCTGTTGCAGACACTTTAGTGGGTCCACTATCTCTGGCTCAGCATTGCAGCCTTCTGGATGCCTAGACTGGAGGGGTCCTTCAGGCCAGGCTGCTGGCAGCTGGGGAAACCGGCCACTGGGGGTGTCACACTTGAGGGTAACTGTCACGCTGATGCTGGAACCCCTTCCTGATGGAGAACCAGGAGGCTGCTGGCCAGTCCTGGCTAGAATCTTCCTGGGGACCCTGGGTCTGTCACTCTGCTTCTCTGGGACTCAGTCTTCTTTTCTGTGAAATGGGGATAACCATACCCGCTGTATTAGGTCGTTCTTACGTTGCTTGAAAGCAATACCTGGGGCTGGGTCATTTATAAAGAAAAGTGGTTTACTTGGCTCATGCTTCTGCAGCTTATATAGGAAGCATGGCACTGGCATCTGCTCGGCTTCCAGGAGGGCCTTAGGCAGCTTCTACTCATGGTAGAAGGTGAAGCCGGGGCAGGCTGTCACATGGCAGAGTGGGAACAAGGAGGGTAGGGAGGTGCCATTCGCTTTTGAACAACCAGACCTTGTGAAAACTCATGATGGCAAGGACAGCACCAAGCCACAAGGGATTCACCCCCATGACCCAAACACCTCCCACCAGGCCCCACCTCCAACACTGGGGGTTACATTTCAACATGAGGTTCAGGTGGGACAAATATCCAAACCCTGTCACTCACCCACAGGGAGGGATAAACAATATTAGGAGGGGTTAAAACACTTGGGATTTTTTTAGAGGCAGGGTCTCACTCTCTTGTCCAGGTTGGAGTGCAGTGGTGCAATCATAGCTCACTGCAGCCTCAAACTCCTGGGCATAAGCAATCCTCCTGCTTCAGCCTTCTGGGTAGCTGGGACTACAGTCAGGCACCACCATGTGTGGCGACTTTTTAAACTTTTTTTTTTTTTTTGGTAGAGTTAGGGTCTGACTATATTGCCCAGGCTGGTCTTGAACTTCTGGCCTCAAGTGATCCTCTTCCCTTGACCTCCCAAAGTGCTGGGATTCCAGACCTGAGCCACTCTGCCCAGCCTTAAAACACTTTGAAAATGAGTTTATTATTTAAACAGGCAAAAGTCCCAAAAGAAAAAAATTTTCAAGCCATGCAAAAGCCTCTAAGATACAGAGTAAGTTTCCCTGCTGCCCTTGGACACTGGCTTCTTCCTCCCGTCCAGAGCGTGTCCCTCCAGAGATGTTGCTTCCATGCACACACACACGTGTACACACTGTCCTGGACTTGGCTTTTTCACGAGAGCCTATATATACCTTGGAGCTTTCCACGTTGGTTTAGAGAGCGTGGCCTCATCCTTTTCAGTGGCTGCCGTGGATTCTGCCATGTGGCTGTCCCATGCTCTGTTAGCAGTCACTCACCTACGGGCATTTGAGTGCTGAAATCTAAGCTGCGGTGAATAGCCTGGTTCGTGTGTGCAAAAGCTTTGGAGAGTGGGAAGCACCCTGTAACTTAAGAGGTTTTGTTGGGGACCTGAACAAAGGGTGGGGAAAAGGCTGGGACTCGAAGCCAGTAGGTTCAGGATTTGGCTTTGCTGACTATTCACAAATCTTCCTCAACCCAAACCTGATTTTGTACCTGTCCATGATGTGAGCTGAACCACATACAAAGATGAGTTTTACAGGCATCCAGCCCTTCGTTACCCTGGAGGAACATCTGTAAGGACGCTGCCATCATGCTGAGTGAAGAGACTTCTGAACTTCCAGGGGTCTACCTGAGGGAGAGCAGGTGGGGCGTACAAGACCCTAGAGAGCCTCCCATGCCTTGAGATTCTTGTGCATTTGGAAACTCTTGATGTCATAGATACCCTAGGAGGCTGTCCAGTTTGTAAAGCTCCCCCACGGGCTCTGCCCTACCACTCCCTCTTCTGCTGGGACAGATGCTGCACCTCAGGCTACAGACCTGCCCCTATAAGCCAAAGCCAGACAGTTCCTGTTTCCTCCCTGGCCCTGCCTCTTCTGCAGATGATTGACAGTGAGGTGTTCATCTCCTCAAAGGAGACCTGCTTCACTGGTGGAGTGTGGCCTCACCCATGGCCCCTATTGGATAAACTGCAGCAGGGCTCCACCAGATCACCATGCCGAGCCCTCCCCACTAGGCACTGGGAGAAAGTTGGGAAAATATTCTAGTATGGTTTCTACTCCCCATGAAGAACTAGTAGAGTCCTCTTTCAAGGGATAAGACTAATATTTGATGGACTTACAGGCCAGCTAAATGCTAGTCACATAATCACAGGATCTGCTATGCTGTTTTCACGTCTATTTTCTCATTTCACACAGGGAAGTAGGTAGAGCAGGTGTTATTTCCATTTGACAGATGGGGGAACTGAGTCTCCAAGATACTATGTGGGGGACAGGCTGTTGGTTGCCTGTCCCACAGCCATTCTTCCACCCCTCACACACAGACCCTTCTTCATCCCCATTTTGCTTGTCTTTCTTCTTCCCAGGGGCCTGTTCTTTCCAGAGAGAGTGGGCCACTCCACAGACCAGAAAGTGATTTTTGACTGATCAAGCCCTGTTGACCTCTTCTTCTTGCCAAGGATGGATAAACAGAGCATGAGATCCGGTACTGGCTGAGAGGGTGCTGGCGGGGAGGTTTCCCTCGCTCTGATAAAAAGACCCAAGTTAAGAATACTCCCTTTCATTTTTTGCCTTTGATCGTCGTCAGCTACATGTGATTTCTAGAACTACTGTAGCCATCTTGGAGTCGGGAGGAGAGTTAGTCCAAGGTGCAAGTTGTTGTACTAAGGATGTGTATCTGTTATCTATGGCCATGATAATACTGTGTAACAAGCAACCTCAGAATCGAATGGCATTCAGCAAGAAGTGTTTATTGCCCATGTGACCGGAGTCAGCTGATCTATTAGGTTGGTGCAAAAGTCATTGCGGTTTTTGCCACTACTTTTTCGCCAACCAAATAGGTTGCTTCAGATGTGCCCTTTGTGTCTCTCATCCTGCAGCGGGTTCTCAGGGAAATGGCAGAGGTGCAAAGGACAAGCCCCAGCATACATCATGCCCATTTCAAGCCTCTACCTGTGTCTGTGTGCTAGAATGCATGGGTCAAAGTCAGTCCTATGACTGAGCCCCGTGTCAAGAGATTGGGGCTAATGAGTACCCAGGGATGTGGTTACTGCATGAATTTGGGGGTAGGGATGAAAAATGGGGGCCATTGTTCTAACCTACCACAGATGGCAGGACAGAAAGATCAAAGGAACCTGCTCCCTGATAATGTGGTTGACTTGCTGAATTAATCAAGCCTGGAGCTGCCCTACCTTGAAGCCATTGGTTATTCAAGAATAAAGCTGGGTGCAATGGCTCATGCTTGTAATCCTAAAATTTTGGGAGGCCAAGGCAGGAGGATCGTTTGAGGATTCACAAGTCTGACACCAGCCTGGGCAACAAGCAAGACCTTGCCTCTATAAAAAAAAAATAAAATAAAACAATTAGCCAGGTGTGGTGGTGGCACATGTCTGTAGTCCAGCTACTGGCGAGGCTGAGGCAGGAGGATGGCTTGAGCCTAGGAGTTTGAGGCTACAGGGAGCCATGACTGTGCCACTGCACTCCAGCCTGGGTGACAGAGTGAGACTCTGTCTCTACAAAAAAAGAAAGACAAACTAAGATTTATTTTTGGTACCAAAGATAGCAAAAGAAGAAAAAACAGTTCTTATTTTTTTAAAGTCATTTAGTGGTTAGTCTTCTGTATTCACCCCCTGAATTGCTAACATGCCCAAGATCCCCTGGCTGGAAATGGGTAGAGCTGAGGCTGGATCTGAGCCTCTTGCAGTGCCTTGGTGTCCTGGGCCTTGGTTATGTTTCAGAGGATGTGACTGGACCTCCTGCTCTGCAACCCCAGACCACAGGAAGCTTTGTCATGCACAGGGCTGGCCTGGCCAGGGATGCAGAGAGAGACTCCTGCTCTGTGCTATGGCCTCACACATCTGAAGTGCTACCCACAGCCCTGAGTGTGGTCTTGGGGAAAGGCTCAGGCCCTGAGGAGCTGGGCTGGTTTCCTCTGGGGAGACTGATACCTCACTGGGGAAAGGGGCCCATCCAGTGGCTTTTGTTTTGGGCTTTGAGGGCCACTGCATATGAAGGAGTCTGCTGGACCAGTCTCTCCACTCTTACAGAATGGTTCCATCCAGAGCCATCTGGTCCATCTCCCAACTCCATGCAGGCACATACCTAAGCCATACCAGGCTGATCAGTCAAAGTCATGACTGGATTCCTACCAGAGACAGCAGCTTCCCTGGGCATCCTGTGAACAGAGGACCCAGAAGGATCCCAGAAGGTCTGCAAACCATCTTTAGTCTCCTCTTCAGCCCATTCATGGGATTTGCTTGCAAAGGGGACATCTACTGGATTGGATTCTCCCCATCTTTCTCCAGGTTCTGAATGGTGGAAGTGGAACTGAGCAATCACCCTTTGGAAAAGGTTATATAGGCTAGGAACAGGTCAGTTGCACATAATAGAAAACTCAAAATAATAGTGCCTTAAAGAAGGTAAAGTTTATCTCTCGCCTATAAAACAAGCCCAGATATAGGCAGTTGAGGGTGGTAAAATAGCTCTACCATCAGTGACATGCTTCTCCTCTTCTGTCCCACCAAACACAGTACTGGTGTTCATCCCCAAGGTCACTGCATGGCCCAAGATGGCTGCCAGAGCTCCAGCCATCATGACCAGGATCACAGGAAAGTCATAGGTACAAAAAAAGCAGAGGAGCAAAAAGAGGCCCCTCCCAGCTCTAGCAGTTCCCTTTCAACATCCTTCCCAGAAGTCCTGCTCAACAGTTATGCTCGCTTCTCATTGGCTGGGACTATCTTTGGCTGCAAGGGAAGTAGAGAAATATGCAGGCTAAATTTTAGCATTTGATAACCTCAAGGAGGAAAGGAAAACTTGTGGTGGGGAAGGCCAAGAACAGCTTCTGCCATAAGGGTTTCAACCTACCTCTTAGGCCACCACAGATCTATTGGTCACCTAGTGTATGCCAGGCATAGGGCTGGGCTGTGCCACACAGAGATAATCAAGACATGGTCCCTACTCTCAAGGAGCCAGCAATCAAGGGCGATGGCGGACCACAGGTAAAGTGGCTCTCATAGTTATGAGTTTGTTTGGGAGACAGAGTGTTTTTTGTTTGTTTGTTTTGGTTTTGGTTTCCGTAGCCATCTTTGAAACCTGGGAGAATTCACACATGCTCTGGAATTTTGGAGTCTCTTCTAACATTTGAAGCTCTGGCAACACAAGGCCTGCATTCTTTCATCATGGCAGCAGTTGACTGGAGAAGTGGCTGCCCTTTCTAGGAAGGCCCCTCTCCTGTTGACCACAGTCCCCACCCAACTCTGTTGCCTCACACCACTGAGGATACCTATGTGGCCATGGTGGGGACACGGGTGGGTGGCTGGACAGTGAGCTGCGAAAACCACCCTTGCAGATGAGAACTCACTGGAATTTGTGCCTCTCAGGGAGGAAAATGGCTCTGGAAATAAAAAAGCAAACCAAATCCACTCACCTTCCCAAAGTCCCATGTTCTTCTCTAACAGAGAGGGAAGATGTGAAAAAAATCCTTTTTCACCTTCTCTTTTCTTTGAGAAGGCATCTCCGGCATGTGGAGACAGGGAGGGCTGACAGAGGCAGGCATTTCCCTCTTCCTAACCGGCAACCCCTGTGTCAGGCCAAAGGTGGCCCTAACTCGCTGAAGGGGGAGCAGCTGTCGGGAGCTCCTCTGAATTCAGCAGGGACCCCGGCTCCCCACTCAGCTCACCTTGGAGCAGAGGCCCCTCATTAGTGCTCGGCGCCTTCTTCGCAGGCTGCCCCCCTGGAAACCTTTCTCCCAGGCCCAGGGCTGGCGGATCTTGCTGGAACCACCCTCTGTCTCGCTTCAGCGCGTCCGCCTGGCAGCCCCAGAGCCCGTGCCAGCCACGGGGAGCTGCGGCCCATTCTGGGTGGCCTCCCCTCTTGCCCAGCCCAAGGGCGTCTTGCAGCTATAAATTGAGTAAATTGAAAATGTTACTGAGGGTTGGAGATAAAAGAGAGAGCTGGGTATCTCCATGAATAAAACATGGGAGGGAGGCCATTTCTTGGAAAAATAGAGAGAATAAATTGCGGTGGATCAATTTTATCTAATTTCTTGGCCGAGCTTCTGACATGCAAATGAATGTGCTCATAATTTATGAGTGGGCTATGGAGATTACCAGAGGGAAGGGATGCCTGGAGTTCTGCTGCAGGAGCGGGGAGGGGGGCACATGGCCGAGGATTTAGCAAAAGTCCATTAGGCATTTTTTCCTTAAAACCTAAAGATTTAGAAATCCTCCCAGGGAAGGTAAAAGCCAGGCAGAGGAAATGCTAGATTCCTGGGCCTGTCTTTGGGGCCAGTTCCTCTGATCACCTCTGTTCTGTCCTAACCCCACTGCTGGCCAGTCCTGATCACAGCAGATGTGGTTGTTAGGCCACCAGGCCTTTGCTCAGTGGGTCTCCACCTCCCTACACCAGTTTTGCCTTCTGGATTCACCCCTGACCTTTGGTTTCCAGCCTGAGACTTGCCTGATAGGTCCCATCTGAACTCAAGCTTCCTTCTGAACGCCAAAACCCTCTGGAGGAAAGATGCACCTGTCTCTTTTCCTTAGAGATGGCACATTGGCCCAATCCTGCCTACTGCCATGTTTTCTGCGGCCTGAGCAATGGCCACAAAAAGTCTGAAATGGTTGCCAACATTGAAAAAATTCATAGATGCTTCACACATTTTAAGATGTCTGGCTTCTACCGAAAGATCAGGACATCTGGTTACACAGGCTTTTGTTTTCAGTGGCAACAATGGTCTAGAATCAAGGTAGCCCCTGGCCTTTTGAGGCAGAGGCTGCAAGCCCCAATTTGCTTCAGACCTTACCCCTTCCTATTGCGTCTCTGCCCTGAAGTCAAATGGCAGTTGCTATTGATGACTGGATTTGCACTGTTGTTTTTCTTACAGTGAAGTTAGTGGGAAAGTGAACTATCTCCTTTCCTCATAACTCTAAAAACATGGGAGAGTTACAGGGACAGAGACAGAGCAAGTTTCAAGAGGGAGAGGGTACACTTTGTGGGGTTTTTGGTGGGAGTGATGGATGACATTTATGGTAGGTATGGTGGGATCTCACTGTGTTGTCCAGGCTGGTCTTGAACTCCTGTCCTCAAGCAATCCTCTTGCCTCAGCTTCCAGAGTAGCTGGGAACACAGGTGGGAGCCACCATGCCCAGCTCATCCCTTCTTTTAATAATTATTGAGCACCGACTATGAGGGTATAGTGGCATAAAATTAGATCTCTGCCCTCAGGGAGCTTAGTTTCCAGGGGTGAAAGAGAGAGAATACACACAAAAGCAAATAAATAAGCAAGGATGATTCCAGAGGGCCATGAGTGCTATGAAGACCGGGTCACATGTGACCAAGGAGGCTACTTGGAAGAGGTGACCAAGCCCCTGGTGATAAGAGGGAAGCAGGACTGTGAAGATCTGGGGGAGAAACAGCAGTGCAGAGGCCCAGAAGCAGGGTTGCTGAGTTTCTGGCAAAGCTCTGCAGAGGTTTGAGCTCAGAGCCCCTGCTTCTCGGTGGTGATGGGGAAGGAGTGTACCAGGCTGCATGGTCACTGAGCTCCCAGCAAGGCCCTGCACAGGCTTGAGTTTGTAGCCTCCGTCTTGTCATTCCAATTCTCTGTTCCTAGCACATGGTGACTCAGGGCTGGAGGAGCTTGAAGAAGGAGTGAAAGTGGCCCAGGGCAGTCTCTGGGGGCTGCTCAAATTCTCTGGGTGGGGAGTACTCTTAGTGAGAGCCTGTTATGGACAGAGTATGTCTCCATTAAATTCCCGTGTTGAAGAGTAACCCTCAATGTGATGGTATTTGGAGGTGGGATCTTTGGATGGTGATTAGGGTTAGATGAGGTCATGGAGTGGGGCCTTCATGATGGGATTAGTGCCCTTCATGGGAAAATGAGGAGACACCAGCTTCCTCTGTCCACTGTGTGAGGACACAGTGAGAAGGTGGCCATCTGCCAACAAGGAAGAGAGCCCTCACCAGAACCTGACCATGCACCCTGATCTCAGACTTGCCAGCCTCCAGAACTGTGAAAAATTGATACCTGTTTAAGCAGCCTTCCAGTCTAGAGTGTTTTGTTATAGCAGTTTTAGCTGATAAAGATGGAACCCATGAGACAGGCTCCACTCCCACTCTATATATCAGGACACTGAGGCACAGAGGGTTTGGTAGGTTGTGCAACACAGGTGATTAACTGGAAGAGACCAGCTTTGAACCCATGTCTAGCTGGCTCCAATGCCCAACCTCACTAGTGCCCTTTGGCCCTTTCCAGTTGTTCCTTTCTTGGTCTCCTAGGATGACAAGTTTTGTAGTCAAAATAACTTACTGACCACTCCCTGTCTAAAACCTTGGATGGGCCAGGTGCAGTGACTCACATCTGTAATCCCAGCACTTTGAGAGGTAGAAGCAGGAGGATTGCTTGAGGCCAGGAGTTTGAGACCAGCCTGGGCAAGATAGCGAGACCCTGTCTCTACAAAAAATTAAAAAAATTATCCCAGCACTTTGGGAGGCTGAGGCAGGTGGAACACGAGGTCAGAAGATCAAGACTATCCTGGCCAACATGGTGAAACCCAGTCTCTACTAAAAATACAAAAATTATCTGGGCATGGTGGCGTGCACCTGTAGTCCCAGCTACTTGGGAGGCTGAGGCAGGAGAATCAATTGAACCTGGGAGGTGGAGTTGCAGTGAGTCAAGAGATTGTGCCACTGCACTCCAGCCTGGTGACAGAGTGAGACTCCGTGTCAAAAAAAAAAAAAAAAAAAATTAAAAAATTAGCCTGGCATCATGGCACGCACCTGTAGTCCCAGCCACTCCAGAGGCTTCAAGGCTGCAGTGAGCTATGATTATGCCACTGATCTCCAGCTTGGATGATGCAGTGAGACCAAGTCTCAAAACAAACAAACAAAAACAAACAAAAAACCCCAAAAACTTGTACAAGCTGCATACAAGGCACCACATGATCTGATATTCTCTCCTTTCCCACATAATGCTCCTTTCTGTCCCTCAACCTCCTCCAAGAAGCAGGGCCTCTGAGCTCAGTCCCCTGCAGAGCTTTGCCAGAAGCTCAGCCACACTGCCTCTGGGCTTCTGTGCTGCTGTTTCTCCCCCAGATCTTCATGGTCCTGCTTTCCTCTTATCACCGGGGGCTTGGTCACATGTGACCCGGTCTTCACAGCCTCATGTTCCTCTGGAATCATCTTGTTTATTTATTGCTTTTTTGTGTAGTCTCTCTCTTTCATCCCTGGGAACTAAGCTCCCTGAGGGCAGAGACCTAATTTTATGCCACTATACCCTCATAGTTTGCACATAGTAGGTGTTCAATAATTATTAAAAGAAGGGATGAGCTGGGCATAGTGGTTCCCGCCTGTGTTCCCAGCTACTCTGGAAGCTGAGGCAGGAGGATTGCTTGAGACCAGGAGTTCAAGACAAGCTTGGGCAATGTAATGAGATTCCATCTGTATAAAACATATTTTAATGAGCCAGGCACAATGGCACATGCCTGTAGTCCCAGTTACTTG
>NW_012103676.1:2480412-2490583 GCF_000951045.1 Mandrillus leucophaeus | reverse complement strand
AAACAGACAAATGCCCAAACAGGGTTTCAGAAATTGGGGTAAATTTTAAATGTTTGCATTGAACAAACTAACATTTTAATACATTAAAAAATTATCAGGCAATGTCATCATGCTCTTCAGAAGTTAATCATAATTTTTAGGAAAAATGATCAACTCATATGTCCTGCAGGGGTGATCTGGGAGCAAATGGATGTTGCTGTAAGATAAACTCTGTCTTTTTTTTTTTTTTGAGATGGAGTCTCGCTCTGTAGCTTAGGCTGGGGTGCAGTGGTGCGGTCTTGGCTCACTGCAACCTCCGCCTCCCAGTTCAAGCAATTCTCCTGCTTCGGTCTCCCGAGCAGCTGGGACTACAGGTGCACGCCACCACACCCAGCTAATTTTTGTATTTTTAGTAGAGACGGAGTTTCATCATGTTGGTCAGGATGGTCTTGATCTCCTGACCTCGTGATCCACTGGCCTTGGCCTCCCAAAGTGCTGGGATTACAGGCGTGAGCCACTGTGCCTGGCCAAACATTGTCTTTTCTATTTATTCATGAAGTGGATCCCTATGACTATATGTGGCAGTCTAGTGGGAGACTCTTCAAAGCCTGAAGTTGTGGCAAAGTCCATTTTTCCTTGAAACAGGCCAGGGTTAGATAGTCCAGGGTGTGGGTCCCACTTGGGGAGCGTTTATGAACTAAGTTTTCTGATCTAGAAATGGGCACACTTTGTATTTCACAGAGCTGACTTCAGGATGGATGGGTATGAAATGCTTTGCACTGACTAAATACTGGCTGCCAGGTTCACCTGCAGAGCTGGAGTCCAACCCCAAAGCTCCTGCTCTTTATATACCACTCCTCTGCCCCCATAAGCTCATCTCTTGGAAAGGTTTCAGAACTCTTTACTGAGAGACCTATCCCTTGAAAGCAGAAATGGGATTTTTTCTCCCAAATCCGTTCCTTGGGGGAAGTCTTCAAAGCGAATTCTTGTAATTTCCCATTATAAAATTTTATGTGCAATTACAAACAATGAACTGTGAGCATTAATTGGGCAGACTGGGAGATTTTCTGTTTTTAAATCACAGTCTATTTTAAATCCTTCCAGACCACAAGAAAATGACCTGAGAAAATGAGTTGCTCAAGGGCATCCCAGGCAGCCAGTCATCTCTGCAGTTCTCCTTGCTGCATCTTGGATTCTCCAGGGAAGGTGGCCACTGTGCACAGAAGAGCAATGGGGCAATAGGCTTCCCAGTTCTCTCGGCACATATGTGTGTTTGTGTGTTTAAATAACGGCTTTCTACCAAGTCATTCAGCCTGATCAGCACATAGTAGATCTGCGTCCATCTATTCATTTAATCATCTACCTATCTAACCATCATCCATCCATCCATCTATCCATCCATCCATCCATCCACCCAACCACCCAACCACCCATCCATCTATCCCTATCCATTCAACCATACATCCATCTGTCTATTCACTCCTTCAGCAATCCATCCATTCACCCATCTAACCCTCCATCCATCTATGCCTCCACCCATTCATTCATCCATCAACCATCCATCCACCCTTCCAACTATTTACCCATCCTACCATCTATCCATCCATCCATCTATCCATCCATCCATCCATCCATCCATCCATCCATCCATCCATCCATATATCAATTCATGCAGTCACCAATCCATCCACCAATCATCCATCCACCCACCCATTCATCCATCCACCCATCCAACTATCCATCCATCCAACCATCGATGCATCCAACCATCCATCCATTCACCCAACCAAGCAATATTTATTGAGTACCTACTATGTGCCAAGCACTGGGCATACAGAAATGAACAAACAAAAATCCCTTCCCTTCTAGAGCCAACATTTAAACAATAGAGACAAAGACAGTAAAGACAATACATAAGAACATTATACATTATATTAGAAAGCATTAAGTGCTTTGGAGAGACACTAATCGGGATGGAGAGGGATAAAGTAGAGGGGAGCTGCAGGTTAAACAGTGTGGCCCAAGCAGCCCTCCCTGAGAATGTGACATGTGAGCAAAGATTTGAAGGAGGCCAGGAAGCAAGCCAGGAGGAACCTGGAGTGGGAGTGTTCCAGGCAGAGGGAAAGAGCAAATGCAAGGGCTCTGTGGGAGGCAGACGGGAAGAGGGCAGCATGGAAGCTGGTTCACCTTTGTCAGGACTTTGACTGTTACTCTGAGAAAAATGGGGAGACTTTGCAGGTTCCAAGCAGAGAAGTGACATGCACTGATACACTTTTTTTTTTTTTTGAGACAGGGTCTCGCTCTGTCTCCCAGGCTGGAGTGCAGTGGTGTGATCTCAGCTCACTGCAGCCTTGATCTCCTGGGCTCAAGCAATCCTCCTGCCCCAGCCTCCTGAGCAGCCAAGACCATAGGCACATGCCACCACACCCAGTTAACTTTTGTATTTTTTATAGAGACAGGGTTTTGCCATGTTGCCAGGCTGGTCTGAAACTCCTGAATTCAAGCGATCAGCCAGCCTCAGCCTCCCACAAGTGCTGGGCTTACAGGCACGAGCCACCGTGCCTGACTGGTCCACTTTTTAAAAGAACTGCTCTGGCTTCTGTGATGGGAATAGGGCTACTCTTGTTCGTTGTCAAAACCACCGGCCACGTGTGGCTGTTGAGTGCTTAAAATGTGGCTTGTCTGAATACAGCTGCACTGTATGTATACATATGGTCTGGGTGTTGAAGACTTACCATGAAAAAAAGGAAAACTAATTAGCAATGTAAAAACATTGATTATACATTGAAATGATAATCTTGTGGATATATTTGGTTAAAAATACATTATTAAAATTAATTTTATCCATTTTTTTTTACTTTTTTGGGTGTGGCTACTAGAAAATTTCTTATGTGGCTTATATGATGTTTCTAGTTGACGGCACTGCTGTAGACAGGACAGGCCAAGGGCAGAAGCTAAAGACAGTTAGGAGGCCGTGGTCAGACAGCTGAAGAGGATGGCAGCTGTGCCAGGTGCCAGACATGGTTGAATTCTAGGAGTGTTGGAAGCTGTTTGTGATGGGCGTGGGGCATTCATAGATGTGTGTGGATTGGGTACTCGGGGCAAGCACTATCTGTTGAGCTGGGATGGCGAGGTGTGTGGACTGAGAGATGAGGGGCAGAGTCGGAGGCCTCTGACACCCTCTGCCTGTGACCCAGGGAGGCTGCAGGGAAGCTGAGTGTCACTAAGGTGCAGTGTAAGCTGAGGTCTCGGATGACAGGTGATTGAGTGAATTCAGGGCCTTTACTTCCTCATCTGTAAAACAGAGGCAGTAGGACCCAAGCTCTCAGAGCTGTGAAAACTAAATCAGTGAGGATATGAAAGGCCTGGCAAAGGCGAAGTGTGTAATTGATGAAGCCACTGCCATTATTCCAGGTACAGGGACCATGGGCAGGAGGAACAGGGGTTGGGGAGCGCCTGTCCCCTTTTGTTCTACTTCTTCAAGAAGTCCCACAAGCTGGGTACAGTGGCTCATGTCTGTGACCCCAGCACTTTGGGAAGCCAAAGCAGGAGGATCACTTGAGGCCAGGAGTTCCAGACCAGCCTGGGCAACGTGGCAAGATCTCATGTCTACAAAAAATTTTTAAATTAGCCAGGTGCAGTGGCACAAGCTCGCAGTCCCAGCTACCTGGGAGGCTAAGGCAAGAGGATTGCTTGAGCCTGGGAATTTGAGGCTGCAGTGAGCCATGATCATGCCATTGCACTCCAGTCTGGGCAACAGAGCCAGACCCCATCTCTAAAAAAACAACAAACAAAAAGAAGGCCCACAATACTACTCTACTTGTTTTATTATCAGTGCTCAAATAAGTTGGCTGGCCTGCTGA
Organism: Mandrillus leucophaeus; assembly: GCF_000951045.1. Classification (NCBI taxonomy): domain Eukaryota; kingdom Metazoa; phylum Chordata; class Mammalia; order Primates; family Cercopithecidae; genus Mandrillus; species Mandrillus leucophaeus. The sequence continues at coordinate 2,486,741 of NW_012103676.1, read as the reverse complement.
AGAGGAAGGGGCCTCCCATTCTCTTCCCAGGGCACTGCCAAGATTGCAGATGGAGGCCTGGTGGCCGTGGAGGAAGCAGGATGGGGGCACAGTCCCTGTACCCTGCAGCCTCCTCACCAGTTTGGAGGCAGAGGGGACATAAGCTAGGGGATGAAAGGACACCTGGAGGCGGGATACGGGGGGAACCCTGTGGTCTAACGGGAGGAGGACACTCCTGCAGGTGGTGCAGAAGCTGGGAGTGAAAGCTGTCTGGGATGTGAGGCTCTGCCCTTTTGGTCTTTGCTGGCAGAGTGGGGCAGAGGCAGTTTCTGTCTTCTTTCACCACCAATCCCCTTCCTACCCAGTCTAATGTGGAGCCTTGCATACAGTAGGTCCTGAATAAATATCCATCGCATTGAATGAGCAAGGTACTATTGGGACGCACTAGGGTAATGTCTGTTTAAGGTACAGCAGGAAGAGCGCTGGGAAGAAGTACTGATCCCGCCTCCTGTTGCCTGAGTCATGCATAACCTACATCTGCCCACCCAGGGCCTTCTAGACCCGGCCTCCTCCAACACCTCTCACCCCTCACCTGGACACCCACAGCAGCCTCCTCCCTGGGTCCCTTCCTTCCACTCTTGCCCCCTCAACCCCTTCACACAAACAGCCAGTGGGAAGGTTGTTTATATATATATATATGTGTGTGTGTGTGTGTGTGTGTATATATATATAAATAAAATAACCTTGTCATATATATATATATATATGAGATGAGGTCTTGCTCTGTCATCCAGGCTGGAGTGCAGTGATGTGACCGTGGCTCGCTACAGCTTTGACTTCCTGGGCTCAAGCGATCCTCCCACCTCAACCTCCCAAGTAGCTGGGACTAGAGGTGCACGTTACTGCACCTGGCTAATTTTTTTTTTTTTTGGTAGAGATGCAGTCTTGCTATGTTGCTCAGGCTGATCACAAATTCCTGGCTTCAAGTGATCCCCCCACTTCAGCATCTCAGCCACCTAAAGTCCTGGGTTTACAGGGGTGAGCTACCACGCCTGGCCAACAATGGGATGTTTTGAAGATGTAAGTCAGATTATGCTGCATCCCTGGTTAAAAGTGTCTATAGGCTTCCCTTTCAACCAGAATAAAAAATGCCATAAGGCCCTGCGCGATCTGGCCCCAGGTCTCTGGCCAACTTCAGGCTTTAATGCTCTTGTTTTCTATGCCTTGTTTTCCTAGATCTTCTCAAGCCAGTCCCTGCCACAGGGCCTTTCCACTGGCTGTCCTTCTTCCTTGAGGGCTGCTTCCTCCCAACATTACCTGGGTTATGTCTCATTATTCCTGTCTCAGTGCAAGTGTCTCATCCTCGGAGAAGACATCCTTGAGCCCCAGCATCTAAGAAACTCTCAATTACTTCCTATTTAAATATCGGTTGGCTGTAGATCACCATCTACAACCTTCTTCTCCATGAATTTGGTTACCTATGTCCTGCTTCTCCCCCAGAGTGCAAGCTTTCTGAAGCTTCATCCATCTTGGTCCACTTCTCACTTCAGCTCAGGACCTGAAACATAGTAGGTACTCAATAAATGTCTATCAAGTAAATGAAGGCCCTTATTCATGCTGATCTCAAGCACTCTGTACGCATCATTTTATTTAGTCCTTGTAAGGCTCCTCTGTCATCACCCTTCTGGAGACAAGTGACCTGCCGTTGTTAGGACTGAAACTGAGTATGTCTGACCCTAAAGCTCGAGCTGTTGAACACTGCGTGATGCTATCCCACTGACCTGGGGTCTGGCCCTGGGATCTGGGTCATGTCCCGTTCCCTCTTGGAGCTGTACTCTGCCCCTCTGATGCGGAGGGTGCTGGTTGAGCGCTTCTGAAGTTTGCAGCTCTAACCATCAAGGGTGTGGTTCTCCATAGCGGTGTAAGTGCCTTCTCCAGAGGTTTAGGTCTGGGATATTCCCATGGGGACATTGATATCCTGAACTACTGTACTTGTTTCATTATAAACACATATGCATGTATTATACTTTATCTTCTCAATTCATGTTAGGGCCAGTCTATGAATTTCATGTTAGGGTAGTAGAAGGGGTGTTATACAAATGTGTTATCAAAGGGGGCATCCTGTCCTCTAGGATGAGGGAAGCTGGAGGAGGGTCGCCTGGGGGTGGGGGCACACACTAGGAGCAGCAGGAGGAGCCTGCTGGAAGCTGATAGAGTCCTACATCTCCACCCAGGAGGTGGTCCCATGGGTGTGCATGTGCATAAAAATTCTGTGAGCTGCACCCCAAAGATGGGTCACTGGACTATTTGTAATGCCAGTTTTTAAACCTTAAATAAAATAATATTAATATATGTAAAATATATAAACAAAAAAGTGGGCCTTGGGATGGGAACCACTGGGCCAAAGGTCTCTGCCTGCAGCCTGGGGTCCTCCCTCACCCCTCGTCTAGTGAGGTTCTCTTCAATCTCTCAAACTCAGCTCCAGTATCAACTCCACCCTGACCCCATCCCTTGAAGTTTTTCGGTGGAGCCCCCGAGCCCCACCCCATGCTCCCTTCCTAGCCTTTCTCACCTGGTGACCTGGTGACTTGCCAGTGGCCTCCTTGGTGAGTCCCAGCTGGTGAAAGTGGCTCCCACTTTGGCACCTGGGACACAAGCTGGTTGCAGTGGTGTCTGTTGAATGAATAAGCGCCCACTGTGTGGGAGAGGAAGAGAGAGGGTGGCTGCTCCTCCTTTCCCCAGCCTCCACACTGTCTTCTCTAGCTGCGGAGAATATGCACATTTAGGCTCTGTAAGCCCCCAGAGGAGGGAGAGGAGGAAGGCCTGGCCCCCTGCACACTCTTTGCAGGGCAAAGCTTGCCTTGGAGGATGTGCTAGTGGCTACATTAGTAGCAGCTACCGCTGGACTCAAGGCTCACTAGTTGTCCCGTGTAATCCCACCCTTGAAATGAGTACCCAGATGCCACCCTCGTTAGAGATGTGGACCTGCAGGCTCCGAGAGCTCCGGTCCCTTCCAGAGGCCCCACAGCAGAAGGAGCAGGGTGGCAGCCGTACTCCAACTCCGGCTCCCCACCCTTCCATTCCCTGCTCAGTCTTGCTCAAGTAAAAAGGCAAAGAAGGAGGGAAGACAGCACCTTCCAGTTTTCTGACACTTCCTTACCTCCAAACACTGGGTCCTCAAGTGTCTGGTCTTTAAAGCAGACTTCCTTATCACCCAAGATACAGATATGGCCTGACCTTTGGATACCACGTTTGCAGAACATACCTTCATGAAAGCAGAAGGGACGGCAGCCGGACCTAAGGAAGCACTTCCTGACTGTAGATGATAAAATACTGTCTTGGGAGGGTTGGATACGGTGGGCCTCCACCCGGGGGGCTCTCTCAGGCCTAGGGTCTAATTTTCCTTGAGCTCTTGGCTCTTGAGACCCTCCTCGGAAAGAGTGAGGCCAGCCAGGCATGAGACCTCAGGGGACCCATGTTTCTGTCCTCCTTGGAGAAGCAGGGACCCAGGGGCCCAGAGGCCCAGAGGGCACCTGGGGGAGACTGCTGGCAAACTTTTCCCAGCAACTTTCCAGTGACTTGAGGCTTCCTTTGACAACACGGCCTGCTGCCTCCCTGGGCTCAGCCCCCGTGGGTGCGGGGCCCTGGGGACGGGCCTCTGCGTGATTGGAGCTGGACAACTCCCAGGCAAACCTCCCCTCCCTCCGAGTTCCTTCCTAGGAGGGCCCTGACCCCGGAGTCTCACTTTCCAGTCCCTTCCCTCAGGGACGTGTCCCCTCTCGGGCTCGGTCTCGGCTCAGGTTGCTGAGCAGAGGCCACCAAAGACCCAGGGGACCAGGAGGAGCTGGAGAGAGCCCCGAGGACTCAGTGCTCCCAGGACCCGTTGCCAGGGCCACCACTTGGAGACTGGAGCTGCATCCCAGAGGTTCCAGAGGGTGGGCCTCCTTGGGGGCCACGAGAAGCCTTGGTGAAAAAAAAAAAAATGCAATATTGAAGTGGTTAACGATGACACAAGGATCTGCAAGCAGCAGCTTACAGGGGCCTCCTCGACACACGTTTGCTTCTTAGGATTCCCAGTGGAAAGAGGGAGCCCACGCTCCCCGGGGACACAGGTGCCAAGAAGCAGCTCCTGTTGTCTATTTCATTCACCTTCTCTTGCTGGTTGCCCCCAGTGGAATTTACTCATTCATTCATTCAGCATATATCTACTGGGCACCCACTCCGTGCCAGGTGCTGAAGCTACAGCACTAAGCAAGATGGACAGAGGCCCTGATCTCAAGGAGCTGACAAGCAATGAACAGAGAAATCAGAAACAAACGCAGTGGCTTCTAATTGTGATAGGGGCTGTGCTGGCAGGAATCAGAACGATGTGATGGAAAGCGAGGGGTAGGAGAATATTAAATCAGGCCATCAGGAATGATGAGGCCTCTGAGGCTTGATGGATACACTGAGGTCCTATAAGGGAAAAGGCCCTAAGGCAGATTCCAGGAACAGTGAGATGGCCCGAGTGCCGGGCGTGGCAGTCAGGGGGCATCTGAAAGGTGCGATCAGCAGGGGCCCGTGGGGCTGGGCTGGCAGTGGGTGTGTGTTGGATTTTACTTTTGATAGTCAGGGAAGCCACTGGAGAGTTTTAGCTGGGATTGATGTGATCACCTCTGCATTTGGAGGGCACTGTCCTAGAGGCCATGAAGGGAGCAGGTTGGAGGGCCAGTAAGGGCGTACAGAGGATGGATCAGAGGGACTCCTTAAGAGCCCTGAGGCCTCTTAGGTGGGTGACACACAGTGCTGGCTTCCACTTTAGACTTCGAGGTAACAAAAGAGTGGCCTATGGAGGCATTTGCAACTATAGGGGTTACCCTGGTATTTTTTTGTTTTTGTTTTAGAGACAGAGTCTTGCTCTGTTGCCAAGGCTGGAGTTCAGTGGCACAATCATAGCTCACTGTAGCTTCGAATTCCTTGGCGCAAGCAATCCTTCTGCCTCAGCCTTCTGGGTAACTGGGATTCCATGTGCCACCACCATGTCCAGTTAATTTTTAATTTTTTTGTAGAGATGGAATCTTGCTATGTTGCCCAGGCTGGTCTTGAACTGCTAACCTTAAGTGATCCTCCCACCTCAGCTTCCCAAACTGCTAGGATGATAGGCGTAAGCCACTGTGCCTGATCTTACCCTGTGTTTTAATTAACCATCTGTGGCTGCTGTATGGTTAGAAGATGGTTTCAGGCTATTGTTTTAAAATGTATAGAAGGGCTGGGCATGATGGCTTACACCTATAATCCCAGCAGATGTGGGAGTCTGAGGCAGGAGGATCGCTTTAGCACAGGAGTTCAAGGTTACTGTGAGCTATGATCAAACCACTGCATTTCAGCCTGACTGACAGAGTGACGCCCTGTCTCTACAAATGCGCGCGCACACACACACACACACACACACACACACACACACACACACACACACAAAGATTCTGCTTTTGTGGAGCAAACAGGGACCTGAGTTCAACAGTGGCCTGAGAAGGCCAGGGCAGACCAGGCAGCTGGTCAGTGGGCACCATGACCAGTCCACCCCCGGGGCAAAGCCCAGTGAAGGAGGCATAGGAGGCTGATTTCACCTCTGCCCCTTGGAATGAAAAGGGAGTACTTAGCTGGGGCCAGTGCAGAGGGCAAACGGAAGCTTGCTGCCCAGCTCACGTTTCTTTCTGGTAATAATCCTCTCTGCAGGATTCACTTGGGGACCAGCTCGTTTCAGGCTCTGCAGTCACCAGGATGGTCCCATCTCTGATCATCAGTGGGCAAAAGATACCTGCTTGTGAGTTCTATAGAGGAAATCTCAAGTTAGGTCCGGTGAAAGGCAGAGAAATAGCAGGAAAAAGTAGAGGGGCCTGCCAAGCTTTTGCTCTTCCGAAGGTTCTGGAAAATAGGGATAGAATAACTATCTTTCTGGAATAGCACGCAGAAAGAGTCCCTTATAGTTGCTTAAAATTCTAACTGCAGGCTTCCCTGTTCACAAGTCTGGATGGTGCTCCCAGGGAGTGTGGAGAAGTCAGCCAGCCCTGGAAGCTCTGGCTGGAGAAATCTGAGGGTCACTGAGTGAACTCAGGGTGGCATGGGGCGAAGACTGGGTGCTGAGTGAGCACTCCTGTGTTTAGATCTACAGTCTGACCCTGGGAGCTGCTCCATCAGAAGCCATCTCAGAGACAAGGACATGAATCCAAGTGTTTGTTTTGAGGGGATCTCAGAGAGCACCAGAGGGGAGACAGGAAAGAGCAGGGCAGGAAGGAAGCCAGTAAAGGGTCTGTTTCTCAGCAGGTCTGTTTCTGAGCAGCTCTGGGAGTCAGCACTTGGCTGCATCCAGA
>NW_012103676.1:2473927-2479202 GCF_000951045.1 Mandrillus leucophaeus | reverse complement strand
AGTGGTAGGGAAAATATACACTAAAAACACTAGAGTGGTCCCCAGTGCAGGGAGGTGGTTGCATTGTGAGAGAAACCAGTACCCTGAGGCCAATCGAGGGAGGAGGGGCTGTGCTTCTATTTCACACTCACTCACTGACAGAGTAGTGGGCAGAGCAGCCCGCCTGTTAAGATGAGACTAGCCTGGCCAACATGGTGAAACCCTGTCTCCACTAAAAATACAAAAATTAGTCAGGCATGATAGCAGGTGCCTGTAATCCTAGCTATTTGGGAGGTTGAGGCACGAGAATCTCTTGAACCTGGGAGGTGGAGGTTGCAGTGAGCCAAGATCCCACTACTGCACTCCAGCCTGGGTGACAGAGCGAGACTCTGTCTTAAATAAACAAATACATACATACATACATACATACATACATACATACATACATACATAAAAGTTGACCCTTTTCCTCTCTTTCTTCCCCCACCTCACATCCTGAGAGGTGGTCCCATACCTGAAATGAGTTCAGATGGAATTCCACTATTGTCACCAACACTGTGGGCCCCTGCTGTAGCCCCGCAGCACTCCCCAGGCGGGGGTGCCCATCTGATGCCTTTTGCTGCCAGCCCATGAGTTTCTCTGGCCCCTGTGCAGGAGGCAGGTCAGGGTGGTGGGGAGTGGGAGCTCCCCCAGAGCAGCTCTCAGCCAGCTCCGAGCAGCTCAAGCACCCTACTGTGTCTCCCAGGATGCTCCAGCCACCACAGCGGCCACCAGGGCAATTGCATGCTCTGCCCCCGCTTCCCTGCCCTGCCTGGACTGTCTTTCCCCATTTCCTCCCCTTGGCAAATTCAGGGGTCCACTTCCAGAGCTTTGTTGACATCTTGCCCAGCAGCTGGTCCCTTTTCCTCTAAGCTCACCTGACAGTTTGTCAAACTTCCTTTGTCATAGATGTACACAGGGGCACTATTACATACTTGGCATTTTTATTTAAATCAATGTTTTGACATTTTTTATTAGGTTTTTAAAGGCAGGGTCTTGATCTGTTACCCAGGCTGGAGGGCAGTGGCAAAATCACAGCTCACTGGAGCCTTGAACTCCTGGACTCAGGTGATCCTCCCACCTCAGCCTCCTGAGTAGCTGGGACCATAGGCACATGCCACCATGCTGGCTAATTTTTTTTTTTTGAAGTTTTTGTAGAGACAGGGGTCTCACTATGTTGCTTAGGCTGGTCTTGAACTCCTGGACTCAAGTGAACCTCCTGCCTCGGCCTCCCAAAGTGTTGGGACTACAGGTGTGAACCACTGCACCTGGCCTAAATCAATGTTTTAATTGACTCACATTTTTTATTATGACAAAATACATATAATCTAAAATTTGCCATTTTAACCATGTTTAGGTGTATGATTCAGTGGCACTAAAATTATGCAATCATTACCACGACGCATCTGCAGAACTTTCCCATCACCCCAGACAGAAAGTCCATCCCCACTGAACACTGACTCCCATCCTCCCCTCCCCCAGCCCTGGTACCCTCTATTCCACCTTCCGTTTCTGTGTTTCTATTCTAGGGACCTCCAATCAGTGGAGTCACACACAGTTTGTCTTTCTGTGTCTGGCCTATTTCACTTAGCAGAATGTTTTCAAGGTTCTTCCATGTCGTAGCACGTATCAGAATTCATTTTTTTCATGGCTAACTGATATTCCACCATACATATATTCTACATTTTGTTTATTCATCTGTTGATGGACATTCAGATTGGCTCACTTTTTTTTTTTTTTTTTGAGATGGAGTCTCACTCTGTCACCCAGGCTGGAGCGCAGTGGCGCAATATCAGCTCACTGCAAACTCCACCTCCTGGATTCTAACGGTTCTCCTGCCTCAGCTTCTCAAGTAGCTGGGATTACAGGTGTGCGCCACCAAGCCCAGCTAATTTTTGTATTTTTGGTAGAGACAAGGTTTCGCCAGGCTGGTCTCGAACTCCTGACCTCAAGTGATCCACCTACCTCAGCCTTCCAAAGTGTTGGGATTACAGGCGTGAGCCACCGCGCCTGGCTAGGCTGGCTCACTTTTTAAACTCAGCTATTCCCTAAGTAATAATATCCATGAAAGCAAGAATTGGATAGTAAACTTTGTTTTCAATACTCATTAAAGTAAATATATAACTAGCAAAGCAAAAAAGAAACAAGCGTGTCTGCAACCATTGGAGTGACCCTGCCTGTCATCAGGGCTTCACACGCCATTCTGGGTAGCATAGAGGTCCCAGACTACCTACATGTACAGGACAAAGCCAAGTGTCACCCACGGCTGAGGCTCCAGATCTAACAAGTGTCTAGTGCCTTATCCTTGCTGAAAATTACTTGCTGAATGGTTTAGGTCTAGGGGCTTAGAGTCTCCTCTGGCCAGGAGAAGCTAGGGCTGAAGTCCTTTAACACATAGCACAATCCAAGAACTAACGGCCCCACCAGCATGTGCCGGGACCGGGGTTGTGCCCAGGGCCTTTGGATCTGGGCTGTATCACCGATGCCTGTGCCTCCCACAGATTCCTTCACACAGGTTCCTTCACCTGGGCCACCTCAGTACACACCAGTCTGATTTCCAACTGCCAGGTCCTGCGTTCCTTTGCCTGTGGGTGCTCTCTGGGCACTGGAGACCATTTTGCCATTGTAGGGGAGTCAGAGATAAGCCCCCACTCTTCTTTTAGCTCTTAGTGAGCTCTGCAGCTGGAGCTAGAAACCAAATTGACACCTGGCTTCTGTCCTGAGTCCCTCTGGCTAAGAGTCTCCTCGTTACATCCTTTTCTCTCTTTTTCTTTTCTTTCTTTTCTTTTTCTTTTTAAGACAGAGTCTCGCTTCGTCACCCAAGCTGAGTGCAGTGGCGCAACCTCGGCTCACGGCAATGTGTGCCTCCCAGGTTCAAGTGATTCTCGTGACTTAGCTCCTGAGTAGCTGAGATTATAGATCTGTGCCATCATGCCCGGCTAATTTTTGTTATTTTAGTAGAGACTGGATTTCACCATGTTGGCCAGGCTGGTCTCCTGATCTCAAGTGATCCATCCACCTCGGCCTCCCAAAGTGCTGGGACTACAGGCATGAGCCACCGCACCCAGTCACTTTTGTTTTTAGAGATGGGGTCTCTCTTTGTTGCCCAGGCTGGAGTACAGTGGCATGATCATAGCTCATTGCAGCCTCAAACTCCTGGGCTCAAGCAATTCTCCTGCTTTAGCCTCCCAAGTAGTTAGGATCATGGTGCCCAGCTCATTTCTTCTTTCTTTCTTTCTTTTTTTTTTTTTTTATTGCGATTTGGGAATGGAGTTGGGGAAGGATCTGAAACTGTCTCCCTTTCTAGTGGTCTGTCGTCCACAGAGGGTAACCCCAACTGGAGAGAGCTTCTCAAAGAAAGGGAAACATTGTAATTAACATATAAATTCTTACTTCCAATATTATTAAATTTGTTACGCTCATACAGTGCAGAACATATTTAAAAGGCAAATTAATATGTTATGTGTTAATAAGCTTGGATTAAATTGGGCTTTGAGAACGCAGGGAAGCAACGTTAGCCTCACATAGATGCTACGAAGGGTCTTTAAGGCGCTGTTCCCTCCCCTTGAAGTTGCTACCACTGCAATGACTCAAGAAGACACGGGATCTTAAGAGGAACCCCAGCCTGAAAGTGTAGATTTGTGAGTGTGTTTCTGTTAAGTGTCTGTTTAAAAGTGGGTTCCTCTAAAGTTAGGTCCCCTGACAGGTGTGTGGAGAGAGGAGGAGGAAATTAAGAAAGCTCTTGAAAAAAACAGGGAAAAGCCTGGCAGAGCAACCCCAAGGAACTGCAGCCACCTACACGGACACCCCTTCCTCCCATAGGCAGTTGGTGACTGGCTTCCCAAGGTTGGAGAACGTGAGGGAACAATCTTGGTCAGGGTTGTGCTGCTCCGGATCCACGGAAGGATGGAATGAGGATACTCTTAGCCAGTGTGACTCACGAAAGAAGCCAGAAAACATGAGCTGCTCTCTCACTGCAAGGTCCGTCCTGGGGTCCTGGCCACATCCCAGGGCTTCAGAGTCCTCATGCCAAGGCCGGTTGCATTTTGAAGCGCTCTTTCTTTGCAAATGCCACATTCTTCCCTGATCTCCTCCTACCTCACACTCCCTCCAGCGGTGCTCCTCCAGTGACCCCTTCCTCCACCATCTGCTCTTTTTACACCACAAACCCTTCTGTTTACAGAAGGGCGGCCTTTTCCACTTCCCAAGTTTCTCTTTGCACCTCGTCCTCTGCTGATCCTTCTAGGTCTCTCTCCTCCATCCAGATCTTCCCCTCGAACCTTTTTGTTTGTTTTGTTTTGTTTTTTGAGATGGAATCCTGTTCTGTCACCCAGGCTGGAGTGCAGTGGCACAATCATGGCCCACAGCAGCCTGCAACTCCTGGCTCAAGTGACCTCCTGCCTCGGCCTCCCAAAGTGCTGGGATTGCAGGCGTGAGCCACCGCACCTGGCCCTCCAAACCGTTATGCCCAGTGTACACAGGTCATCTCCACACAGGACCCCTAAGCTCAACATCCCCCAGTGGAGACTACCCTCTTCCCCCATGACAGTGCCCTACCTTGTGTCTCATCTACCCTAATATCCCAGCTGGAATCCAGGGGACGACCTGCCTACAGAGAGGAGCTACCCACTGCCGGTCTCCTCTGAGCTGTTCTAACCTCAGTAAAGCTCCTCTTCTTCCGGCTCACCCTCCACTTGCTTGCATACCTCATTCTTCCTGGATGTAGGACAAGAACTCGGGCAAAGGCACCACTGGTCACAGAGGTTTCCAGCCAGAAAAGCAACACCCCAAAGATCCTGTAACAATATACTATGCATACATCTATATACTATACTATATAGTAAATATATATATGTGTTTTTAGATATATATAAAATATATAAATTATATTATATATAAATAATATATAGTATAAGATATAGTACATATTATAATTTGATTCAACTGCTGATTCATCTCCCAGCACTGGCTTTACTTCATCCAGTCACTCTCTACCAGCCTCTGAAGGGGTAAGACCCCTCAGCGGCCCCCACTCTTCTTGGTTGAACTCCAGACTCTTCCAAGAGACTGGGAAGGGCCTCTGGGCCTCTGCACTTCCATCTCCCCAGGTGACGCTCCAGCCCCTCCCCACAGGCACCGCAAGATCCAGCCACACTGGTCTCTGCAGCTAGGAGGCAGAAGAGGGTAGCAGCTATGTTGGGCATTGGAGCCAGGCTGCCTGGGTTTCAGTCTCAGCTCTTTTACTCGTCAGCTCTGA
>NW_012103676.1:2463543-2473322 GCF_000951045.1 Mandrillus leucophaeus | reverse complement strand
AAAAAAAAAAAAAAAAAAAGAAGGCAGTGGAAGTGCTGCTTTGTCACTTCCAAGGCTGGGTTATAAAAGGCAGCTTTTATCTTTTCCACTGGAATACTCATTATTAGAGCCCTGAGCTTTGGTCCGGCTACCCTGAGACCACTATGATGTGAGGAAGCCCAAGCCACATAGACAAGCCAGGTGTAGACACCCTGGCTGGCAGTCTTAGTCTCTGAGTCGCTCTGGTCTGGAGCCAGACATGTAAGTAAATGAGACTTCAGATGATTTCAGCCCTCGGTTTTGAGTTGCATCAGCCTCAAGTTTTCCAGCTGAGGCCTCAGACATTGAGGAGTACAGACAAGCTGTCTCCTCTCTGCTCTATCAAAATTCCTAACCTACAGAGTCTGTGAACTTAATAAAATTGTTGTTTTAAGTGGCTAAATTTTGGAGTCATTTGTTACACAGCAAGCAATAACTGATATGCACACGATGCTCTTCTTCTTCTCTGGCAAACTCCTATACATTCTGCAAAACCCTGCAAAAATGTCACCTCCTCCTCCGTGAAGCTTTCCCCAGTTCCTCTATGCCCTGGAAGCTTCTTGTGTGTGTGACTCCCATGGCCTTTTCTTCCCTGTGTGGATTTGCTTTGTGTTCGTCTCTCTCCTTAGACCAGGCATCCCGCAGGGTGGGAACTTGGATCCAACTTTTTGTCCCCAGCGTCTGGTCAGGGCTGCACAGCATAGTCAGCTACATTTGCAGAATAAATTAATGTGGCCAGAGCTGGCCTGCAGGACAGAACCATCTGGAAGATATTAGCATAGTTTCCGCATCATGGGACTCGATGGATATTGGTGCAGTGAAGAAAAATCCTGACTTGCCAGGTGTGGTGGCTCAGGCCTGTAATCCCAGCACCTTGGGAGGCTGAGGCGGGTGGATCACCTGAAGTCAGGTGTTCAAGACCAGCCTAGTCAACATAGTGAAACCTCATCTCTACTAAAAACAAGAAAATTAGTTGGGCATGGTGGCGCATACCTGTAATCCCAGCTATTTGGGAGGCTAAGGCAGGAGAATCACTTGCACGCGGAAGGTAGAGGTTGCAATGAGCTGAGATTGTGCCACTGCACTCTAGCCTGGGCAACAGAGTGAGACTCCATCTCAATGAAAAAAAAAGGAAAAGAAAAATCCTCACTTATTCAAATCCTATAAAATCCTATAAAATCACCTGCAGAGCTTTAAAAATTCCCAGCCCCAAGCCCCACCCCAGGTCAGCCGAATCAGATTCTCTTTGGGGGAAGCTCAGGCCACTGAACTTAAAAAAATATTTGCTAGGTGATCCTAATGTGCAGCCAGGTGGAAACCACTGCCGTTTATCCCCAACAAAACCATCAACGATGGGGTTGGGTAGTGCTTTCTGAGCACCTACCGCCTGCCAGGTGTTGCCCTGTGGTTTTTCTTTTTCTTTTTTTTTTTTTTTTTGAGGCGGAGTCTCGCTGTGCTCCCAGGCTGGAGTGCAGTGGCGTGATCTCGGCTCACTGCAAGCTCCGCCTCCCGGGTTCACGCCATTCTCCCGCCTCAGCCTCCCAAGTAGCTGAGACTACAGGCGCCCGCCACCACGCCCGGCTATTTTTTTGTATTTTTAGTAGAGACGGGGTTTCACCATGTTAGCCAGGATAGTCTCGATCTCCTGACCTCGTGATCCACCCTCCTCGGCCTCCCAAAGTGCTGGGATTACAGGCTTGAGCCACCGCTCCCGGCCTGCCCTGTGGTTTTTCATGAATTAACTCATTTAATCTACATCACAACCCTATGCCAAAGACACTGTCATCAGTTTATCAGTTCCCCCTATTTTTTATTGAGACAGAGTCTCACTCTATCACCCAGGCTGGGTCGTGCAGTGGCGTGATCTTGGCTCACTGTGACCTCTGCCTCCCAGGTTCAAGTAATCCTCCTGCCTCAGCTTCCTGAGTAGCTGGGACCACAGGTGTGTGCCACTACACCCAGCTAATTTTTGTATTTTTAGTAGAGATGGGGTTTCACCATATTGGGGCTGGTCTTCAACTCCTGACTTCAGGTGATCCACCCACCTCGGCCTCCCAAAGTACTGGGATTACAGGCATGAGCCACCATGCCCGGCCGGTTCCCATTTTTTAACAACTTTACTGAGGTATAGTTGACACGCAATAAACTACACATTTTAAAGTGTACAGTTTGATAAGCTTTGACATGTATACATACACCCACAAAACTGTCAACACAGTCAGACAAGGACCACATCTGTCACCCTCAAAAGTTTCCTTGTGCCCCTTGTCATTCCTCCCTCTGGCCACAAGTAATCACTGAACTGCTTTCCATATCTATAAATTAGTTTGCATTTTCTTTTCTTTTTTTCATTTTTTCTTTTCTTTTTTTTTTTTTTTTGAGATGGAGTCTTGCTCTGTGGCCCAGGCTGGAGTGCACTGGCACAATCTCAGCTAACTGTAACCTCTGCCTTCTGGGTTCAAGTGTCTCAACCTCCTGAGTAGTAGCTAGGATTACAGGCGTGCACCCCCATGCCTGATTAACTTTTGTGTTTTCAGTAGAGATAGAGTTTCGCCAGGTTGGCCAGGCTGGTCTCGAACTCCTGGCATCAAGAGATCAGCCCACCTTGAGCTCTCAAAGAGCTGGGATTACAGATGTGAGCCACCTTACCTGGCCCAGTATGTACTTTTTTTGGTCTGGTTTCATTCTGTCATAGTACTTTTGAGATTCATCCACATTGCTGTGGAATAGCAGCAGTCCATTTCTTTTCATTGTTAAGCAGTATTCCACTGTATAGATGTATCACATCATCTCCCAATATAGCTTGTTTGTTTGTTTATCTATTTGTTTTAGCAATAGGGACTCCTCACCCTGTCTGCAGTGGCAGTGGTACAATCACAGCTCACTGCAGCCTTCAACTCCTGGGCTCAAGTGATCCTCCAGCCTCAGCCTCCTGAGCAGCTGTCACCACAGTGCATCCCACCAAGCCTAGCTGATTTTTAAATTTTTTGCAGAGATGGGGTCTCACTATGTTGCTCAGACTGGCCTCCAACTCCTGGCTTCAAGAAACTCCTCCCTCCTCAGCCTACCAAAATGCTGGAATTAGAGGCGTAAACCACTGAGTCTGGCCTCCGGCCTCATGTCCTATTTACACAACGAGGAGACCGAGGTTCAGAAAGTGAAGTGAAGTGAGTTGCCCAAGGTTCCGCTGCTGGTGAACTTGAATCCTGGTGATTGCATGAGGACCCACTCTCCTAACTACCACCTGTACCTTCTCTCTGTCTCTAACTGGACCATGATGCCTTTCACTGGGGCAGAATGATGGCTCTCATACATGTCTGCATCCCCATCTCTGGAACCTGTGGGTATGTTATGTAAAATGGCAAGCGGGAATTAAGGTTGCAGATGAAATTAAAGTTGCTATCAGCTCACCTTAAAATAAGATCCTCTTGGTCATCTGGGCGCCTGATGGAATCACAAGTGTCCTCTAAAGCAGAAGCAGGAGGAAGAGGGGAAAGTGTCAGAGATTTGAAGGCAGTGCAGTGAATTCTGACTCTGAACATGGAGGAGGGGACCATGAAGTGATGGATGTAGGTGGCTTTTGGAAGCTAGAAAAAAGAAGGAAAGGGATTATCCAGAAAGAACACAGTCCTGCCAACACCTTGATTTTACCCCCAGCGAGGCCCATTTCAGACTTCTGATCTCACAGACTGTGTGATAATAAGTTTATGTTGCTTTACATCGTTAAGTTCGTCATAATTTGTTACAGCAGCAATAGTTAACTAATACAGTGACTTTGACCAAGCCCTTCTGGAAGGTATGTCTGAGCTTCTGGAAAGCAATTAGGGGGTGTAGGGTGTCCAGGGAAAATGAGGATAGACTGAGCCTATCAGAGGATATGGATTCCCAGGCAGGTGGTTACACCCCCAGACCTCTGCCCCAAGCTCACGCCCAGGCTCTGGCTGAGATATTTTCCAGGTTGCAGTGGGGCAGCTAGGGACTGGGAGGCCCCAAAACTCAGAGATGTCTGCACCAAGCCAAACATTCCCAAGTTCTCTGCATTCCTAGGGTGAATGCAAGAGGCAGGCTTTCTTCACCAACCGAGCCTGGCAGACCCAGGCCCGAGCTGCCGAGGATGCTGGCCTGGCCCAGGGTCGGCCCTGTAGTGGGTGCAGAGAAGCAGAGAAGATCAAAGCTCTTGGAGAAGGAGTTGGGCGTGGGAGCCAGTGGGAGCTGCAGCGAGTGGGAGCACGCTAGTGCTTACAGAATCGGAAAACAAACTGTTTCTCCCATACACTCTCAACCCTCAACACAGAACACTCCTGCAACCAGATGTCTAGGGTTTTTCCCTGCATCAAGCAATTCTCCAATTGTCTGTGGACATCGACTGGGTGTCAACAGTTCATTTCCATTCCGACACTACCCAGAGCTACCGAAGACTCCACCCGTTAAGGACTTAGTTCCGCAATGCTACCCCCCAGTTCAGATGCCAATCACAAGTCCCAGGTTTTCACCTGTACCTCTTTTTTTTTTTTTTTTTTTGACAAAGTCTTGCTCTGTCACCTAGGCTGGAATGCAGTGGCACAATCGTAGCTCACTGCACCATCGAACTCCTGGCCCCAAACAATCCTCTCACCTCAGTCTCCTGAATAGCCAGGACCACAGGCACATACCACCACATCTGGCTAATTTATTTTTATTTTCACTTTCGTTTTGTAGAGGTGGGGTCTCACTATATTGCCCAGGCTGATCTCAAACTCCTGGCCTCAAGTAATCTTTCCACTTCCGCCTCCCAAAATGCTGAAATTACAGGCGTGAGCCACCTTGCCCAGCCTCTGTCACCTGTACTTCTGATGGACTGGCTGTAAATCAGAATTACCACAACCCCCTCACTGGGTTTGATAATTTGCTAGGATGGTTCAGGGAACTCGGGGAAACACACTGGCCAGCTTATTGGTTATGAAGGATGTGATAAGGGGTGTGGACTGAACATCTGATGAACAGGCACATAGGGTGAGGTCTGGGAGAATGCTGAGTGTAGCAGCCACTGTCTCCAGGGAGTTGGGGTGCACCACTGTCCCGGCATGTGGATGTCTTCAGCAGCCTGGAAGCTCTCCCAGCTCATGTAGTTCTGGGATTTTTATGGACGTCATCATTTAGGTATGATTGATTTTTAACTCACTCTCCTACCTCTTTCCCTTACCCAGAGGATGGGGGTGGGGTCCAAGCTTCTAGTCGTGGCTTGGTCTTTCTGGTGTCCAGTCCCACTCAGGAACCCAGGAACCCACCGAGATTCACTTCATTAGAACAAAAGACACTCCCATCACCCAGGAAATGTCAAGGGATTAGGAATTTCTCCAGTACCGGGAACTGGGGATAAAGACCAAAATACAAATATGATTCTTTTTTTTTTCTTTAGAGACAGGGTCTTGTTCTGTCACCCAGGCTGAAGTGCAATGGCTCAATTATAGCTCACTGCAGCCTTGAATTCCTCGGCTCAAGTAATCCTCCCACCTCAGCTTCCTGAGTAGCTAGGACTACAGGCGCGTGCCATCTCACCCAGCTGATTTTTAAATTTTTGTTGAAACGAGGTCTCACTACGTTACTCAGACTGGTCTCGAACTCTTGGGCTCAAGCGATTGTCTTGCCTTGGCCTCTCAAGTAGCTGGGATCACAGGCACACAGCATTGTGCCCGGCCCTATATTTCATATTATAAATCACAATATCACAGCCACCTTTCACTCTTCAGACGCGGATCCCTTACAGCAAAAGGACATATAACAAAAAAATACTGGCGTGTTACTAGAATTCCATTCAGTCATTAATAATTCATCCAGTCCACCACCACATCATATGAAAATGTCTCCCAGGGAGGGGCCACTCGGGTTTGCAGGCTTGCGTTGATCTTGTCAGGTTCCAAAAGCAGGAGTGGTCTTGGCAGACATAGCCTCACCTTTTCAGGCATCTGCTATGACTGAGCTAAGATACACTCTCGTTTCTTGCTCTGTGCCTCTTTCAAGATGTTAGTGTACATTGGATTTCCCTCATTGTGTAACTCCTTCATTCCTGCCTTTATCCTCAGCTACTCTTTCTCCTCCTCTCCATTTATGCCCAAGCTTTTCCCTCTGTGGAAGGGACGTTAGTTTTGGCCACCATGCTCGTCCAGATTGCAGGCAGTAGAGCTAGTCCAATAAGTGCCTCCCCCTGAGTCCACCCCCATTCAGAAAAAGTCAGGTTACCCAGGTGTGGAGTTAGTAGGCTATTTTTAGCACCAGTCAATATAGCTGCTTTCATTGTGAACCCCGATTTTGCCAGAGGGTGTGAAGGCACAACACGCCCCCTCAGGCCCTTAGGAATTCCAACAAAGTTTAAAAACAGTTACAGTTTATTGCCTAGGAATCATCCCAGTGTCCAGTACTTGGAGTTGCCGCCCTGGTCCTGACCACTGCATCAGGTAAGAAAAAGGGGACAAAAAAGGTTGACGGGATGTGGGGAAGGCAGAAAAAAAGGACAGGCATTACACCAGCGTCCTCCTCCTCTGGCAACAATTGCATCATCACACCAGAGTGATATGATCAGATATGAACAGGAACCTATGGTGCAAAGGTCCCTCTGGCTGTTTTGTGGCCAATCCACAGGAGAGGAGCAAGACAAAGGGTCACCTAGGAGGCACATTGCAGTTAGTGTGAGAGCAATGCAGTGGGGGGCACTGGGGTGGTGACCGCAAGCTGGACGGGACTGGGACAACTGTGGGAGGAGGGGTAGCTGAGAGCCAGTGGGAAGCCCCTTCCTGCTAGGATGAGCTCAGGCCTGGCTTTGTTCGTGGCTTCAGGATTTGCATCCTGGAAGGTTTTAAGACTGGCGCTGTGGCTGGTGGGGTCCTGGGACTGGGATCGGTGCACATTCCAGGGCCAGCCAAACTCAGCCACGTGTGAGGCCAAGAATAGAAATGAATGCTGCAGAGCCCTGAATCCCTGAGTGTGTTTACGGAATCTTTTCATTGTCATTGTTTCTTTCCAGACAGAATTTCCGAGGAGGAGGTTTAAGAAAGTTTTCCTGAGCTGGGTGTGGTGGCTCACGTCTGTAATCCCAGCAACCTGGGGGCGGAGACAGGAGATCACTTGAGGCCAGGAGTTTGGGAACAGTCTGGGCAACATAGCCAGACCCCATCTCTAAAAAATAAAAATAAAAAAATTAGCTGGGTGTGATGGCATATACCTGTAATCTTAGCTACTTGGGAGGCTGGAGTGGGAGCATCATTTGAGCCTAGGAGTTTGAGGCTACCACGAGCCATGAAGGCACCATGGCACTCCAGCCTGGGCCACAGAGTGAAACCCAGACTCTCTCTCTAAAAAAGAAAAAAAAAAAAAAAAAAAAAAGCCTTCCCGAGGAGCGTGCGCTGGAGGCAGCTTCCCAACTCGGTGAAGCATGCTCTTGCTCCATCTGGCCAGGAGGAAGGATGATTGGCGAGCTGTCCAGATGGTATTTGGGGCCCAGGTGCCCTCTCTGGCTCTGGACACAAGGCCCTCATCCACACAGGGCCTGGGGAGACTGTCCCCAAAGTGCTGGGGCACAGAGCCCCAGTGGTGGCCTGAGTGTGTGAAAGCTGGAAAAGGGGGCTCTGCCCTGCAGCCTCCATCCTTATGGAGGTAGCCCTCACCCGCTTCCAGAGCCGAAGGCTGCCCTGGCCCTCCTCCCACTGACCAGGGCTCGGGGGCACTGACCACCAGGCATTCAGGATAGGGGGCGTCTGGGCAGCCACCATGTCTCCTCCAGCCTGTTCTGTCTCCAGCCCTGCCATGGTAACAGGCAACCCTCTCTCCCACTGTTAGGGGCTCAACCGTGTCGCCGTAAATTTCATGTGCTGAAGCCCTAACCCCCAGCACCTCAGAATGTATTTGGCAGCAGGGCCTTTAAAGAGGTCATGAAGTTAAAAGGGGGTCATTAGGCTTGGTCCTTGTTCAGTACGTCTACCAGCCTTATAAAAAGAGATGAGGACACACAGATGGGGCGCAGTGGCTCATGCCTGTAATCCCAGCACTTTGGGAGGCCAAGGCAGGCAGATCACTTGCAGTAAGGAGTTCAAGACCAACCTGGCCAACATGGCAAAACCCCATCTCTACCAAAAAGTACAAAAATTAGCCAGGCGTGGTGATGCATGCCTGTACTCCCAGGTACTCGTGAGACTGAGGTGGGAGAATGGCTTGAAAACGGGAGGCGGAGGTTGCAGTGAGCCAAGATCACACCACTGCACTCCAGTCTGGGTGACAGAGCAAGACCCTGTCTCAAAAAAGAGAGAAAGAGAGAAAAAAAAAAAAAGAGAGATGAGGACATAGACTCGTGCTCAGGGAAGACCATGCAGGCTGGGGAGAGGACAGCCTCTGCAAGCCAAGAAGAGAGCTCGTACAAGAAACCACCCTGCTGACAGTATCTTGCCCATGGACTGCCGGCCTCCAGAATCGTGAGAAAGGAAATTTCTCGTGCCAAAGCTGCGCAGTCTGCAGTACTTTGTGATGGCAGCCCTAGAAACAAATGCAGTGACCCTCATAGCAATAACACCAGCCAAGACAACTGCAGGCTTACCGGGTGCCAGGTGCAGTGACAAGCCTGATCCATGTGTCACCATTCATGATCCTCACTAACCCTAGAGATCAGGGACCTTGTGGCCAGCCTGGTTCTGCCACCTGCCAGCTGTGTGGCCTGGTGAAATTACTTTGCCTCTCTGGGCCTTCATTCCTTCATCTGTTCTCCGGGGCTGGAGTAGTACCCTTACCCCAGGGTGGTTTTAAGGAATGATTTGGGTTTGAAGAGGGTTTAGAGAAGTTTCTGGAACATGGTTGGTGCTCACTAAGTGTTGGCTTTTATTTTTCTCATTTCACAGATGTAGAGATGGAGGTTCTGAGAAGTTAAATAACTTGCTCAAGGTCACACGGCTAGCAAGCATTGGCAGTGGGGCCACGTTGGAGTCCAAACAAGGCTGACTGCAAATGAACTCAACTATGCTGCTCCACTGCCTCCTGCTCTGCTTCCCAGGCACATAGTGGCCAGCTCTGTGACTTAGCCTGCCATACTCCTGGACTGCAGCTGGCCACGCCACCGTCAAGATCTGTTTGGGGTCTGCCTCCCCTGCTGCCTCGAGCCTCTCCTTGGGACCGGAGCAGCCCCAGCTCTGAACACAGGGCTCTGGATGTTTGGGAACCGTGTTCAAGTTGCACTCGGCCTGAGGTTATCTCCAGGCCTTACCCTCTTCTGTTCATTTCTGCCTCGAATGCTCCCTGTAGCCCTGAGCATTGGGTGGGGCAGGGGATGTGAGGTTCAGAGAGGTGAGTCACTTGCCCAAGGATACACAGAATAGGGAGGAGACCTGTGCCCTTCCGACAACCTCAGGTCCCATCCTCTGTCTTCCCAGGCCAAGGAGCTCCAGGAGGGAGATGGGACTTACCTGGGGCTGTGGGAGGGGACCATGACCCTGCGTGGTGTCTGCTGCGTATAGGCCTGTGCTGGCCTCCACAAATGCTGCCGCAGCACCACACCTGCTGCAGTAACAGCCACAGACATCCGAAAACCGCTCCATGAGCCCAGAGTCCCAGATGACAAGGAGGGCTGTGAGGGACATCTTGGGAGACTTGTGGCCCTCTCTGGAAAGATCTGTGTCCAGCCAGGGGTGGTGGCTCATGCCTGTAATCGCACCACTTTGGGAGGTCAAGGCACGAGGATCGCTTGAACTCAGAAGTTTGAGACTAGCCTGGGCAATATAGCAAGACCCTGTCTCTACAAAAAA
>NW_012103676.1:2460015-2461273 GCF_000951045.1 Mandrillus leucophaeus | reverse complement strand
CTATGCAGCCATAAAAAAGGATGAGTTCATGTCCTTTGTAGGGACACGGATGAAGCTGGAAACCATCATTCTCAGCAAACTATCGCAAAGACAGAAAACCAAACAGCACATGTTCTCACTCATAGGTGGGAACTGAACAATGAGAACACTTGGACACAGGGTGGGGAACATCACACACCGGGGCCTGTCATAGGGTGTGGGAGGGGGGAGGGATAGCATTAGGAGATATAACTAATGTAAATGATCAGTTAATGGGTGCAGCACACCAACGTGGCACATGTATACATATGTAACAACCCTGCACGTTGTGCACACATACCCTAGAACTTAAAGTATAATAATAATAAAATAATAATAATAAAGAAATTTCCTGACTTTTACCTGCTAGTAATGAACTCACAATTTTATGAACTACTCTGGGGATTTAAGGATACGTGCCAGTAAGCCAGGCTGGGCCCAGGGACCACTGCTTGCTAACTCTGGACTGGAACATTTCTGCCTGACATTCAGTACTGTGGTTCTCACCAGGGGTACACATTGTAATTACCTGGGGATTAGGGGAAAAAACACCCCCCAGAATGCTGACTTACTGGCCAGGGGTGGAGCATCTTGAGGAACTTGAGGCACAGCTGAAGGGCTGAATCCTGGGTTGGCTGGGTGGCTGGGGTAGTTTCTGTCACACCACTGAGCCTTGTCTTAGCCATGTGAGCAGTGGGGCAGTGGGTATACAGGCAGCATTCTCTTAGGTAAAGGGCTTGGCACATAAAAATGGTGCCCAGTGAAGTGAGGGTGGAAAGCAATGGGAAGCTGCTTTGGACTTAGAAGCTTGAACCTGGCTTTGGAAAACAAACCTTCTGGCTTTCAGGACTGAGACAGTGGAAAGTTTCCCCAGGTTGGGGGCTGGAGCATGTGAGTCTGGGCGCCACCTCTACCTCTGACCAGCTGTGAGGTTTGATGTTCTCTGCTCTGAGTCTCAGCATCACCTACTTTCTTGAACATCGTATTGGCTGGGCCTGCCTTCATTGTGAATGCCCAATATTCACCCCAATTTATTTGAGGGGAGGCACTGACTCAAGTCGAAGCTTCTACCTGTGTTTGCCTGGGAAATCCCTAAGCAGCCTGAGAGAGTAGGTATGGTTGGCCCATTTGACCGATGGTGCTCCCTCAGGGAGACACAGTCTGAGAGGGGCCCAGCTCGTTTTGGAACCCAGGACCCAGGTGTATCTGACTCCCAAGATTAGGGCAGGGGATACCTTCA
>NW_012103676.1:2455081-2457145 GCF_000951045.1 Mandrillus leucophaeus | reverse complement strand
AGGGAGATGGGACTTACCTGGGGCTGTGGGAGGGGACCATGACCCTGCGTGGTGTCTGCTGCGTATAGGCCTGTGCTGGCCTCCACAAATGCTGCCGCAGCACCACACCTACTGCAGTAACAGCCACAGACATCCGAAAACCGCTCCATGAGCCCAGAGTCCCAGATGACAAGGAGGGCTGTGAGGGACATCTTGGGAGACTTGTGGCCCTCTCTGGAAAGATCTGTGTCCAGCCAGGGGTGGTGGCTCATGCCTGTAATCGCACCACTTTGGGAGGTCAAGGCACGAGGATCGCTTGAACTCAGAAGTTTGAGACTAGCCTGGGCAATATAGCAAGACCCTGTCTCTACAAAAAATTTAAAAAATTAGCCAGGTGTGGTGGTATGTGCCTGTAGTCCCAGCTACTTGGGAAGCTGAGGTGGGAGGATTGTTTGAGCCCAGGAGATTGAGACTACAGTGAGCTATGATGGCGCCACTGCACTCTAGCCTGGGCAAGAGAGCAAGACCCTGTCTCAACAGCAGCAACAACAACAACAACAACTTATGTCCAGACACGAATGTCCTTGCTCCATCTCCTCTCCACTTGGTAAGTGGTGCATCCTCTGCATGCCATAATCAGAAGGTGGGTGGCTTATGACGGCAGTGAGAAAATCCAGCAGATCCTGTCACCTTGGAGGGCCCACTGTCAGCCCCTCTACCTGCTAAGGCTGGAGGGGTGGGTACATGGTTCTTTAGACCACAGACTAAAACAGCGAAATAGGCTGGGCAGCTCCATGTATACTCCTCACCTTCTCACTCACATTGGCCGTGGGCATCTGAGCTGCTGGGTTTTTGTTTGTTTGTTTGTTTTAAAGAGCCAGGTACCAAGAAAGGGTTAAGCTGCTCCCAATCTGACTTACGAAACTAGAAGTTCTCGCTCCCAGCTGGCCACCCACAGGCCTTTGTCACCTGGCCTGTGCTGGGGTGGGAGGTCTCTGGGTCTCCGTACCCATCTGGCCACCCTGTCCTAGCACCATCATCTCTCATCTGGAGGCTGGGACAGCCTCTCACTGGTCTTGCCCTGTCTCTGCAGCCTACAGGAGCTCTCTGTCCTCAGTTGGTGCTTACCCTCTAAAATCCTTTTAAATGATTTTGCACTGCTCCTATTAATAGGATGAACCAAAGCTTCTTAACTGGCCCTGTGGCCTGCCCGATCTGACCCCCTTCCTGCCCACCAGGCCATGCCATTTCTCCTCAAATGTGCCACTCTCTGTGGGTCCTGCAGGCCTTGGCACATCCCCTCCGCTTAAAATACTTTCCTATCTCCCTGCCTGTTCCCCTTCCCCAGACCATGGCTGTAGACCAACAGATCTTGGTCCTCTTTTCCACTGGGCCCGCTTGGAAACTCAGTGTCCCCCAATGTCTGGGGCAGGCAATACCAGTCAATCACAGGTGGCATGTGAAATGAAACCCATTGGCCACCCATGCACAAGTTCAAATCCCGAAGTCCCTCTCAGCTCACCCATTCTGCTTTCTAAGACTGTTCCATCCTCAATTTGCCCTTCTGTAGAACGGGGAGAAGGAGATCCCTGCCTCCTCTGTCATCCCAAGGAGCTGAGAGTGTGAATCAAGGTGGCTGTTTTCACCTGGGTATCTGCTTCCTTGGTGTCTGCCCTGCCTCTTGTCCCAGAATATCCCCTTCTATCCACGGATTTCCACTCTGATCCCTGATAGCTCCCAATAGCTAGCATAGCGCACCCACCTATAGGTATTAGGATGTTTAAAGTGACCATGTAGAGGTGGACTCACGTGCGGCACCCTCATGGCTCTGAGTTACACGTCCTGCTGCAAGTTTCTGAAGCAGGAAACGGTACGTAGCAATGGAGGCCAGGGGGCTTGCTGGGCGTGGGGCCTTCCCAGGTGACATACAGAGGCACCACTCCTGCTTGTCTCGGGAGGGGGATGTTCTTTGCAGGGGGGTTCATCTCAAAATGATTCAGTGGCAGTTGGCAGTTGCATGGGGTCAAAAATGAGCACAGGCCCCAGAGCTGGGAGACCTGGGTATTTCAGAGTTCCAGTTCTGTC
>NW_012103676.1:2449226-2452396 GCF_000951045.1 Mandrillus leucophaeus | reverse complement strand
GCCATGCCGTACCCTGACCCCTCTGCGGCCCCCGCCCAGCTCCCTCCTGTGTCCCCGCCCTCTCCCGCCCCCTGGGCTGGGCCCTTGACCCTCTGATCTCACTCTTGCCTCCCGCCGCCTGGTCCTCCCCTACTCGGCCATCTGGGCGGCTCCTCAGTTAGGGGCCGGGGCCTCGGAGCCCCCGGCCTCGGGCCTTCGCCCTGCTCTTCCAGCTCAGGGTCTCCCTCTTCACTTCCCCTCCTCCCCTCTCCCTCCTCCCACCCCCGCTGCGACGGCTTCCTTCTCCTCCCACCCCCCGTGGCTCTGGAATTCCTGGTGGAGCCTACTCCCCCATCCCGGCCTGCACCCAAGCGTGCAACAAGTCCTGCCGAGCGTGCGCCCGGGGGCGCAGGATGGGGCGCGCGCGTGCACGCAGATGAACACAAGGTTCGCGGGCAGCCGCGGCTGCGTGGACCTAGCTGGGTGTTTCAGCGTGCACACGTGCGTGTTTCTGCATCCGACTCTGCTTAGACACTGGTGGATAATTTTTTGTGCACACACACTCAATGACGCTTGGGGAAACTTTTCTGAAAATCCCGGGCTGGCAGTTTAAATATAAAAAGGCTTTGTTTAATGCCAGAAGCATTTCCCCCATGTTCTGGGAGTCCAGAAGTGTTCACCTGCTCCTCCTTTTCCCCTCTTAAAGACCTGGAGGCCTTGCTTGCATTGGGAGAGAGCGGGGAAGAGAGGGAGGTGCACCAAAGAAGTGGTTCTTTTAGAATCCAATTCCCCGTGCCTGTACCACAACCCTACCCACAAAAGGCTTTCTCAGGCCCTAGAAACCTCCCCAGTCTTTGTCTCTTCCCTGGGCTGTTGAGCTTTGAATCTTCTTCCTCAAATATCTGGGTGTGTTACAATGATGCCAACATCATTCTGGTTTTGGAATTCAAGTTGCAACTTAGCCAGCATGTGGAAGGCTGTGGGGCAGGGTGTTTGGAGGGCACTCTAGGGGAAGGTGGGCAAGGCAAGGAAACAGAGCAGGGGGGCAGAGTGGCCCAGGGAAGGGGTGTCCTCTCCTTGAGCTGACCACTGTGAAGTGGGTCATATGCTTCATAAGGCTGTTTGCGTCTATTTCCTTTATTGTATATTTAATGCCTCGGTGTGTCTGGGCATAATAAGTATTAAACAAAGACTGCTGGGCTGGGTGTGGTGGCTCACACCTGTAATCTCAGTACTTTGGGAGCCTGAGGTGGGCAAATCGCGACGTCAGTTCGAGACTAGCCTGGCCAACACAGTGAAACCCTGTCTCTACTAAAAATACAAAAATTAACCGGGCATGGTGGTACACACCTGTAGTCCCAGCTACTCTGGAGGCTGAGGGAGGAGAATCACTTGAACCTGTGAGGCGGAGGTTGTGGTGAGCCAAGATCGTGCCACTGCACTCCAGCCTGGGCAACAGAGTGAGACTCCATCTCAAAAAAAAAAAACAAAAGACAAAAAACAGCAAAGACAGCTGTTTATAATTTTGTTGGTTTTTTGGAGGCAAAGGTATAGAATAGTGTATAAAAGCATACACTTTGGATCTGGACGCAAATCCTGGCCCCACAATTTTCTAATAATATAACTTTATGTCAATTTTTGTGTGCCTCTTTCCTTCTCTGTAAAGTGGAGCCAGTAATGATTGCACACCTCCCAGGGTTCATGTAAGGATTGAATGAGTCAATCTACATAAGCACTGGAACAGTACCTGGCACATGTAAGTGCCGTGTAAGTTTCAGTTTTTATTATCCCTCTAGAACAGAGGTTGGCACCACCTGTTTTTATACAGCCCTCCCTTGAGCTAAGAGTGCTTTACACATTTTTAATGGTTGGGGAAAAGAAAAAGAAACACTCATATTTCAGGATACATAAACATTACACAGAATTCAAATCTCAGTGTCCATAAATAAAGTTTTATTGGAACACAGCCACACCCATTCATGGGTGTTTTCACACTACAAAGGCAGTTAAGTCGGTTCAACAGAGACCTTATGGCATGAAAAGCCAAAAATGTTCACTATCTGGCCTTTAGAGAAAAAATCTGTCGAGCCCTATTGGACAAGGTCAGCTGTAAGATTGCAGAGATTTTTGCTTGTTGGATCATTAGTGTAGTATCCCTAGCGCCTGGAACTGTGCTGCCTGGAACATAATAGATGCCCAATAAGTATTTGTTGCCTGAATGAGTTTGGCCCCAGGCAGTGGTGAGGCAGAGGCTCCAATGTTCCTGAGCTTGGCATGGGGGTCTGTAGTGAGATCAGAAGAAAGAATTTGCCAACCCCCAACCCCTCAGTCTCCTTAAACAGGGACCAAAAATCAGACTGGCCACAGGGAAGTTGCTCCTGCTGAGTTTAGCCTTGCTTTAGGTGAGGCACTCACATGGTCCAAACCACATCCTTTCTATCCACACCCTAGGGAGGGGAAACTTGGGGTCATCACTGAGGGGGGTCTCCACTCCTTCCCTCCCCCTCTGGCAGACTCACAGCAGGCAGTGAAGTGGCTGGAGTTTGAGAATGGCTTCCTTGGGGCCGGTTGCAGTGGTTCACACCTGCAATCCCAGCACTTAGGGAGGCCAACGTGGGCAGATCACTTGAAGTCAGGAGTTCAAGACCAGCCTGGCCAACATGGCAAAACTCTGCCTCTACTAAAAATGCAAAAATTTTTAGTATTTTTTGGGCATGATGGCGTGCACCTGTAATCCCAGCTACTCGGGTGGCTGAGGCAGGAGAATCGCTTGAACCTGGGAGGTGGAGCGTGTGGTGAGTTGAGTGAGATGGTGCCACTGCACTCCAGTCTGGGCGACAGAGTGAGACTCAAAAAAAAAAAAAAAAAAGAGAGAGAGAGAGAGAGAATGGATTCCCTGACCTTCTGGGGAGAGGGCGCTCCATGGCAAAGGAGTTGTTGGCTTTGGATCTTCCTCTCCTGGAGGAAAGAAGAGAGAGGAGGCAGAGGAGCCCCAGGCTCACTGGGGGCACTTGCCATGATGAGATTCCACTCGGTTTTGCCAAGGAGCTCTTCAAAGGTCCTAGCAAGGGGTGACCATGGGCTGGGAGAAATAACATACAGCCTTCAGTGTAAGAACGTGCTCAGATCCCCCAGCAACCTGCCCTGGGGACTAGGCCTGCTGGAGCATCCTAGGGCTGCCAGAGGCTCCT
>NW_012103676.1:2443603-2444779 GCF_000951045.1 Mandrillus leucophaeus | reverse complement strand
GAAAGCATGGAAACATTTATACCCAAGATGAAAAGTTAAATTGTGATACATTTACATGTGCAGTATTATGTGGCCATGTAAAAATGACGAGTTAGCACTATTTCTTTTTTTTTTTTTTTTGAGATGGAGTCTTGTTCTGTCAGGCTGGAGTGTAGTGGCGCGATCTCGGCTCACTGCAACCTCCGCCTCCCGGGTTCAAGTGATTCTTCTGCCTCAGCCTTCCAAGTAGCTGGGACTACAGGCGCCCGCCACCGCGCCCGGCTAATTTTTGTAGTTTTAGTAGAGACAGGGTTTTACCATATTGGCAAGGCTTGTCTCAAATTCCTGACTTCATGATCCACCTGCCTCAGCCTCCCAAAGTACTCGGATTACAGGCATGAGCCACCGCATCCGCCTGAGTTAGCACTATTTCAAGTGCCTGGAAGGGCTTCTAGGATGTGTAGTTAAGTCCAGTGAGGAGAGCCAGAGGTGGGCAAGTGACCAGCATCTTCAGCGTGATGCACCTTATCACGCTAATACCAGCCCAGCCCCTTCCCATACAGGTACTTCTGTTTGAATATGACCTGTGAACATGGAGAATCCTTCTGGAAGCCAGGCTGCTGGCCTTGGAAGTGAGGAGTGGGAAAAGGATATATAAGTAAGGGGGAAAACAGCTTGGTCTACAAACCCAAATGGAAAAGTATCTACTGCATAATGTTGACCAAAATCATGTAACCTAATGTCTTATGCAAGATACTACTGTAAATGTGTAAAAGCAAATTTGCATATAAACATTGAGAAGCTAGTGACAGGGACCAAGGATAACACTGTTTTAATTTTGGGTGAGCTGGTCAGAGTGTGAGAACAACTGTCTGCTCCCTCCACCTCCACATTTTCTGCTTCTCGGAGGGTAAAATTGTGTTCTTTCTGATAAAAAATTGTTTCAGTGCCTTTGCTGTTCTAGGCTTGCTCTAGGTACAGAGGACAGAGCCATGAATAAGATTCAAGAAGTCCCTGTCCTCATGGAGCTTATAATCTAATGGGAAACAGGGATATTAAACAAGAACAAACACACCTGCAATCCCAGTACCATGGGAGTCCGAGACAGGTGGCTCGCTTGAGCCCATGGGTTTGAGACCTCCCTGAGCAACAAAGTGAGACCCTGTCTCTACCAAAAAAAAAAAAAAAAAAAAAAAA
>NW_012103676.1:2440736-2442703 GCF_000951045.1 Mandrillus leucophaeus | reverse complement strand
CCCATGCTGGTCTCAAACTCCTAGGCTCAAGCAGACCTTCCACTTTGGCCTTCCAAAGTGCTGGGATTACAGTCATGAGCCACCATGTCTGGCCGACTCTTTCTCATTGACCTTGAAACCGTCAGGACAGCTGGACCCTGGCAGTCATGCTGTCACTGTGTGGAGTCTAAGAATGAAGCCACCATGCAGGAGAGCCAGGCTAAATGATGGAAAGATGGTGTCCTTTGTGATATGATTTGAATATCTGGATCCTCTCAAGCCTGAATCTGGAACCACACAGTTTTTGTTTAAGCCAGATTTTTTTTTTTAAAAATCATTTGCAACAGAAAAATTCCTAAATTGTTATTGTTAGTATTCTTCTTGTTGCTATCATCTCACTGCTTTAACTCTGTGGCTTCTCTGAAAGCTCAAGTGAGTCCAGGGACCTGCCCAGGAGAGGATTCCGCATTTCTGGCTCCAGATTCCCAAAACTGGAGGCTAGCTGAACAGATATACTCACACGAGAATGTCCCCCAAAAAGTGTGTGTGTGCGGGGAGTGTCCAAAGAAAGAGACGGAGGGTCTTATGCTTGAGATTCACCATCTACCACCTGACCCAGGTGGACGTCCCACGGTGGCAGGCGGCCCCTTCCTCATGTCTAGGGATACAAACCTGCCTGACATGTTGCCTGTCTGTCGTTCCTGAGGGCGCCTGTGAATACCCCAATCCCAACTCCCAGATGCTCCGCTGAGTATCCCCACTCAGCATCTCTGCAGGGGCCAACAGAGCCCTGAAGCCCCATGGAGCAGTCAGAGCAGCTGACTCCCACGGCCCTGCAGCCTTCTTCCCTGGAGGCCAGGCACAGCCTGCCTCCCTCGCTCTTGCCAAGGGTTTTGTCTTCCAGGGTCCCTCCCTCAATAAGTGCTCCCTTCCTTTCTGCATCCACTCTTCCAAGGGAAGCAAGGGGGAAACAGGGAAGCAGGAATGGAGAAGAGAAAGAAAGGGCAGAGTCTTTGGCCCCAGGCAAGTCATTTTCCAGCCTCAGGTTGCACCCCTGTAAATCAGGACCCTTGCTATCTCTGCTGTCTATTCATAGGGGCTTTCCCCTGAGGGTGGTATGTTCAAGATCTGGTATTTCAGTCAAGGCCCCTGCAGCTTCCATGAATACCTAACACTGGAGGCTTTGCTAGCCCTGCTGGTTACCAGTGCAGCCCCCTAACCCCTGTAGTGGCATTCTTAAATGGGCTTAGGTCTAACTGGAGGGGTACAGGGAAAGTAGGAGATTTGACTTGAAGCTACATGTGAGAAAGATTGAGAAAACATCAGTTGTCCATATCAAATAACCCACCCCCTCCACCACCCCACCCCCCCAACAACTGTAACATTTTCACATCTATTAGGTGCACATAAATGTCAGCTATCATTATTTTCTGCATGTTCAAAATTTTTCCTAATTAAACATGAACACAAAAGAATTTGGGGTTTGATGGAGATTTAGAGGAAGGACATCCTGTGCCCCCAATCTGACACCTGATACAATTGTCTGTGGTTCCCGGATGCCATCTTTATCTATCTGTTTATATGTCCATCTAAACATCCATCCATCTAAAATCAATACATCAACTATGCTTCAGGCAAGTTGCAGAAACTGAAATTAACTGGCGGAGCAGGCGAACATCTCCAGCTTTGGAGGAAGATTTGCCTTGATTTCAATCCCAGCTCTATCCCTTAAGGGCTGTGTGACCTTGGACCAGTTACATGGCCTCTCTAAGACTCGGTTTTCTCATGAAAAATGGAGATAATGACTGCATCATGGGCATGAACTTAAATGGTGTAGGAAGACCACTCTGCAGGATATTGGGCTGGGCCTTGGAAGTGGGGCACTGGGAGAAAAGTGTGGAAAGGAGGGAGCTGTCCTTCCCCCAGCCCAGGGGATCTGGGTCCTCTTCCTCCCACCTCCGGCTTCAGACAAGGTTTCTGTGAGGTCC
>NW_012103676.1:2438071-2439706 GCF_000951045.1 Mandrillus leucophaeus | reverse complement strand
CTAAGTGCTTTATCTATGGGCTCCTTTAATCCTTACAGCAGCCCTACCAGGTAGGTACCAGCACACCCCCATTTTCACGGATAAGAAAACTGAGGCACAGAGAAATGAAATTACTTGCTGGGAGGCAGAGGAACTGAGTTCAAAGCAGGCTGTCTGCATTCAGATCACCAGATGTCGGCCTCACCCAGGACTAAAAGCAATGACACCCCCCACCAACATCTAGCAACTTCAGGATGTTCAGTTCCCTTACCTGCCCTCCGTCCCCCAATATTTCCTTGTTATCTGGTTTTGGAATTGAGAGTACTGGATTCAAGGCCAGCTCTGCCATTAGTTGGCAATGTGACCTTGGACAAATCTGTTTCTTGCTAGACATCAGTTTCTCCACCTTTCTAATCCAAGACTAGATCATCTTATAAGGCCCTTCCAGGTCTAAAGCCCAGAATCCTATTGCTTTCGTAAGGGGGACCTAATTGTCCATTTTCTGCCCTTGACAAACAGGCCCTCCAGAAGTCCTCGGCTTGACCAAATGGTGGCTCTGCTCCCAGGGGCAGGAGAAGGTTTGGAGTGCAGGCAGAAACTTCCTGAATCTTCCCCTCACTCCTGCTGTGGCCTTGGCTCTGGGCGGGGGCTCCAGGGCCTCTCCCAGTGGGTGCCGGAGGCCAGAGCCGCCTTTGTCTGCTGCAGGAGGCCAGCCAGGCGGCTGCGGCTGCAACCGGCCCCTGCCCAGGCCTGGGTTATTTTTTATGTTTTTTTTTTTTTTTTTTTTTCCTGTGTGTTGCAGCTGGGACCGTTTATAATAGGAAAAAAAGAGAATGACCAGGCCAGCCGGCTGGAAAATAAAGAGACTTAAAAAGAAAAGGGCTAGGCCTGTTCTTCTCCTGCGGAGGCTTTGGTTAAGCAGAAAGTTTTAGTTCCTTTCTGAAAGGCATTTGGGCTTTTGAAGTCCCCTGCGGGAGCTCCCTCTGGCCCCTGGGAAGCCAGGCCCTGGCATGCCCCAAAGCGCATGGCCAGGATGGGGCTGGGCCGCCCAGCGGAGGCAGGGGTAGCCCTGGGAATTATTGCACCAGGCTGTGTCCACTGAGGTCTGAGTCCTGCCCCATCTGCTCCCATCCCAGTGGGGCCCAAGCCCCATAACCTCCCTTTGGTGACCTTTTCCCTGAATTTCCTCTGCTCCTCAGGCTTTGAACTCTGGCCTGGTGCCAGTTGGGCCAGAGGGTAGGACTAAGCCCAAAGCTTCTTCATTCAGACAGAGAACCAGGGGGGATTTCACAAATGGGGAGACTGAGGCACTGAGAGGGTTTGCCCAAGGCCACCCAGGGAACCTAAATTTTTTTATTTTTTAAAAGATAAGGTCTTGCTTTGTCATCCAGCAATCATAACTTGTTGCGGCCTTGAACTCCTGGGTTCAAGCCATTCTTCCACCCAGGTTCTGAGTAGCAGGAACCACAGGCACACACCACCACACCCGGCTAATTATATTTTTATTTATTTATTTATTCATTTATTTTTGAGACAGAGTCTCACTCTGTCACCCAGGCTGGAGTGCCATGGTATGATCTCAGCTTACTGCAACCTCTGCCTTGCAGGTAGCTGGGATTACAGGTACCTACCACACCCATCTAATTTTTATATTTT
>NW_012103676.1:2431289-2436933 GCF_000951045.1 Mandrillus leucophaeus | reverse complement strand
CTTCAACCTCCACCTCCAGGGTTCAAGTGATTCTCCTGCCTCAGCCTCCTGAATAGCTGGAATTACAGGTGCACACCCTCATGCCCAGATACTTTTTGTGTTTTCAGTAGGGATGGGGTTTCGCCATGTTGGCCAGGCTGGTCTCGAACTCCTGACCTCAAGTGATCTGCCCATCTTGGCCTCCCAAAGAGCTGGGATTACAGGTGCGTGAAAGAACGCCTGGCTCAAAGCCTTATAATCAGCCTCTGTTATCTGGCAGAAAGCCTTCACGTAACAGTGATTGATTGCCAGGGAGGTATTTGGGCACTTCCTCTGTGTGCCACACAGATTGACTTTTTTTCTCCCGAAGCCACTCCTAAGTTCTGAGCATCTGCAGGGTACTAGGGATGCAATGGGGAGCAGCGCAGACTCAGCCCTGATAATCCTTTCTCTCGCTCCTTCCTGGAGGCATTGGGTGTCTAAGGGCATTATACGTGCCGTGTACAGGGACCACACATGCTGATGTTCTGAAATCTCCAGGGTATTTCTCCTAGGTCTGGCCATCTAGTAGGTTCTTTCTATGACAGTGGGGAAAGAGTATTTATACAAGGAAAGAAATAAATACCAGATTTTCCCCCCAAAATGATCTAAGCCAGTTTCATCCTTTCCAGTAGATAATAGTGGTCACAAAAGAGGTTAGAGGTGGATGAAGGTTTTCTACTCCCCCCAACCTCTCTACCAAGTGATATTGAAGGCCAAATTCTGCTGCACACACTGACCGTTATAAAATAGACGTTGACTGAGCACCGTGGCTCATGTCTGTAATCCCAGCATTATGGGAGGCTGAGGCAGGCGGATTGCTTGAGGCCAGGAATTCGAGACCAGCCTGACCAACATAGTGAAACCCTGTCTCTATAAAAAATACAGAAATTATCCGGGTGTGGTGGCGTGTACCTGTGGTCCCAGCTCCTTGGGAGGCTGAGGTGGGAGGATCGCTTGTGCCAGGGAGGTCGAGGCTACAGTGAGCTGTGATTATGCCACGGCACTCCAGCCTGGGCAGCTTAGGGTGACCCTGTCTCAAAAAAATGAGTAAGTAAAAAATATAAAAAACCCAGATGTCCAGTAGCAAAGTAGGACCATTTTAAGGACAAAACAGATCCTGCAACCACTTTTGTGAGCTCCATGAAGTCTCAGCTCTCTATCCTTTCAGACTCTCTGACCAGTTCCAGTGTGAAAGGCACACTCCAGATATACCCATCACATTTCCAGTCAGGGATCTGTGTCCTCTACTGGGCAC
Organism: Mandrillus leucophaeus; assembly: GCF_000951045.1. Lineage (NCBI taxonomy): Eukaryota > Metazoa > Chordata > Mammalia > Primates > Cercopithecidae > Mandrillus > Mandrillus leucophaeus. Next base: position 2,435,657 of record NW_012103676.1, on the reverse strand, counting down.
CATGCAGCCAAAATCCTACGCAATGGCTGGACTCAGGGCCCCTTAGGGCTCAAGGTATGTGTGCAGGGGGTTTGCCCTAAAGATCCAGCTTATCCCAGCCTCTCTGGCTTTATAGTCCCTGTTCATGCAAGGTGGGGTGTGTCTCTAGATCACGTTTGCTAAACTGTACGTGAGCGCTTTCAGTTTCATCAATGAGAGCCCACTGCTAAACATACCACATTAGCACATAGTGTGCGAATTAGGTTGGATGGTAGTTGGTTGAGCCACTGACGGTGGAAGGACTTGTGACCAGTCCTGTAATGTGTGAATCGTGAAATTTCCATGCTACAGAGCATTTTGCCTGACCACTTCTGGGTAAAGCTGAGATAATTCGGCATCACATCACATTCATTAAACTGAATTTTAAAAAAAATTTCTTAAAAAGTCTAGGCACAGTGGCTCATGCCTGTAATTCCAGCACTTTGGGAGGCTGAGGTGGGTGGATCACTTGAGGTCGGGAGTTCGAGACCAGCCTGGCCAACATGGTGAAACCCCGTCTCTACTAAAAATACAAAAATTAGCTGGGCATGATAGTGGGTGCCTGTAATCCCAGCTACTTGGGAGGCTGAGGCAGGAGAATCACTTGAGCCTGGAAGGCGGAGGTTGCACTGAACTGAGATTGCGCTACTGCACTCCAGCCTGGGTGACGCAGAGCGAGACTCCATCTCAAAATATATATATAAATACAAACATTGATAAAAATCGTACTGAAAAAAATTGTAAAGCGAATCACAAACATTATAAAATAAGTATTTTAATAGAACAAAACAGGAAGTGACTCTGAGCCAAGCGACCCCAGGCTCGAGCGTGCTGTACACCTGGGCAGCTATAGGTGGTCAGGGTAGATGCTTTCAGGGCCAGAGCCGGAGTTTCAAGCTTTCTGAGGGTATGAGTCCATGGGGATCCTCCCGCCAAGTTGGTTTCCTTGCTGCCTTGTGGGTGTTCCCTGCAAAGACTGCTGACGCTTGAAGAATTAAATAATTATAATAATGATGATAAAATAGAAATGGCTTTCCCAGCTGAACAGAAACCAGAGAAGACAAGGAGGTTCCCACACCCTCCTTATTGTTTTTGGCACCATGCTACTACAGCCCCAGAGAGCCTCAGAGAGGCAGATGTCTGGGCCCACTGCTGGTCTCTTTGAGTTGTGGTCATGGGGAGGGGGACAACGGGGACCTCTGGGGAATTTCGGGAGCATCTGCAGGGATTTCCCTCCTCAAAACACCAGGCTGAGAACTAGCAGAGAAAAGGACTCTCTTTTCGATCTTGCCTTCCTCTCTTCTGAACCCTCAGGAGCTTTAAGATCAAGTCTTGTGAGAAGAACCCTGCAAATAATGATGAAGACGTGAGGAAGACCTGGGCTTGTGGCAGCTGCTGGTTAACAATCGTGCTGCCAGGCCATCTCCTGGAAGGCTTGACCAGAGAGCATGGCCATTGCTTCCTTAGTACCCTGAGGACAGGAGTGTTCAGGGAAACTTGGATTCCACAAGTAGATGCATCATTAAAATAAAACACAACCAGCCTGGCCAATATGATGAAACCTCATCTCTACTAAAATTACAAAAAAAGTAGCTGGGCATGGTGGTACATGCCTGTAATCCCAGCTACTCGGGAGACTGAGGCTTGACAATTACTGGAACCTGGGAGGCCGAGGTTGCGGTGAACTGAGATCATGCCACTGCACTCCAGCCTGGGTGACAAAGCAAGACTCTGTCTCAAAAAACAAAAAAAAAAAGAAAGAAAGAAAGAAAAGAAAAAACAAATGCCCACCTTTTCCCCCTTCCAGGCACACACACATCACTTACTTTAAATGACAACAGTCACTTGAATATATACAATCTAGAATGAGTGGTTTTTGTTTACCACTTTATTACTTGAAACTCCCAGTCCCTACTGGGGAGAATTTGCATCAGCCTATGAGGAACAGTCATTTTGGGGAGGGACAATTTCTCCCTTCAGCCGTTCCCCAGAGAGTAAGTTCACTGCTTTGTTCCTGTGTTTATTCAACATTTATTTACGATTTTGCACTTACTGTGTGCCAAGACTGAGGGTAAAACAATGAATGAGAAGGATCACGGTTCCTCCCTGTTGGGGCTTGCCCTCTAGTTGAAGGGGGTGAAGGGGGTGGCTGACTTAATAAATGGCCACACAAGGCCAGTGGCGGTGGCACACATCTGTAATTTCAGCACTTTGGAAGGCTGAGATGGGTGGATCACTTGAGGTCTGGAGTTTGAGACCAGCCTGGCCAACATGGTGAAAGTCTCTACTAAAAATACAAAAATTAGCTGGGCGTGGTGGTGGGCGCCTGTAATCCCAGCTACTCGGGAGACTGAGGCATGAGAATTGCTTGAGCCCAGGAGGTAGAGGTTGCAGTGAACCAGGATCACGCCACTGCACTCCAGCCTGGGCAACAGAGTGAGACTCTGTCTCAAATAAATAAATAAATAGCCACAAAGATAATTATTTACTTATAGTTTTGATCAATTCTGATAATAAATTAAAATACAGTACAAAAAGGCCACAGAACAGTCTCAAAGGTGGTCTACTGGGAGCCCTATGAAGAAGGAGGAAGGAGCCAAGCAGGGGGATGGAGAATAGAGTTCCCAGCTGTGAACAGTGTGTGCAAAGGACCTGGGGCACAAAGGAGCTGGGGGGCTTCTAAGCCAGAGTTGTCACAGCTCAGACAAAGGCTACCATGGCCAGGCTTAGGAGCCAATTCCATCCATTTTCCAATCCAGCCTCCTTCACCACCTAGCTGAGGAACCTGGAGCAAGGGAGACGGTACTTCCATTTTTGCATCTGCAAAATGAGAAAACGGATAGCATGGATCTCATAGGGTGGTCCTGATGTCCTGGTCTCGAACTCATGACCTCAGATGATCCCCCCACTTCAGCTTCCCAAAGTGCTGGGATTACAGGCATAAGCCAGGGCCTCCCCAGCAGGTGATCCACTCCTCTCAGCTTCCCAAAGTGCTGGGATTACAGGTGTGAGCCACGGCGCCTGGCCAAAGGTGGGCATTTGATCACTTACTGGAAAACATCTCTTTAGCAACTCTGGGAGCTCTGCAGGGATCTTAGGTCAGAGGCCACAAAGTGAACACTGCCTTGTTTTCTTTATTGTCCTATCTTGTTTTCATAGCGCACCAGACCCTGGTGCATTTACCAGCCTGCTCAAAATGACGCCTGCCTCTTGAAAATTCAAGGAAGAAGCCTCAGTTGCTGCATGTCTAGGAAAAACATTCTTAAGGAGCATCCCATGGTTGGGGAAGGCACCGCCTTGGGCAAGAGGTTTCCCCTCTTCCAGACAAGTTATGACTTTGAAGGAAGATCACCTTTTTGTGGGCAAAGTCTTACTTGTTCTCAAAAAGCTCAACTTGGAATTTCTCTTGCATTTATGATGGTGGCCCCTGCTCCTTACAGCTTACAGTGGGTTTCCACCGCCGCTCCTCGGAGCAGGGCAGGAGCAGCTGTTCACTTTCCAACAAGGAAGTTAGAGGCCAGAGGGGCCCCTTCTCACAGGGGAGAGGACCGAACCCCCTATTCTCTGCCAGAAGTAGGCAGGTAGGGGGTATGAAACACCACCTGAAACTGACCCTTTCTGGTCCAAGGTCACCCTTGAGAAGCAAGGCCCAGGTGTCACCTGGTGTCCCCTGAGGCCCTTGCAGTCCGAGCTCAGCGGTGGGAGTGGGGATTGCAAATAAGGAAAGCACTATTGGCTTTTTGTTCCTTTGAGATTTTCCTTAAAACAACATTTTTCTGGAAGGAGTTAAAAATGAAACAAGCTTCAGAGGAAGCGGGCCGGGCCGAGGCGGGGACAAGGTCGGCTCCCTCTGCACCCTGACTGCTGCTGAGCTGGGAGACGCGGAACTTGGCGGGGGAAGGGGGAGCGTCGGGACGCGGCGTGCGTGCAGGCGACGCGTGGGAGGGGGCCCGGAAAACTTTGTGCGCGGCTCTAGGATCTCGTCCTTTCAGATTAGGTCAGGATGGGCTATTGCGGGCCCCCATCCTGTTGCCCCTACCTCCGTCCTCAGCCTTCAGCAGGCCCCTACGGGTGGAAAAGGATAGCCCCGTGGGACTCCAACCACCCCCTCCCCCGACGGCCCCTCTTTCGTCCCGCACACGCATTCCCCACCGCGCTCCTTTTGTCCGCCCCCTCACTCTCCAGGCGCCCGGCTGGGCTGGATCGGCAGTCTCTAGCCCCCCCAGAGAGCCTGGGCGGGTGAGCTAGGGGCTGTTCCCCGCCCCCTCCCTCTAGCAGAGGCAGCCCACGGCGGGGGCACCCCAGAACCGAGGCCAATCGCCCCCCTCCCCCAGCGTGTGCCATCTGCCG
>NW_012103676.1:2429195-2429844 GCF_000951045.1 Mandrillus leucophaeus | reverse complement strand
CGCCACTCGCCCGGGAGGGGGGCGAGGTCGGGGCCGCTCCCCACCTGGCCGCCTGCAGTTAGTGGGGGAGGGAGAGGCTCCAGAGGAACGGTTTAGGGGAGCCGCCTGGGGAAGACTTTTCCCAAATCTGAACCCTTCCCGGGCCTGCCGGGAGACCCGAGTCTCAGCCGGTTCAGGAGCTGCGGGGACGCGCGGCGCCCCCTGGCGGCTGGGTAAAACCTCGCAGAAAGTAGGAGCTGGTTTATTTCTTCTGCCAACTGCGCGGGGAGGGGGTGCTCCTGCAGTGTCTGGGGGTAAGGTGTTTCTTTTACAGTCGGACAGAGGAAGTGAACACCAGGCGCGAGAATTCTACAGATGCGGGTGTAGGGGGCGCACGGGGTTAGCCCAGTGGTGGAAGAATTTGTTGGATGTGGGGCAGGGGTGGTCTTTGAACACCGACCCGTGGGCAAAAGCCAACCTGGCAGAGCCAGGTACCGGGATAGTTCATGTGCGTGGGGCATACATCGCGAGGTGGCAATGCTAGGGCAGCCCACCTCGATTTGCTCCCCCATTCTCACTTTTTGCAGTTTGTGAGGCTCATGAGTCTTGGCGAGCTTGACAGCCGCGTGGGCCCTAAGTCTGTTCCCTCCTCCTGCCCCCGGTGCCGCCA
>NW_012103676.1:2410959-2426945 GCF_000951045.1 Mandrillus leucophaeus | reverse complement strand
CAGGCGCCCCCTCCCGCCTACTGCCCAGGCCTTCTCCAGGCCCGGGCCCCTGCACTTCCTGCCTCCTCCACCGAGGCCCACCGGGCAGGGAGCCTCCTCCAGGAGTTCATTGTCTGTGCCGCGCCGGCGAGACGCGGGTCCTCAGGGGAGCGCAGCGGCAGCGGTGCGCGCCTCTCCGCGGAGGGCGTCCCAGATCTGACCCCGGGTACCGGCACCCTCGACACCCAGGCCGGCTTTCTGTGCTGGCTCCCCAGGGTGCGCGCGTTTGTGGGGAGCTGCAGATATATGGATACACACACCCATCCCTTCGTCTCCACGCTTTGCTTCTTAATTCCACCGAGGGCCCCCGGCTTGAGGGGACCCCTGGAGAGTAGAGGCCCCGGGGAAAGGCCGCGCGCCTGCAGCGGAGCCCCTCCCCTGGCTTCCTCTCCCCGCGGCTGGCCTTTCCAGGCCTTGCCTGCTGCTTTGTCCCGATTCCAGCCCCTCGGTTGGGTGCCCGGGCGCCCGGCTGTGAGATGGGAGATGATCGAGGAGGGAGAGAACGATGAGCGCAGCTAAGTCTACGAAGCCAAAAGCCCCCAGGCCCTTGTCTTCTCCCAGCTCCCCTGATGACCTCTGGCCTGAGCCCAGTTCTGCTCTGAAAAGTTCATTTCCTGGAGGCCTGCGCGGGAAGGCGCTGGGGCCCCGCTCCCTTCCTGCCAACCTTGCGCCTGGCTGGAATGGCTGGAACTGAATCTGGCAAGGAGGATCTTGAGACACCCGTCAGTTCTGTCCTCCTGAAGTCCCCGGAGGGACTGCCCCCAGCCCAGCAGAGACCCTCCCCGTCATATTAGAAGACCAACTGAATCCAAACGGAGCGCCCGACCCGTTCCTACTCCTCCTTTTCCCTGAGAGAAGTTGGTCTTGTTCCCCTCACCCTGGCAGGTCTCCCAATCCGGGACGGCCTGGCCTGCTCCACAGACCTGGGGTTTCAGAGGGTGTTGATTGGGGGACAGGGAAACCAGAAGAGAGACTCCAAGAAGAGGACGGGAAAGAAGGGTGGATGTTTCTCTTTTGCTGATGGAAGGGCTCTACGGCGTGAAATAATACTGGATTTCTTTTCTCTTTCCCTGGCTCACTGCTCACTCCTTCAGGAGCCACTTAAGAGGCGACCCAGAAGAAAATGTGGAATTGGAATTTCTGGTTGGAAAAACAGTTTTATTTAACTCAGGCAGTTGATTTTGAGTTAAACCTAAGTATAGAAGCCGATTTTTCCGTCAAGATGCAAAGCTTGCTTACCTAGATTTCCAATCAATTTCTCCAAACCTCCTTATGTTAGAAGGTGAGACCCAGAAAGTAAAGGGAGCGCAGTTTGCAGTGAACAGATGGGTGGGTGTTTCAGAGTTGCTTGAACCGAGTTCTAAAACCACTCTGTGGATCTCTGAGAAAGACTCAAGAATTGGTCTTCAGCCTTTCATGAAATGAGCCTTGAAAAGATTTTTAGTGAGTGCTTCTCTCAAATGTGTATGTGTGTATGTGTAGCAGACGGTTCAAGCAGGTTGATAGGAGAAAGACAGCAAGGTGAACAGGAGACCAGTGGAGGCGTTTCGATACTGGGTGTTGTAAATATCAGCCACACAGAGCCGTTCTGTCTGCGGAGTCGGAGACCCCCGATTCTTCCCATGGCTTTTTGCATTTCCCAAAAGCAGCTACAACCCCTGTCTCTCACCATTTTACCTTTTATTCAGTTTACTGGGGTGAAGAGGGTGGAGATGTGGCCACTTATCAAGGGAGAAATTAAGAGAGAAGATAATTTGGATAGATAAGAGTTTCCAGCAGGTGAGGAATTTATTGCTTTTCAAGAACTGCCCCCTCCTTCTCTCAAGCAATATTCAAAAGTGTGTGCTTGAGTGTGGACAGCTCCACACCAAGTGTTTGAAACGATAAGGTCTTCACCTTTAAAGATGCTTGAAAGTGCTTCTTAAGCAACAGCGGTGTCTTTTACGTTTTTTTTTATTTTATTTTGCCTCCACTGCTGTGTGTCAGGGCTAATGTGGAGGCTTTGTGGACTTCCCCAGCCTGGAGCATTCTGCTGTGAAAGTCACTTGACTGTAATTTGTAATTGATCTCGGAAATGTGAAAGCCCATAGCAGGAAGGAAAGACAGAAATATAACAATTTCGAATGGATGCTCAGAAAGTGTGATTTGAAAGCACAGGCATTGCTGCTTTGAAAATAAAACTGGCCTCTGGGGGCTGGGGTGGTCTCACTTCCCACTCACGGACACAACGTCTCTTCTGGAGTGGGGTCACTTGTCCCTGCGGTGTGTTTGTCCTTTGGAAAACCCAGCTCACAGGGAGGACACCTAGTAAATAGGGAAGGGAGTCGGGGCAGTAGGGCAGGGGGGAGAAAGCCTCAAGGCTTTAAAAAGCCTTGAAATTTTATTGAAAAACAAAACAAAACAAAAAAACCCTAAAGCCAGGAGTGTTATAAAAGTCACATTTTTCTGACCGATTTTCCCTCCATACACCTTTCTCCCCTTTTTCGTTTCCTGGTGGTGTGGTGTGGTGTGGTGGTTGCCGTGATTTGCTCTCTGATAATTTTGGCCTCATTTTCCCGGGCTGTTCTCATCATGCTCACTGATGTTATTTCGGCTGATGATATCAGGTGGTTTGGTTAACGATTACCTCTGCAGTTCTCTCTGTCACTCAACATTAAGGAGGCCTATCCCCTTTCACCCCATGGCTTTCTTAGATCCATGCAACAGCCTCTTCATTTATAGAGAAAACTGATACATCTTTTCCCTTGCCTTAGCTTAAAGCTTTTGAATAATTTTAATACTGTCAATTTTCTCTGTCTAGCAACTGCCTGTTAATTACAGTTCTTAATATTAATTAGCGCTCAGGCTATGTCCATGCACCCCCCAACCCTAATATCCCAAAGTACCCACAGTGACTTCTCGGCACTCCCTTCCCCTTCTTTGTCTTCCTCTTCTGCCAGCGTGTAGCTCCTCAAAGTCCATCTTATAAATTTGGTGGTCTAGGGACTTGGGAACATTGCGCGTGTTTCCATGGAAATAATTGAGATGTAATAAATAGAGGCGTTCTGAGGTTACAGGTTTCTCGATTCAGCTGAGACCACATACAAGTATAAATTGTTGAGATTTGTTTGGCTAAATGTACGTGATCTTGTAGGAAGGGCAAAACAAATCCTTTATAGGGTCTTTAGCTTTCTATGTGGAGTGGGGTAGCTAACATTTAATCCTAATATTTAATCCCCCCTCCTCAATTAAGTTATTGATTCCCAGCTTTGGAAGGGCTTGTTTCATTCTAGAAAACATCCTTTATGTCTAGTAATTGCTGTTTAGATTCTTACACCTGTTTCCTTGCAAAAACTTAATAAGCAATAAAATAAGATAACTATGTGCCTCTGGCAGGGGAATCCTGCTAAACGGTTAACCATAAGGTGCCTAGCGTGCATTGATAATGAAAGGTGCAAAATGCCGGTGACTTTACAGTCATAAAGTAATTCAGAAGAAGCAGCCAGCCCTGGCGATGTTGTGGCATGCTACAGTGTGTTAACAGAGGAGGAGGAGGGGGAACCAGGAAGGCAGGAAACTGGAGCACTTGAGTACAGCGTTCCTAGCTGGAGACGAAAGGCTGGGGATCTGGTTCAATCTAATAGAAAGTTGCAATAATTGCTATATCGGTAGCCAACTCTTAAGCTAGTGGCTGTGGAATTCTTCCCCTGATGTAGGATTTAATAGTCTGGCAATTAGATGCATTGATTTCTCTTAACTGTTCATTTGGATGTGTAAATGAAAGGAACCTACCACTGAGGCTGATGGTGCAGACATGCTGCCTGGCTCTTTGAAAAAGGCTGATTTAGGTGGTGGTGGTGGGAGTATATGCTTTTTCAAGGCAGTGTTAGGACCAGTTCCCTCTTCTTTTAAAATTTCTGTCCATTGTGTAGTGAAGTGAACGGCACCTGTTCAAATTCTGTTTAAAAATAAACAACGGTATCCCATTATAGCTGAAAAGTAAAAACATCCTTTTTTTGCTGCAGATGCTGAAAGTGCTGTCCCTGTCTTTGAATGACTGGACTTTGTGGCAGATGGTCTGTAGGGTACCAAAGGGGCAAGACACAGAGCCTTCGGCTCTGAGTTCCCGACAGCCCTCCTGCAGAGAGAGTCCTTGCTCCCACTCCTCCTCAACAATGGTCTGAGACTTGTGACCACTTAGACCAGTGGCTCTGTCAAGCCAGGACTGGATGTGGGGACAGGGCATCTTGGAAGGTTGGAAGGCTGTAAGATGTCAGTGGCTTGGAAAGTGTCTAGGAAATGACCTCTTTGAAACATGAGGCTCTCTAACTTCCTGCTTCTGGACTTGCAGTTTTCTGTAAGTGTCAACAACTTCTGAGATGCAGGCATCTGAAACTGTCTTGAAAGTAAGCAGGCAGAGGATGGCTGGATTTCCTGATGGGCCCATCATTTTTGTCAAGGTGGTGGGTGGGGTTTAGTTCACTCTTTGTTTGATGTAGGTTAGAATGGACTTGCCTTTCCTGGCCACTGGTTGAAGCAAAGCCCAGCCTTGTCCACGGTACGCTGGTGTTTGCAAAGAGTATTATCTTTATGTCTTGAAAACATTTGCAGAAGATATCAGGGTTCCTTCATATCTGTGAGTCTAGGGCGATTATGGTAGAATACCTTGAAAACTGTTAGTGGGGTCCCCATTATTTGAGTAGCCAGGAACACCCTGATACACTGTGGTTGGAAAATTGGACAATTTTTGCAAATTCCCATCAGCTTGCAAGGGCATCTTGTGCATGGACACGTTAGTGGGTAATCAGAGAAGTTTCTCACCCAAAATGGATGAATTGAGGCTGGATTGGTTACATCCCGCTTGAAGTTTTTGGGGCTGGCTGTCAGCTCCCTCAGCCTACTGTGGGAGAGGCAGGGTGAAGTGAGTGAGGAAATGCTAATGGAAACTTTTGATTCATAGCTTACCTGCCAGGATCGGTGGCAGCCAACGATTGGGGTTGTACACTCAGTAAATAAAAATACTTTACTGCTTTCAAGGAGCGCCAATTAGCTGATTGCTCCATGTGGCTGTCTTTAAGGAGAATGCTGTTTTACCTATCTTCTTGTACAAAGGTTTGATTTTTAATGTCTTGTGAAAAGGATTCTCTTTGTCTTGATTGATGTCAGGAATAAAAGCATGATGGTAATATCCCTTTGAAAGCTATTGTATTGTCAGCCCTGGCTGACAGCGGGACGGCCTCCCAGCGTTATAGATTGGTGCTGTGAAAACACTGACATTTTCTTTGTTACGTTGCTGTTGTTCTACTTGCAAAGTCAATTACACAATGTCGGAGCTCAGTTACCAAGTTGACTTTGGAAGTAACAATGTCTTTCATTCTCTTTTTAAAGATATAATTTCCCTTTGTTGTTGTAGTTGTTGTTTTGTTTTCTTTCTTTCTTTTTTAACCTGCCTCCCTCTGTTTACCTCCCCTACCTCTTGCCTCACCCCCCCTCAAGAGTCTGAACATCTTAGCTAGGCAAACACACTCTGGTTTCAATTGTGACAAGTCAAATTCAAAGGCGGCCACGTCGTTATCTCTGAATTCTTCAACTCATTCACATTTCAGTGGCTTCTTATTGATATAGTAACTAAAGCAGCCAAGATACATAAAAACCCATCAAATGAGATTACAGTGTTGATAATCTCTTATCAAGTGGGTTGTTCTCTGGATTTGGGGTCATTGAGGCTGGCAAATTCAGAGTTTTCTTTCTTTCTTTTTTTTTCTGGAGACTACAACTCGGGCTGAACCAGGTTCTGGGTTGATGGGACCCCGGCAAACAGTTTTTTCTTATAGAAGATTAATAGGCATTTGTATCTCAGAGTCTGGAGCCGTTGAGTTCTGGATTTGGGATCCTGAATGACGTCATATAGAAGGGTAGAAGGGGCCTCATAAGAAAACCATGTCATCTCTCCTTCTCCCATTGCAGATGGCAAACTCCAATCATAAGGCGATCCTACCAGGTGATCCCAGTGTGCCCAGTAAGGACTTAGGAGTGATTTGCATTCCCGTCTAAGTGTGCAAAATCTTGCTACTGAACAGGAGGAGAAAACCTTGAAAAATATTCAAAGCTGAACATGGTTAAGGTGGATATTTTTTAGATGCCTGCCCCCTATCTTCTGTCCTTCCCCGTCTTCCCCAGAAAGAGGAAACCTTAATTCCTTAGTTCTCTAAACCTGGTCGTCCAAGAAGCAGTGACCTTCCAGCTGCGGGTTGTTGGAGCATCCTCCTGCCTGACACAGCGCGGTGTGAGGCGCTGCCCTGCTGCCACTGCCTCCAGATGACAGGGATCCATCAGGAAACTCCGTCCGAGACACTAATTGTGGGCCCCCGAAGTTATTATTATGAACCACCAGACAAGAGCCTGTATTCGCCAGCAATTTGTCAGGACTAATTTTGTTTTTCTCCAATAATTGAAAATTAATGTCTTGAAGTGAAAGCAGATGTTCATGTCATCTTCTGAATTGGGATATAAAATGGGGCTCTGTGGATGTGCTAATTTAACAGCAATTTCCCTCTCCCAGATAATGGGGGTGCTGGGGCTGACGTCACCTTCGGGGCAAAGACTAGGAGCAGGGAGACAGAGAGGCCTGGGCTATGCTCGTGCTTCTTGAGGGTTCATTTTGGAGGGGGAACACATACAGAAAAAGATTTGCTTGTGCTGTGAAACTTGGAGAACTCACTGTTTTGAATATTCATTTGCAGAAGAAGTATTTATTGAAGGAATCCAAGGCATTATGCTGGGGAGCCTTCATTTGGGGAGAGGGCGGCTTCATACAGTTGAGTGGATCCCCAGCTGTCATGCCTATCACCATCACCTATAATAAAGCTGGTTAAATTGCAGATTCCTGGGCCCAGGTCCTGAAGATGCTCACCTGGCTGGTCTGAGGAGGGGCTCAGATCTCTTCATCCCCCAACTCCTGCTTTTAAACAATTTTGATAAAATATACGTAACTTAAAATTTACCATCTTAACCATTTTTTTTTTCCTTTTTTACAGACAGGATCTTGCTCTGTCCCCCAGGCTGGAGTGCAGTGACATGATCATAGTTCACTGCAGCCTTGAACTCCTGGGCTCAAGCAATCCTCTCACCTCAGCCACCCGAGTAGCTAGGACTACAGCCATGCACCACCTCACCTGGCTAATTTCTTTATTTTATTATTTGTAGAGATGGGGCTCTGTTGCCCAGGCTGGTGTCGGATGCCAAGCCTCAGGGAATTCTCCTGCCACGGCCTCCCAAAGTGCTGGGATTGCAGGCATGAGGCACCTTGCATGGCCCATCTTAACCATTTTTCAGAGGCGTTAAGTACATACACATCGTTGTTGGGCTGTCACCACTATGCACTTTTCATTTATAGTTGGCACCCAAGTGATGGTGGGTTAGGGATCTGCAGCCCATCACCCCAGAGGAGGTCATCCAGGCCAGCCTCCCATTTCCAGGGTAAGCATGAGAAACAGAGGCTTAGAAGATGAGGCCATTCTCTCGGCAGGGTTGGAGGGGTTTCTTTGCCTTGTTCTAGTGTGAGAGGTGAGATTGGATTGTCCAAGGCTAGGGCAGGACATAAGACTAGGGTTCTGTCAGGGCTGGTGGGGCTGGGGGCAAGGGCAGGTGGGGTGCTAAGGACTTGCTGAGTGATCTGATGACTGTTATTAGGATTAGAACATTTGTTCTGTCTCCATGCAGGGACAGCATTCTTTTGAGACTGTGCCTGGTGGGTTGCGAGCTTGCCCAGTGGCCCTGGCAGATCCCTTGTCGCCCCTACGCCTGTCTGCCAGGACTCAGCTCCCTTGGCCTACCCAGTCCTGCATACTTAGGCTGGTTTGTCTATGACAAGGAGAGAGAGGAACGGCTGTTTTGTCCACTTGATTGCCTTGCTTTCTGGACCATCCTAGGCCCACAGGTCTAGGTTTTGCAAACTCTTCACTGCCTCCCTCCTTGGAGGTGCTCGGGAAACTTTTTCTCCCCCTGTTTTCTCTGTAATTGAAATTTGCCCTTTCGTTACCTGGGCATGAATTATTTTTTGCAGTGTTGTCATTCCCTATCCTGCTGTGAGGTTTATCTCTTCTGTTGATCCTAATTAAATAAAACATACTGTTCACCTAACTCCTGTTGCACTGAATTTTACCTGCCTGAAGGCAGAGTGATGACCATCTGGGCTTAGTTAGGGAGTTGGGCATGGCCGGAGAGGGCAACTGGGGTGGTATGACTGCCACATTCAGGCTGGAAGACAGGGCGGGGGGACCTCCTTGGCCTGGAGGCTGCAGAACCTTGGAGCCACCAGCAACATACAGTATATTTTTGGTTCCTGAACAAGATATGTGCCTTTGTCCCTTGCCCCTTATGACTGCAGTTTTGAACTTCGAGAGAGGAGAGACAATCATCAGCTCCTGAGAGTCCCCAGGGAGGGGAAGAGGGAGGGGAAGCAGGTGCCCAGGAGTGGGGAGATGGAAAGAGGAGGCAGGTTTCTGTCTGGGGTGGAGGCCACAGAGAGTGCTGGGGTCTCTGGAGAGCAGCAAGCAGTGCACGGGTTCTCAGTGCCCAGGATAGCCCCTGCAGATGCCCTGTGCCCCTTAGGAAGACACTGGCCAGCCAGGGGGCCAGACACACATGTTGGGAAGATTCACTGTTTTTGCCTTTGAACCTCTCTGAACCTGAAAAAAACAGGTTGAAAAGGAACCTTGGAGGTCACTTCATTTACACTTCTTTGGGTGTGTTTCTGGCATCTTTGGTTTCATCTAGCCTGGACGTACACACTTTCACTCCCAGGGAGCTCACTACCTCTGTGGCACATCTGTGCTTTGTTGTTGTTGTTGTTGTTGTTGTTGTTGTTTTGTTTTTTTGAGACAGAGTCTTGCTCTGTCAGCCAGGCTGGAGTGCAGTGGCACAATCTTGGCTCACTGCAACCCGCACCTCCCAGGCTCAAGCAATTCCTGCCTCAGCCTCCCAAGTAGCTGGGATTACAGGCGTGTGCCACCATGCCTGGCTAATTTTTATGTTTTTAATAGAGACAGAGTTTCACCATGTTGGCCAGGCTGGTCTCAAACTCCTAACCTCAGGTAATCTGCCTGCCTCGGCCTCATCTGTGCCTTTTTAGCTTGAATTTCACACATGAAGCTGCAGTTTCCTCCCTGTGTTGGTCCTGGTTCTACCCTCCTGGGGCCACAGTCCCTGCAGCAGCCCCATGTCCTGCCTTGCTCAGGGGGAGGATCTCATGTATGCGTTACCAGCTGCCTCCTGGGCTTCCAGGGCCCCATGCTCATTCAGAAATGACCTTGGCTGGGTGCAGTGGTGGCTTAGGCCTGTAATCCCAATATTTTGAGAAACCGAGGCAGGTGAATTGCTTGAGCTCAGGAGTTTGAGACCAGCCTGGGCAACATGGCGAAACCCCCTCTCTGCAAAAAATTAAAAAAAAATTAGGAGGGTATGGTGGCAGGCGCCTGTAGTCCCAGCTACAGGGTGAGAGAATCACCTGAGCCCGGAAGGTTGAGGCTGTGATGAGCCATGATTGTGCCACTGTGTTCCAGCCTGGGTGACAGAATGAGACCCTTTCTCAAAACAAAACAAAACAAAAAACATGGGAGCCGCGGTGACAGACCTGTTGTCCTGGTGCATAAGGAGGCGAGGCTACGCGTTCGAGGCCAACCTGGGCAACATTAAAAAAAAAACCTCTCATCCATTAAAAAAAAAAAATTGCTGGGCACAGTGGCTCACACCTGTAATCCCAGCACTTTGGGAGGCTGAGGCTGGCAGATCACCTGAGGTCAGGAGTTCGAGACCAGCCTGGCCAACATGGTGAAACCCTATCTCTACTAAAAATAAAAAAATTAGCCGGGTGTGGTGGTGTGTGCCTGTAATCTCAGTTACCCGGGAGGCTGAGGCAGGAGAATTGCTGGAACCCCCTGCACTCCAGCCTGGGTGACAGAGTAAGACTCCGTCTCAAAACAAAAACGAAAACAAAAAAACCCAAAACACACACACACACACACACACACACACACAACCAATCTGGCCTCAACCTTCTGGGTCATTATGTCTAAAAGATGTCTTTTTTTTTTTTTTTTTGAGATGGAATTTCGCTCTTGTTGCCCAGGCTGAAGTGCAATGGCACGATCTCTGCTCACTGCAACCTCCACCTCCCGGGTTCAAACAATTCTCCTGCCTCAGCCTCACGAGTAGCTGATATTACAGGCATGTGCCACCACACGCGGCTAATTTCGTATTTTTAGTAGAGACAAGGTTTCTCCATTTGACCAGACTGGACTTGATCTCCCAACCTCAGGTGATACGCCCTTCTCGGCCTCCCAGAGTGCCGGGATTACAGGTGTGAGCCACAGGGCCTCGCCAAGATTTCTTAAATGAACGAGTAAATGTGTGAATTGTTGAGGGAATAAATATGAATGGGGAACAAGTGAACAAATGAATGAGTGACTAGTGAGTAAATGACTCAATGATGAATAAATAGATTCATAAGTGAATGAGTGGATGAGCGAGTGGGTGAACTGAGAGGGAGCACAGGCCTTTGCAGAACTTGGGTTCACCTTGGGCATCAGTCTTTGTGGGCTCCTCCCGCTGCCCCAGCCTCTGTTCCTGATGAGGAGGTGGGAGCTGCAGGACTCCGGGCTGGGAGAGGCTGGTGCCCGTTCTCCTTCATACTCAGGGTACATTGTGCTGTGAGATTGCAGCTGCTGTTTATCGAGGGCTTTGTGTCATGGATTGTGTTGGGCTTGTAAAACATAAAAGCAATGTGAGATTTTTGTACTAATTTAATTTTAATAATTTATTTTCTTTAAGTTTGGATCTTGCTCTGCTACCCAGGGTGGAGTGCATTGATGTGATCATAGCTCACTGCCACCTCAAGCTCCTGGGCTCACGCTATCCTTCCTTAGCCTCCTGAGTAGCTGGGACTATAGGTGCGAGTCACCATGCCCGCCTTTTTCTTTTTCTTTCTTTCTTTTTTTTTTTTTTTTTTTTTTAAGAGATGGAGTTCTCCATGTGTTGCTCAGCCTGGCCTCAAATGATTCTCCCACCTCGGGCTCTCAGAATGTTGAGATTACAGGTATAAGCCTCTGCGCCTGGCCTTAGTTTTAAATAAGACAGAATGTTCAGCTCAATAACCTTGCCATCCTGCCTGTGACCCTCATCCTGCTACATCATTGCCGTGGCTCAGAATAGACACATTTGACCAGCTCGATCCTGGCCAGGGATCAGCCACCATTAAGTGGCCTTGGGACCCTCTTCATCCTTCTGCGGGGAGTGGGGGGGTCGGCCCTAGGAACAGCACTAGGAGTGAGGGGTGGGGCCAGCTAAGTGGTCGGGAGCGGGAAAATGGGATATGTTGGCAGGGAACCTGCCAATCACTCAGAATAGAAAAGAAAGACCCCATTCTCCCTGAAGGTCTGAGTCAAGATTCCTTCATTTCTCTCCTTGGGGAGGAGAGTGGGTTGGAGGAAACATACTCTCTGATTTTGAGCAAGACAGTTCCTTCTATGGGCCTCAGTTTCCCTGTCTGAAATAAGATAGAACTAGTAGGGTTAGCTACATGAGTTAAGTTTCCAATCTTGGTTAGTTGCACATCAGTATCATCCTAGACACTTAAAAAACAACATTACCTAGGCTCCACCGTAGATGAACTAATCCAGAATCTCTGAGGATGGGAGTAATTGGAATGTGCAGCCAGGGTTAGGAACCATTAGTCTAGGAGACAGCACCTAGAGTATATAAATCTGTTCCATGTTAATAGCCATAAGGAGGTCTACAGAATCATTGCACCAGACTTATTTACAGTCTTCCATTGGTGAACATTTAGTTGCTTCCAGTTTTTTGCTGTTTTAAACGATGATGCAGAGAGTATCCTCATTTATAAACCTTTGTGTTCTTGTTTGAGTTTTTCTTTGGCTGGATTCCTAGAAGTGAAATTGTTGGGTCAAAGGGTATTCACTCGAAAAATTTGATAAATATTTCCAAATTGCCTTCCACAAAGTCTGTACTAATTTACCCTTCAATAATAGGGCATGAATACATGTTTCTCCTAATCCTTGCCGGTATGTGATGATGTTTTGTTTTTTCTTTTTCCTTTTTTTTTTTTTTTTGAAACGGAGTCTCACTCTGTCGCCAGGCTGGAATGCAATGGCATGATCTTGCCTCACTGCAACCTCCGCCTCCCGGGTTCAAGCGAGTCTCCTGCCTCAGCCTCCCGAGTAGCTGGGACTACAGGCACATGCCAGTACGCCCGGCTAATTTTTTATTTTTATTTTTAGTAGAGACAGGGTTTCATCATGTTGACCAGGATGGTCTCGATCTCTTGACCTCGTGATCCGTCTGCCTCAGCCTCCCAGAAGCACTGGGATTACAGGCATTAGCTACCGCGCGTGGTCTTTTTCTCTTTCCTTTTTCTTTTTGGCAATCTGGCAGGCAAAAAATGGCACAGTGTTTAAATTTGCACTTCCCTAATTATAAGTGATGTTGCTTTTTTTTCCCCCCCAAGATATGAGGCCTTGCTATGTTGCCTAGGCTGGTCTCAAACTCTTGGGCTCAGTTGATCCTTCCACCTTGGCCTCCTAAAATGTTGGGATTATAGGTGTGAGGCACCACACCTGGCCTCTTATGTTTATGCGCTCAGCTCCCCTCCCCTCCCCTCCCCTTCCTCTGTCCTGCAGGCTGGAGTGCAGTGCCATGATCTCGGCTCACTGTGACCTCTGCCTCCCAGGTTCAAGTGATTCTCCTGCCTCAGCTTCCTGAGTAGCTGGGATTACAGGCGCCTGCCACCATGCCCGGCTAATTTATGTATTTTTAGTAGAGATGGGGTTTCGCTATGTTGGCCAGGCTGGTCTCGAACTACTGACCTCAGGTGATCCGCCCGCCTGGGCTTCCCAAAGTGCTGGGATTGTAGGCGTGAGCCACAGTGCCTGACCAATTTTCTTTCTTCTTCTGAAGGGTCACTGCACTATAGAGCTTGGGGATACGGGCATTTCTTTCCCTTGGTGAGTCCTTTGGTTGTCTGCCCTCCTTCCCTCCCTTTCATATCCATCCTTCCATGTAAATCCTGAGCATCTGACTCAGGTGAGGCTCAGCCTAGGCTCCAGGGAAGATGCAGAGAGAATGCAGAGGAGACCACGTCCTCAGGAAGCCTGGAGGCCAGAGAGGGGAGTAGACCCTAACCACTGGACCAGACAAGGCAGCCTAGGACAGAAATGTAGGCTGAGGGCTGTAGGAGGGGTGAGAGAGTTGGGGGGATTTCCTTTGGTAGGGGAATCAGGTAAAGCCTGGAAGAGGGGGTAGCGTTTTTTATTTGGTCCCTGAGGGATGGAATCACAACACCAAGAGTAGCTAGCCTCTAATGGGCACCCCTTATATACAGGCACTGGGCTATGCACATTACGGGCAGTATCTCATGGAATCCTGACACTTGCTTTTGACTGCTGAGGTGGAGACCTTAGGCTTGCTGTTTTGCCAGTAGTCATAGAGCCTGGCAAATCCTCAGCCGAGGTGTCTTTTCATATAGATGATTAAACTTGCTCAGAAAGGACAAGCTAGTGTCCAAGGTCATACAGTGACCTTGTGGCAGGATTGTGCCTGGGGATAGGAGCAGGGGGAGCTGGAGGATCTTGCTGCTGCCACTGTCCTGCCTTCGGAACAACCTAGGACCCCCAAGCTTCTGGAGTTGGCGGGGGGGAGGGGGGGGAGGGGGCGGGGAAGGAAGATTCTGAGCAGACAGATTTGGTCTCCCACCCCTTTTCCCCACGTCCTCGCCATGTTATTGGTAAGCCTCAGTTTCTTTTTCTTTGAAATGGACTCTACTCCCAGGAGAGAGGTGAGGAGGAAATCTCAGGTGAGGAAGAGCTTGTTGGTCAGGCTTTAGCCTGCCACTTGCTGGGGCAACCCTGCCCTTTTTAGAGACACCAGGTTTGAAGGGGGCTTTTGGATCTCTCCTCGAATCTATCTTCCCCACCCCACCAGAAGACAGTTGCCCTTCTCAAGGGGCTCCCTGGCCAGACTCAGGGAAGGGGCTGTGTGGGAGGGCATATGCCCTAGAATAGGTGCGCATGTGTGTGAGTCTGTGTGTGCCTGTGTGTGCACATGCGTGTACATGCATGACTGTGCGTGTGTCTGAGTCTGTGTGGGTACCTGTTGGGTACATGTGTGTGCATGTGAGTCTGTGTGTACTAGTGTGTGCATGCAGATGCATGCTAGAGTGTGTGTCTGTGTACAGGTGTGCATGAGTGCATATGTGTGTGTGCGTGTGTGTGCCTGTGTGAGTGGTCATGTGTGCCAGATTCCAGAGCAAAGAGACTCTTCAAATTGCTTGCCTGTTTCAGACTCTCAGTACAGGGACAGAGAACATACTAGTGGGTGGTAGACTTTGCTCATGAATTTGCTTTATATCCATTCATTCAGATATTTTTGGAGCATTGTGTTAAACCTGACCCTGTAAAAAGAAAGAAGCAAGTTCTTTCTAAGATTCAGCTGGCCATGTATAAAGTTGTGGTTGTGAGGGTGGGAAACCAGTTTATATTGGTGTTTCCCAAAATGTATTCCAGAATTTTGTTGATGTTCCACCCCCCAAAAAGAGAAAAATTTTCCGTGGCCAAATGCATTTAGCAAACACTGGATTAAACAGAGTTAAAAAAAAATTGTTTAAACCTTCAGGGCTTCTCGCAGACTTTAAAATGCCAGCATGGGACTCTCAGAGATGTTAATAATTTGTGATTTCCAAACTTATTTGATCACTTGTCATGGAATCCTCTTATCTGGGGCACTTAGGTTTCAAGGCTTTTAGGAGCTGCTATCATTACCTGCTGCTCATTTGTTCATTCATTCCTCTCACATGTTTATTGAGAACCTACTATGTACCAGGCAGTATTCAAGGTGCTGTGGCCACCAGGTGGACAGGTTTATTCTAGTTGAGGGAGGAGCCATCTGCAAGCACATTTCTGTTAAGCAAATTAGGTTCTAGGGCAGGCAGGGCGACTGTGCAGAGAAGGCCATCCTGGAGGTGATGTTGGAGCCCAGACGGTGAAGGGGGCTGCTTCATGAGGGGAGCTGGGAGCCTGGAGGTCTTTGTGATTGATGGTCTGGGAGGCTGGGAGGTTGTGGCAGGTGGGGGTACTTCTCTGAGTCTCTGTCTCCTCACCCTGGGAGGCGGGGGGCTGTCTGGGAAGGTGCAGGCTACAGCTCCAGCCAGCAGGCTGGGTGGGGCCCGGCTCTGTTCTCTCTGGAGGCTTCCCTAGGGCGGTGAGTCAGTTCCCTGGGGCTGTTTCTGGGCAGAAGCCGCTTCTGGGTCCCAGTCTTGCCCTGGGGACCTCGGTGTCATGCCCCCCTCCTCCGTCGCAGACATGCAGGCCTCTCAATGCACAAGTGACCGGGAGTGCTCAGGGGATGGGCCTCCCTGGGCCTGCCTGATGTGAGCGCCACCCAGCAGAACTCCTGCCTGTGCCGGTCACTGCACTGCTGCCTGTGTCTGGCACTGGACTACGTTCCCACTCCCATCTAACAGATGGGCACATGGGGCCAGGAGGCTCCCACAGCCCGTTCCCTCAGAGGCCGGCCCCTCTCCAAGGCATGTAGCCCTTCGCCAAGCCAGGGCTGTGGCCTGAGGCTTGTGGGGTGCGGGCAAGTGTCTAGGTGTGGGGTGCCGAGATTTCCCGGACGGGAGGTGGGATCTGGGCCCTCCAGGGTCCTCCTGGAGTCCGACTGCGGAGTTGCCTTGTAGGATCCGGGTCCTGGGATGAGGGGAGGGGACGGAGAAACCGCGAGGGAGGGGAAGGGGTCAAGGGTCGGAGAGGAGGAAGAAATCCAGGGTGGGGTGGCAGTTGGGGAGGAGGCGGAGAAGGGGGATGGCTGGGAAGAGGCGGGGAAAAGCAGGGGAGGGGGCCTCGGGGCTCTTCCCGCCCAGCGACCAGAGGGGAGCCCGGCCAACGCTTGGGAACGCG
>NW_012103676.1:2377913-2410559 GCF_000951045.1 Mandrillus leucophaeus | reverse complement strand
CCAGATGTGCGCCTCGGGAGCCCTGGGGCACCAGAGCCGCGATCGGCCCTCTGCTTTGGGGTGGGGCTGGGGGAAGGCGGATGACAGCTGCAGGGCCATCCGCTGGCACGTCCTCATACGCGTAATGCCGCTGAGCGCACTTCCTAGGTACTAAGAACTGTTCTGAGCACGTAACACTGGTCGATTCATTCAAGGTTCACAGCACCCCTGTGAAATAGGTACGTGATGTGTATCCCCATTTTACAGAGGAGGAAACCGAGGCACGGGGAGGTAAAATAAATGGCCCAGTGTCCCACAACTAGGGCAAAATTTGAACGGAGGCACTCCGGCCCCAGACCCGTGCTCAGCCCCTGCAAGGTGCCCAGGCCTGCATGGTGGGCTGGAGGCCTGGCCCTGGGGGTGCAGCTTCCAGTGCATCAGCACGAGTCCTATAAATTACAGGTGAAGATTGGCACACAGATCTGAGTCGTGATTCTGGGTTTGCCACTTAAAATTCCTTCTCTGGATGGAGGCTTCTTGACTTCATTCATTCACTGGATGGATAGTTCTGAGTTTGTGCTGGGCCAAAAGCTAGTGCTGGGTCCCTGCCTTCAGGGAGCTTACAGCATAGTAGTGAGACAGACAATTAAGAGTGAGCAGCTCCCTGGATGGTAATTGTTCATTGAGAGACTGCTCTGGCTTATCTGACTTCAACAAGGTCCTCCCGGGAGGGCACTGCAGAGGAAGTGACGTGACCGCTGGTGTAGGAAGATGAGAGGGAACTGCAGAGTGGCTAGTCTCCTCTGGCTCTGAATTCATTCACTAGGGCTGCCTTTGCCTGCCTTGGGCCCGCCCCATGTGGGGAAGGAGGGAGAAGAAGAGGCCATAGTCTCTGTCCACGAGGACATGATGGGACAAAATCTGGGGGAGTTTTGAGTGTGACTGGAGGGGCAGGGGCAAGTGCTGGCAGGCTCCCCTGGAAGGTCTGGAGCAGGGATGAAGGAAGAGGCAGGGTCGGGTGCTGGGAGAGATGCCTAGGTTGGGGTGGCATTGCGGGTGGCCTGTTGATGCGTGCACACAGCATGGTGCGTAGTTCTTTCTGGGGAGTCCCCAGGGAAAGCCACTGGGGCCTTGTGCTTAAATGACCCCTAAGGTTTGCACAACCTCTGTGCACTGTGTGGTTCCAGAGGCTCTCACAGGCACCTCCAAGTATCCAGGGAGTAGGTTGTGGGGAGCTGGGGAGGGGTTGTCCCTCTTCATTTGCCAGTTGAGGAAAGGAGGTTCAGAGACGCACACAGCCTTGCCCTGGCTCACACAGCCGTGTGTAGCAGGACCTGTGTCCAGCTGGCAGGCAGGCTGCTCCTTTCCAAGGTCTCCATATCCCATGGACAGGGACCCTGAACCCCAGGCCCCGCTCTGTACATTACTGGGGTGGGAGGTGGAGGGGGATGCTGACGCTCCATCACTGTCACCCCATCCCTCAGCCTGGCTTTGCACACTGAGCTGCCCCCATCCCCCAGACATCAAACCAGGCCAGTGAGAAAACAGCTGCTCCCATGTGTCCCAGCATCCGTGGTCCACTTTGACTTGGGAATCTGAATGGGCTTTATTTTGAATTTCCTGTATCTGTTGACTCAAAATACCCACTGCTCAGGCTCTCCTAGGGGAATGTAGAGGCCTATTCTGGGTTCCCAGGGTCTGAGCTCATTTTCCTACTGGGACGTGTTGGACAAGGTTGGGCCTGGCCCCAGACCTCTCTTTGTATCCTGTCCTGCCTTCTTACTAGTAGGAGAGTTCCAAGCCTGCTCTTGTGGAGAGAGGTTCGGCAGGGGCGAAGGAGCATCAGGAGGGGATAAGGGCATTCATGGGGAGTATTTACTGAGGTTATTGTGTGTCCAGGGCTCTCTGAGGGCTTCCTGCACGTGTTCTCATGAATCCCCTCCACAGCCCCGTGAGGTTGGTACCATGATGTTCACCATCCTGTGGGCGAGGCAGCTTTGAAGGTCAACCTGAAGTCCAAGGTCACATGTCACAGTGAGGCTGCCCCATGCCTGGTTGCCTGCCTGAGTAACTGCCAGGGTCACTGTCTACACACCTGGTGAGCCAGCGCCATGCCGGAATCTTCTCCCAGAGATCCTGGAGGCAGACTGTAAACTTTGAGGCTGACAACACCTCGATCCCCTGAGACCCAGCTGGTGACCAAGTCCCCCTTCCCGCATGCCAACCCCCTCCTCCAATGGGCCTACTCCTGAGGCTCACTTGGGAGAGAAGCAGCTTGGACAGGTTGGAGGCGGACGATGTCCCAGGCAAAGTCCTTTGATGTCCCAGGCAAGGACTTTGCCTGGGACATCTGAGACAGGTGGTGGGCAGGGCTGTACTTGCTTCCTGAGTTTTTGGGGACTGCATACCCAGCAAGGTCCAAGGCCGGGCACAGCTAGGCCAGCCCCTCTGTTCTGCTAGGTGCGAGGTGGGAGGTGTTTGCTGCATTTAGGGTATTTAGGCTGGGGAGTCCTCCTTTCTACTGTGTTTTCCCCACAAGGCCCTAGGAGTCCAGTTGGCTCAGCTAGGAATCTTAGCTGTGGCTGTCGGGGTAGGTGGCCTTGCTGAGGGATTCAAAACTGGGCCCTATTCTCTGGGCCTCTCTCTGTCTCCACCCAAACTGCTCCTTGGGCCCAGGACCTGGCCTAGAAGCCTGCCTCTTCTTCCCATCAGCATTTTCCCTGGGGCTTGAGTTGGAACCTGTGGGTGTGTGCCCCTCCTGGGCCTCATTTTCCCGGCTGCCTGTCAACTGGCACCAACACCCGGGAGCAGCAGCTCTTCTTTCCCTCCCCGCTGAAACCTCACTCCCGGGCCCTGGACTCTCTGCATCCTCTGCCCTCCACCACCTCCTATGCAGGCTTCCTGGAACCTGGGGACCCTGGAGGTTTCTGGACCATATCGAGTTGCTTGGGTGGTTGCTTCCCTTTTTTTTGGGCCATGCCGGGTGGGGGAGCTGGGAGAGAAGCTGACGATTGGGTCAGGCCCAGCTGGGGGTGGAGGCTGCCCACTGGCTCGCGTCTCCCTGGATCGTACTGTGGGCCCCCAGCCCTGTCTCTGAGGGGCCCGGGACCTGGCTTCCCCTCCTGTCTAGGGGGCATCGCTCTTCACCATTTCCTGCCTTCCTCCCTTTTATTTTGCACCAGGCCCCCCTGGAACACCTCTGCGGGGACATGGGGCCCACGCTCACCCTTCTTCCCGGTGACGGGGCCTGACTTGGCCTGGCACCACCACAGTCCCGCTGAGTCTGGGCCCAGGATGGGGTTGACTGTATTCTCTCCACCCTCCTCAGACCCCACCTCCCGGCTGGACAGCTGGGCCCAAGGCCAGGGCTGAGCCAGGGGACCAGCACTGATTGAAAGTGCTCCTCACAGATCCCTTGGCTGGGGGCCCATGGGGTGTGGGGGCTCTGGAAGAGGCTGAGGGGCTTGGAGAAGAGGGGGCCCCCCAAGGCCAGGGGGTAGGAGAAAACGAAGGACCGACTTTCTGGGGCAAGAGCCAAGGCTCAGCCCCCCTGGTGTTAATCCGGAGGTGATTCTGAGACTCCCCACAAGGCCTCAGCAGCCCCTCTGCCGCTCAGCCCTGGCCCCCCAAGGCGCACTGCACACATGGTTTTGCTTTTCCAGGCATCCTCCCCTGGTCCCCTCCCCCTGGGTGCCTTCTCAAGCTCCTTGGCCCCTCCCCCAGCCCTCCTGGGCCCCCTCCTTCCTCCTTGACCCACTTTAGTCCCCTGTTGCTGGGGGAGGGGAGCGCGCAGCCGGCGGCTCTGATCCTGGCGCTCTCCCCCAGCATCCCCTGGGGCGGGCTCTGGATGGAGCCTGCAGGCTGAGCCGGCCCGGCCCCAGGGACTGGCACACAGCGTGCTCCGAGTGGCAGCTTCCCTGCCCCCTCTGTGGACAGACAGTTCTGGACAGCTGCCCCTGCCTGGGCCCCTGGGAGGCCCTGCCAGGACCAGGCTCTGGTTTCCCCCAACCCCAGGGAGCAGTGGCTCCAGAGGTCCCTCCTACCACCGCCTCCTTGGCGAGCGCGCTTCCCAGAGGGGACGCAGGGCAGGGCCCAGTCCTGGCCTCCACCCATTCTTCCCCTAAATCTCTGCTGGAGAGGCTGGAGCCGGGGTCAAATCCTTTGTCTGCTGTTGATCTGTGTGACTCAGGGAACTCCACCAACCCTCTCTGGGCCTCATCTGTGCATTGAGGGACTTGGAGCAGATAGCTAACCTCCATCAAACATGCCTGTGTTCCCAGGACTGCTGACTGTTTATGTTTAGGGTCTCTTTGTATTGTCGCAGTCCTGTGGTCATGCTCTCTCAGCCTGTATTTTCAAGATGAGATAACTGAGGCACCGAGAGAGGAATCACTTGTTTGAGGTTACGTAGGCTGTATGTGGTGGAACTGCAGGGCCTTAAGCCCAGGCAAGAGATGATTTTTCTTCGCTCTAACATCCTCCAATCGATCCTGACACAGGGGCTGTTAACTCTTCAGGGACAACCTCCCAGCCCATTGAGGACTTGGGATCTTCACCCTGTCCTGCTCGGGTGTTGGCTGGGTCCCCAAGCCTGTCCCCTGCCCTGTGACAGGCTGTGGGAAGCCAAGGCCGCTGCCCGCACCAGCTGGGAACTCACTCCATCCTGAGTTCCAGTTCTGTGGTCCAGTGGCCTGACTGAGTACGGGAGCCAAGTGCGAGAGCCAGGATCCAGGAGCAGCCTGGAGTTTCTGCCTGCCCTCTCTGCTCTCCCTGCCCACCCAGCCCTGCTGCACCCCTGCACATGCTCCCCTCCTCCCTTCCCACGAAATCCCTGAAAAACAAGTGTAACATATACAGTGGGAAGGTCCTGAGGGGGCTGTTGAAATTTGGGAACCAGTGCTTCCCTAATCTCTGCATTTTCTGTCTTTTCCTTCTTAAGCCTTGACATCTGTCTGTCCTCTGGGAACCTTTTCATTTCACCATCATTGTCTTGCCGAATAAAGGAGGGGTTGGGAGGTGGGAGGTTGGGAGGTGGGAGGGTGGGAGGGGGCTCTGGGAGCGAAGTCAGGACATCTTTTCTTATTTGCCTAATTTCCTCACTCAAATGTGTCTTGTGATTAAACATTTTCTTAGCGAGCTTGGTCAGGGCCAGGCTGAGTTTCTTTTCATAAACATTGGCAAGTGAATTTAACAGCCCTGTTTGTATTAGCTGGAGGTTTCATTTGCATAGTGATTGTTCTTAGGAAACAAAATAATCGCTTGCAGTTTATGAAACTGTATAAATACCGGGGTCTGGAGCTGGGCGCATGCGCAGGCCTTTGCTCTCGCACGTAAATCCATCCTGTTTGGGGAGGAAATTCAGGCTCCAGGAAGAGCCGAGTGCTGAGGGTTTTCTCTGCGGAGAGGTGTTCCCCTGGCTGGAGTCCTGGGCTCTGGGTGTTGCCTGCTGGGTGGAGCTTGTGAAAGCTGATAAACCTCCCCAAGCTTGTACGTGGACCCCAGTTCCAATCAGCGTCCCATGAGAGGCCAGGCATGGCAGGGCTGGGCGAGGAGGAGGGTTGCTCGCCTGAGCGCCCACTCCTTTATGTGACCCTTCCAACTTTTAGATGAAGGCTGCAGACTGGAGGCTCGAGGCTGAGTATTGCTCACAGATGTGTTTTGATTGGCTTGCGCTGTGTTTGAAAGAAAGAAATCAACACTGAGAGATCTGGAAATGTCACAGAAAAAAATCAGAGTTCTTGCTTATGTCTCCTAAGCAATGGGTAGATCTGGGACTTCAAGGTTGCCATTCAGGCTTGGCTACCATCCTGGGGCTAGAGGTGGTGACTGCTTCTGTAGGTGGGCATGTCTGTTCTGTCCATCACAGTCCAGACCTTGGTTGAAGTCACTCATTGACGTCCCTGCCTGGCCCCTGGGGAATTTAGGGTCCTGCTTGCAGTGGGTCCTCTCTGTTCACCATGTGCCCTGTAGACTTGAGGTCAGCGATTCACCTGACCCCTCGGGTGCCCTGTTCTGACCTGTCATAACTGCTCCTGCATCTTTTGGCTGTACCCTTCCCCCTCGTGCCCCGCACAGGCCCTGCCTATTTGAGGAGCTTTTCCTGGGCCTTCTGGCTTTGACCCAGTGGCTGTGAGTTCAAGCTCTCCTGAGGTCCATATTGGCTGAGGGTGGAGATATGGACAGAGAGTCGCTTTGCGAGGTCACACTCTTATTCCCAGGAGTTTGTCTTTGCTCAGAACATTCCTGGCCTTTTCCTCAGCAGATCTCTCTGGAGCCTGCTGCCCCAGAAGACAGGCATTTCATGAGCTCAGAATCTGTTTTTCAGACTCAGGCATCATCGCCGCCCAGCTCGGTCAGCTGGCTTGGCCCGATTTTGGAATCTACTGGAGTTAAGTGGGCCCAGAATAATACCTGTCCATTAAGGGAATGGTTTGACAAAGCGTCAGGGCTGGAGTTGGATTTCTAGCTGAGGAATGATGCCTGCCACACCCCAGATGACCCAGCCTTGGCGGCCAGGGCCCTCAGATATTTGGTGTGTTTATGGAGCCTCCACTTTAGAGGAGGAAAAGTCAGAAGCAACAAAGAAAGCAGGTGAAACTGATGAATACCAACATCTTCCTTTTTTCTTTTTGAGATAGCGTCTTGTTCTGTCACCCAGGCTGGAGTGCTCACTGCAACTTCCACCTCCTTAGTTCAAGTGATTCTCCTGCCTCTGCCTCCCCAGTAGCTGGGACTACAGGCACGCACCACCACGCCTGGCTAATTTTTTTGTTTTTTTTTTTTTTTTTTTTTAGTAGAGACAGAGTTTCACTGTGTTGGCCAGGCTGGTCTAGAACTCCTGACCTCAGGTGATCCGCCCGCCCTGGCCTCCCAAAGTGCTGGGATTATAGGCGTGAGCCACCGTGCTCGGACTTTATAGGTAATTTCTTCACCATGCAGCGCTCTGCCCCGTAGTCTGGGTGTCCCAGGTGTCCCCTTGGAGATCAACTCCTGTTGATCCCAGTGTGCTTCCAGGCCTTCATCATGGACTACCTTGGGAAGTCACTGGGAGTTTCGTGCCCTTTATGGTGGTCTCATGCTGTTCTCACAGCAGCTCCAGCTGGTAGTTACATTAGTTCCGCTTTATAGGTGAGGAAACTGAGGCTCTGCGGCCCAAGGTCATACAGCTGCCCGAAGTCACCAACCTGGTAAATAATAGGAGATACTGGGATTTGATCTGCCCTCTTAACCCTGACCCTATATGATTTGTTTCTCCAATTATAAAATAGGGAAAATGAACCCATCTCCTAGGGTTCTTGAAGGCAAAGATAAAATAAGTAAAGAGAGATTTACAAAGATAAAATGAGCAAAGAACAGTTTCACTGTAAAACGTGGACTCAGGCGCTTTGAGGTTTCTTTAACTCTTTATTTCTGGGTGGTGGCATTAAGCATAACGCTTTCTCCTCTTCTCCCCCTGCCTCAGTCTTCATGAGCTGTACTTTGACCATGTCACTGCTCTGGGTCTGGCCAGGTGTTCCCCCTCATACCCTGAGGTTCTGGAATTCCCCTGGAGAGAGGGATGCATCTCTGATAGTTGGGGCTCCTCTTGGCAGGTAGTGGTGCAGAAACCTGCAGCATCTTCTGGAAAGAAGAGCAAGCAGTCAGGCCAGAAATTCCATTTTGGTGGAACTGGCTGTCTGAAACAGGATTGTATCACCTGGGATGCTTTGAGCTGCAAGACATGCAATCCAAGTTCAGAAAAGCTCAAGCATAAGGGGCTGTGAGATCTCCTAGGATGAAAAGTGTGGAGGGAGTGTGGCTGCAGAGAACTTAGCCGAGCAGCTCAGTACTGTCAGCAGAGACCCAGCTGCCGTCTGTCTTTATGCTCTGTCCTGCTCAACACATTGACTGGTGCCCTCGAATTTGTCTCCTCATGAAGAAGAAATGGCTGCTGTGGTGCCAGACATCACCCCCGACACATCAGGGTCCAAAGACCAGGAGAGAGAAACTCCCTGACACAGGCCTGTCTTTAGGGGAAGGATACCTCTCCTAAATGGCCCCATGTTCCCTCCCTTGCATCTTACTGTGTTGACAACGGCATCCCTTGAACATCCTGCACCAATCTCAGGCCAACATACGGAGCTCCGTTTGGAGTTAGTGGCTCTGCGGATGTTCGAGCAAAATTTGAGTTAGGCCAGCAAGAAAGAAGGAGGGGGAAAGACTGCGGGGGAGCACCCAGCACTGTCTGGGGGAGCCTGTGTGAGCGGCTGTCTCTTCCCATGCAAGGTTCCAGAGCATCTCCCTTATGTCATGGGAGCTCTCCTTCACATCTCATCAGTCCCCCGGCCTCAACTCACGTCCTAGGACTGTGTCGTTCCTTCCTCTGCACCGCTTTCCCCGTGACTGAGACTCTTTCTCTGTACTAGCCTGCCTGGCTCCTTCTCCTCCTTCTGGACTCGGGTTCAATGTCCCCTCCTCTGCACGGCCTTTCCTGACCCCTTTCTCCCAAAGTGGGCCCACTGCTGTTACTGTCTCTCTCTTGCTCTTTTTAATGTCATGTTAGTTGTTCTCAGTAGGAATTTATTGATGTATTCACTTGTTTACAGTTCCTTCCTCAGTGGCCGCTCAGCTGTCCCGGACAGGGGCCAGGTTTGACTTGTCCACTCCTGTGTCCCTAGGCTTCAGGAGAAAGGGTCAGTGGGATGGAGAAGGGATTCACAGTGCCCGGCATGTAGCTGGCATTTAGGAGATGTTGACTGAATGAAGGAGCCGCTGGTCCCCCATCTTAACCTGAATTCCTGTGTCTTTTTTCCCATTTCTGTCCTCCTCTCCACTGGAGCCCCCCACATTTCTTCCTATTCTTTGTTCTTTGAGGAAGAGGAGAGACAAAACGTCTCCATGAACCCATGGACCTGACTTCTCTTGACAGTGTTGGGATTGCTGGCAGGG
Source organism: Mandrillus leucophaeus (assembly GCF_000951045.1). Lineage (NCBI taxonomy): Eukaryota > Metazoa > Chordata > Mammalia > Primates > Cercopithecidae > Mandrillus > Mandrillus leucophaeus. The sequence continues at coordinate 2,401,652 of NW_012103676.1, read as the reverse complement.
CTTCTCCAAGGGCCACTTCTGTGAAAAAATCCACTTGTGGAAGTAGGGCACGCCTGTGCAGCAGAGTGGGCTGAGGAAGGGAGTCTGGACACAGTTCAGCCTTCCTGGCTGGTAGGTGGCCCTGAAGCCAGGGGGCAACATGGATGCTGGTCTGGACATCTGAATCTGACCCTTGTCTGCACAGGTTTGGTCACTTTACTCCAGGACAGTTTTTATTTTTACATTTTTATTTAGAGACAGGGTGTTACTTTGTCACTCAGGCTGGAATGCAGTGGTGTAACCATGGCTCACCGCCACCTCCAACTCTCGGGCTCAAGGAAGGAGGGCTCGTTTACACTGCTGGGGACTCCCTCTGCCCATGAGATAGTGGGATCCTTCCATTTCAGGGTTATCCAGCCCAGCCCACTCCTGGGAAAGCAGTTCCGTTGTGAGGATTGCCAATGCCAGATTGTAAGGCTGATCTGGGAGCCAGTTGGTCATTCTGCACAACACAGAGGTGGAAGGAGTTGGCTGTGGTTCCTTCAAGTTTAACAAGCAATCTGAATAACTTTAAGGCATGCCCTGCCTGGAATAGCCGGCTTGACCATCTCCAGGGCTCAGATGACGTGGGTCTGGGGACAGCCACATGATGTGGGTGCTGCTGCATTGTTGGCGTGGGACTGGGGATAGAGGAGAAAATGGCTTGCCCTGGCTGGGTTGGCAACATTAGAGGGTGAAAGAGGGCCCAGAGGGAGCAGGGATCAGACCAGGAGGCGAGTAGAACCAGGCTAGGAAGAGTCTTGAAGGCCACAGGCCAGCCTGCCATGAAGCCTCCCTAATTTGAGTCCTCAGGCTGCCAAAAATACTGTTCACTCTCCCTGAGGGTAGAGAAGGAGCCTCCCTGGGTCTCCAGACCCCTCCTCCGTAGCTGGTTGTGGGACGAATTATGGCCTTTCTGCGTGTGTGTGGGCGGGAGTGTAGCGTATGTACATGGATCCACACAGGACTCGCCTGGAGCATGGCTCCCACCCAGGGGCTCTTTTGGGAATATGTTGGCTGCATTGTCAGTCTAATGAGCAAAGCATTCAGTGGTGGGTCTGTGGGTTCCCCAACAGGGCGCAGTCTCCCCAAGTCCCTCAAAGTGGAGCTGTGTAAGCTGGCGGAGGCTTTTCTAGACCCCTGCTGTTGCTTTTAGGGAACTTGCTTATGTTATGTTGCCTTTTCTTTTTCAGTGGGAAGTGTCGGTGTGAGTAATTATATATATTTTCACAAACTCGAACTATGCTTCATTTAAACTTCTATAAACATGTCTGTGTAATTCTAATTAACTGCTCGCATAAAGCCATCACAAGTTACATGGGGAAATGCTCATTTGCCAGACTGTTGCCTAAAAGCCAAGGAAAATATTATGTTCTTCCAACAAACGGACTATTCATGTAGACTGTTACCAAGATAAACAGGAGATATTTGAGGACAAGTGAGATTCTAAGCAGTGATGGCCGAGCCTCCTGTAAGTGGTGTTATTCAGGGTTGGCAGGGTGGGTGGCTTGATTGAGTGATAAATGCTCTTCAAGAAAAATGCCCGAATTTGGAATGTGGGGTCAGGACCCTGGAGATGGGCCATCTCGTGGTGCTCTTTGGGCAGGAGGCCACTCTGAATTTCGTGAAAAGTCTGAATCGGAGAAGAGTCAACGAAGTGGCTTGCGCTTGTCCTTCCAAGAAGTTCTTTTAGCCGTTCGCACTAGGGTCACTAAGAAAGTGTGTAAAGAGAGATTCTTGGGGCTGCTTTAATAAATGGGTAATGATGATTTCAAATTAATCATTCAGACTGGGCATGGTGGCTCACGCCTGTAATCCCAGGGTTAGGGGATTTTCTACCCCCAGAAAAAGAATGGAATAGCTCTTTCTCTACCCCCACTGAAAAAAAAAGGGCAACGTAACATAATTTTTCCAGAGTCCGAGGCAGTAGGATTGTTTGAAGCCTGGCGTTTGAGACCAGTCCAGGTAACATAGACCCTATCTCTACAAAAAATAAAAATCCAAAAATTAGCCTGGCATGGTGGCACATGCCTGTAGTCCCAGCTACTCGAGAGGCTGAGGTGAGAGAATTACCTGAGCCCAGGGGTTCAAGGCTTCAGTGAGCTATGATTGAGCCACTGCACTCCAGCCTAGGAGATAGAATGAGACCCCAACTCTAAAAAAAAAAAAGTTAGCTGTTCATTCATTCATTCATTCATTCATCCATCCAATCAAGTATTACTGAGCGTCTGTCATGTCCCAGACTAGGTAGGGTTCTTGCTGCCGGAGTGGGAAACATCCAAACCCCTGCCCTCCTGGAGCTGATGTTCTGCTTCTTGTTGTTGGTAACCAGACAAGGAAGTGAAATGTATACAGTTTGTTAGAGACAAGGGCTCAGGAAGACAAGGAAGGATGAGGGGTGGGGGAACTGGTGAAGACTGTCTGGCGTGTTTGAGGAGGGATGAGGTGGGGGCCTGGTCTGTGGCTGGAGGCTGGAGTGAGCAGGTGATCGGGAGAAGTGGGGTGATGAGGTCAGATGGCTGACCTGGGCCGGGAGATGTATCTCTTTTATTAAATGTGGAAGATGTTTCTGAGCTGCTTGGCAATTATATTTTTTAATATCCTTTCCTTCACAGAATGGTAAAATCCTTAAAATGTTGCAATACTTGCTCAATTGCAGCAGATAAGAATACTACACAAAACTATAGAGAAGAAAATCAAACCCTCCGGAACGTCCCCCTGAAGAGGACCATTGTTGCACTTGGGGACCCTCCTTTCAGGCATCCTCATTTTGTCGTCTCCCTTTGCTTTCTTCCCCATTGGCCTTTTCAAAGGTCAGAGAGAAATGCTTAGTCAAATCTCTACTTGAGTATCACAGGTGACTAATTTTGGGATCGAAGATTAAGGAGGTTTTATTGCATCCTTAAAGAACTTGGCATTGGAGTCCAGGTAGTTTTGGTAAGTCATCAACAGTTGGAAAAAACTGTCGGAAAGTGACTCACATTCAGGCTGATGGTTTTGTGTAGAAAACATTCCCTGTAATGGTGAACATGTATTGATTCCTTCCTGCGTCCCAGGCACTAGACATAAGCAGTACCTATTCAGTTCTTTCGATTCTCACAGCAACTCTGTGAGGTTGGTGCTGTTATTATTATTATCATAGGCAAGAAACAGGGTCAGGGAGGGTAATGACCTTCCCCAAATCACACAGGTGATTAGGGACTGGGACCTCAACATCAGAGTCTTGGTTCTGGGCAGGAGTTAAGGTTGAAGATGCCATGAAGCCATCCAGCCTGACTTGTTCCCCATTCCCCTTCACCGCTTATTGGGTAGCCCCTGCTGCTGTGTGCCCCGGCCATATTGAGAGCTTTGCCTCTCTCATTTGCTCTTAAGAAAGGCATCTTGGAAGGTTCTCTTTGTGTCCTCTGGGCTGGATTGACCAAAGAGGGGTGTAATAATGCACATCAAAGCCCATCCCTGGCATGTTACAGCCCTTTCTTTTTTATTTTTTGAGACAGGGTTTTGCTCTTTCACTCAGGCTGGAGTGCAGTAGTGCAATCTCTGCTCCCTGAAACCTCGACCTCCCAGACTCAAGCAGTCCTCTGGCCTCAGCCTCTTGAGGAGCTGGGACTACAGGTGCATGACACCATGCCTGGCTAATTTTTGTATTTTTTGTAGAGATGGAGGTTTCACTATGTTGCCTAGGCTGGTCTTGAACTCCTGGGCTCAAGAGATCCACCTGTCTTGGCCTCCAAAAGTACTGGGATTACAAGCGTGAGCCACCACACCTGGCCAGCCCTTTTCAATAAGCAAGAAATTATTTTATTAGTAAATTCTTCTGAAACCTTGTTGGTCCATAGGAAAGGGCCTGGAACCGCCTATGTCTTAGGGGGCTGGATGGATTAGGTCTGGATGTTATGGTCTGTTTCTGACCGCTTCATTCATTCTCTCCCTTACTCATTGATATTGAGGTGTGATTTTCCAGCAAGAGAGTCCCCTGGTCTCAAGTTTCCGGAGGCACCCACTACAATCTAGATTCCAATTAGCTTAATTGCTTCATATTAGACTTCTTAGAAAAGATTTTTTTTTTTTCTTGCTGATGGCTGCGTTTCCAGGAATGTCTCCCCCACTGCTTTCCTTCCTGCTTCTTCCAAGCTTGTTTCTTTCAACTTTATTTCTCTGGTACTGGCCTGGACCTCAGTCCTGTTAGATCCAGTGCCATTGTGTCAGTTTACATCTGAGTGGCCAAAGTGACACCCGGAAAAAAGAAGTATATTTCATATATATGTATGGAGAGAAAGAGCGAGCGGGAGCTTATATATCCCATGTATGTAAAATTACACGTGTTATTTTTAAATAGAAAATTTCTTTTAGGGTATGTGTGTGTTTCAGCAAAAGAACTGGACACAAAATCTACCCAGAGTTCTGACCCTGTCTCTCTTCCTTTTGCCATCAACACTAGGTTTTTTAAAAAGTAATTTTCAACAACCAAAGGAAACAGTTACATCCTGATTGACACACAGGATGTCGGAGCAGCATTCTTGCTGTTAAGTGATCAGGATTTCAGCCAAGGGAATATAATGAAATCCACATAAAAATTTATTTACCTAATGAAAATCCTGGAGTAATGCATAAGTGGTTCTGTGATAATAAAATGCAAATCTAAAACTATAACCAGGAGGACAATAATCTTCATTAAATGTATTGTCTAGAGGAAGCCGTGACATCTACTTAACAGTGATTTGATTTGTTTAGTAATTTCCACGTAATATTTAAACTTTATTTCGAGTCTTAAAAACCAGCCCACGAGTTTCTTTTGCATCAGAGAGGAGGGCAGCTGCTAGTGTGTGGAGGTGCCCGCCCACTGGATTCTCAGGGCCTCTGCTTACGGGACACCGTGGAATCTTTTTGTTTTCTAGGCAGCATGGCATTTGGTGGAGAGGTGGGGTCCAGGAAGGGAAAGGAAGGGGTCAGGTTTCCTTCTGGGAGAGAGACCCAGAAAAGCTCCTGTTCTGCAGGAAAACGGCATCTGAGGCTTAGAAAGGCTTGGAGATGGGAAGCGACTCGCCCAAGTTTATCTTGGAGCTCTGGTGGTACCCAGGTCTCCTGGCTCCCCACCCAGTGCTCCTGCCTTCCTGAAATCCGGCCAGAGCTGAGGATTTGAGTGCCACTCTCCTGCCACTCGGGCTCTGTGTAGCACCTCTGTAGCTCTCTCTCCTGGCTCAAGACCACTTAGCAACAGCACACCTCCCCCACCCCCAACTTGGGACTGGCATGATGGGAAGTTGGAAGCAGGGTGGAAGTGCTTTGGAAGCAGGCTGACCTGGGTTCAAAACCTGGCTCTGTCCCTTGTCAACTGAGGAACCATGGGCCTGTACCTTACTCTCTGTGAGGCTCAGGGTCCCTACCTGTGACGGGGGCTCTAATCTCTGCTTTTGGGACTGCTGGGAGGACTCTGAGGAGGCGTGTGCAGTGTCTGGCTGGGGATGCAATGCCTGGCTGTGGGCTCAGTAGTCTCTTGGGTAGCTTAGAAGCATGACAGGGAATAATTTATTTTGGGACTTCCCCCCCAGTTTTGACACTAATAATCTAAGCCCTAGATGAGAAAAATTACCCTTTTGAATTAAAAACAATTTTTTGTTGTTGTTGAGACATTATCACTCTGTCATCGAGGCTGGAGTGCCGTGGCATTATATGGCTCACTGTAACCTCCACTTTCTGGGCTCAAGCAATCTTCTCACAGCCTCCTGAGCAGCTTGGGACTACAGGTGTGTACCAAATTTTTATTTTTTTGTAGAGAGGTCTCACTATTTGCCCAAGCTGGTCTCAGACTCCTGAGCTCAAGTGATCCTCCTACCTCTGTCTCCCAAAGTGCTGGGATTACAGGTGTCAGTCACTGTGCCCGGTCCCTTTAAAACAAAATCCCAGATACATGGCAGATGAAGCCTGTTGGTGCGTGTACGTGTGTGCGTGTGTGTGTGTGTGTGTGTTTTCCCACCAGATATCATGATAACTTTACAGATTACTCAACCTTCCTCTCACTGTCTCCTCTGCCCCCTTCTCCTCCTTTTCCCCCCCAACAAGTTAACAAGTTACAACTTTTTTCTTTCCCCTTCAGAATGTTGCAGAGCATTTTGAAAAAATGTTAAAACAAATTACCCATTATCTCAAGCAAGAATCTCCTTCCAAGGGCAGCATAGGATCTGGTTAGGAACACAGGCCTGTTCAGACACCAGCTTTGAACTTACCAGCTATCCATGAGCCCTTGGGCAATTTCCTTATCCTCTCTGAGCCTCAGTTTCCTCGCCTGTGATGCAGCATTAACACTCATTTTTTTCTGCACAGCTGTGAAGATTAAACAAGATAATGTGTGTAAAGTGCTTAGCAGAGTGTCTGGCACTTAGTCAGTGCTTGATAAATGGGAGCTGCTTTGTTGTTGCAAGAGAAAAGGTTGCTCTGAACAGAAGCCCCGTGAAATGGAGAAGTGAGGCTGCTGTCCAGGTAGTGATGCCAGCCGGCCGGCAGGCCAGCCAGGCATAATGGCTTGAGTTTCCATCCAAGGGCTGGCTCAGGTTACTCCTGGCCCATTAGCAACGCTGGTGAGAGCTTGGAGCTTCTTAAGTTCAAGGTCGATCACAGGCCTTGTCCCCCACTTGGGCCTCTCTGCTTTGCCCAGAGTCATTAGTCACCAGGGTGGTCTGATGAGAAAGTGGGGATGCCTTAGGGCCTCCTATCCTGACCTCTGGGCCACACCCCAGGGAAGGGCCTTGCTCAAGGCAGGGGGTCGGCCATCCAGAGGCTTTGAAAATTCACTTGTGTATCTGGAAAAACAGTTAAATCCTGGCTGTGTAGCTGACTACCTGGGTAAGTCATTTAAGTAGTCTGAGCCTCAGTTTGCTCATCTGTCAAATGGGCATACAAGTAGTATTTCATCAGGAGATTGCACATGCTTACTAGCCTGCAATAAGAAATTCTGTATTTATTCCCCCAGGAAAACTTCCTGGAGAAGGATGGATTTTACCCTGTAAAAGAAGAAAGACATGGATGCATAAGAAGAGGGGTGAGCAGGGGAGGCCTTGGGCTGAGGGGTGGGGCAAGGGAAGTAGGCAGACAGAAGGAGCTCGAACTAGAGCTTAGTTCTCTCTGACAATGTGGGTCTCATCCCTTCTGACTCAGCTAGGAGCCTTGCCGGGGGAGGATGAAGGAGCAACGTCATCTTGACCCCATCTAACTTGCATTTAAAAATTCCTGTAGGGGACCGGACGTGGTGGCTCACACCTGTAATCCCAACACTGTGGGAGGCCGAGGCAGTTGGATCGCCTGAGGTCAGGAGTTCGAGACCAGCCTGGCCACATGGTGAATCCCTGTCTCTACTAAAAACACAAAAATTAGCTGGGTGTGGTGGCGGGCACCTGTAATCCCAGCTACTCAGGAGGCTGAGGTATGAGAATCGCTTGAACCCAGGAGGCGGCGGTCACAGCAAGCTGAGATCACGCCACTGCACTCCAGCCTGGGCAACAGAGAGAGACTCCGTTTAAAAAAAAAATTCCTGCAGGGGTGACTTAGACAAACGGGTAGTCCTTTCAACCCAGATACTCCCACGGTCTCCTGTATCAGGAGATCCTGCCCACGTGCTATTGGAATTCACCAATTCAATAGCCAACCAGGGACTGCTGGAGTGTTTCTTCTTACTCGTCTTCGGTTTTCCTAGCTCTTTCCCCTCGTAGGACAGGAAATGTGGAAGTGATTGAACCATCTCTGGGGGAAGGAGGAAAACCCAACTGGAGGCATTGAATACACCCCCCTGAGTCCCTTTCATGGGTGTGCACAGCAGACCTCACGGCCTTTGAGCACAGCCTTGGAGGCTGCAGAGGGACTGGGCTGTCGGGGATGGTAATAAATACCCTGAGGCCTGGGGAGCCCCGTGTGGCCTCCTTCCCTGGGCCCACAGAAGAGCCTGAGTGACAGCCAGGCTTGGCCTTTGCACACCCGGGAGCCAGGAGGAGGGAAAAAGAGAGCGGCAGGGGCAGAGGAGGGGGCTGCCAGCCAGGGACAAAGGCAGAGACAGAGAGAAACAAAGGAAGAGAGAAATCCCTTCTTGTTACAACCTGTGGTTTAAAGAAAAATGTGCTTTGTCACCCCTGAAGGCCTTAGAGTGAGACCCTCGGTTCACCTGATCACAGAGCAGGACTTTTCACTTTGCAAACCACGCCTCGAGTCCAGGTGTGGGATCCTCGTCCTGCGCATTCTTGGGCCTGAAGCTTCCTCCACTTAAGCTTGCATGGAATCAGTTGGAAACGGGAAGAATCAGAGGCAATCATCTGCTGCCAAATTTGGGAGCAAACATTTTTCTTTCTGGATTTAAATAATTGCATTGCATCCCCAGCTCTGGTTCTCTTCTAAAGCCAGCCCCAGATGACATTTGGCAGGCTAACCATGGTCTGACTCCCCACCGCCCCCCGCCCCTGCCCCCGCCCCATCGCCCTGTGGGGTTTTCTCAGAATATTTTCCTCCGTGTCTGGGTAGCTGGCTTTTAAACTCGTTCTGTTTTTCTTTTTTTTCTTGTTCACGTCTCAAATTTTATTAAATTTAAATTTTATTCCATTTCAGGCTATAAAATCTCCAAAAATGGCTTTGAAAGTGAACAGGTTTTGGCATGCTGGAAATAGGTTACCTCCAATGCAAATAAAAGAGTCTAGCTTCCGAGGCGAACAAGGCTCCAAGGGTTGGGAAAATGCGTGGAGCGGCTAGAGACTGTGGCATAGAAATGGTCAGAGACCAATTTAAAAGCACATATATTTTAAATGAAACATTTTGTGGACATATGGAACCAATAGCTTTTGCCAAAAGCCCAATTGTGGGGATCAAGTCTTAAGAGCTAAACTTCAATCTACTACCCAAGGTGATTTTTAACAGACAAATGAAAGCTCCTTTTTGCTTTCTGGTCTAAGGGGAATCTTAATACATTTTTAAATTATTTGGCATTTTGAATTAATTTTCTTAGAATGAAACGAGATTCTTAAATTGGGATCTTGTAGGGAAAAGACAGCCAGGTAATTAGTGAACTGATCTCCTTTCCTGACACACGAATGCAAGGGGGAGGGGGAGAGTTGAACTCCAACCAAGGTGCACACAAAATCTATTTTAGAGCAAAAATTTCAAAGTAAGCAACACCATCTGTTCTTTAATTATTTCTCCTTATTAAAAAAAAGTGGCTAAATTTATTTGGGTTACTTAGTTGGAAAGAAATGTCTTTAAGACACTCAGAACTGGAGCTATTAAAGTCAGATTGTCAGCTCTTGTTTGCTAAGTATCCAAGAACTCAAAATAGTAAAGGCATTTTAGAATTGACTTTCTTTTCCAACAGAGCTTCCTCTTGGTTAAGCAGGACATGGTTATCCAGGGCCTAGTGGACATTCCTCTGCTGCTCATATTTTGGGGCAGGGGCTATGGGATTAAGCAGAGGGTTCATGCTCTAGCAGGACAATCAAGGGAGGTAGGGGGTCTGCCTTCAAGAGGAGTTAGGTCACTGGGAGTCTCTGCCCCTTTTGGAGTTCTTGCCATTCAGCTCACTGTCCATCCTTCCATCCATCTGTCCATCCGTCTGTCCATCCATCCATCCGTCCATCCGTTCATCCGTTCATCCATCCATCATCCATCCATCCATCCATCCATCCATCCATCCATCCATCATCCATCCATGCATCCATTCATCCATCCATCCATCCATCCACCTATTCAACAAATATACCTTTAATAATACTCCTAACCTACAAACATCAGGGCTTAGCCAGCTTATCTTAACATCCTTGGAACACTTACATTAGCCTACAGTTGGGCGAACTCATATAACACAAAGCCTATTTTACAATAAAGGGAAGAATATCTCATGTAATTGAATGAGTACTGTACTGAAGTACAGTTTCTACTAAATGTGTATTGCTTTCATACAATTGTGAGGTCGCACCATTGCACGTCTAACCATTTTAAGTTAGGGACCATCTGTAATTAGCTACTCATGGATGGGCCAGGCGCAGTGGCTCATGCCTGTAATCCAGCGATTTGGGAGGCCAAGGCTGGTGGATCACCTGAGGTCAGGAGTTTGAGATCAGCCCGGCCAACATGGTGAAACACTGTCTCTACTAAAAATACAAAAATTAGCCAGACGAGGTGGCGGGTGCCTGTAATCCTAGCTACTCGGGAGGCTGAGGCAGGGAGAATCGCTTGAACCTAGGAGGCGGAGGTTGCAGTGAGCCGAGATCGCATCACTGCACTCCAGCCTGGGCAACGGAGCGAGATTCTGTCTCAAAAAAAAAAGATGCTCGTTGATGAGCCTATGATTACTAACAGTAATGTGTGCTCCAGAGTCTAGATCAGTGCTGTCCAATAGACCTCTGTGGCAATAATGGAAATGTTCTATATCTGTACTGTCCAATATGGTAGCCACTAGCCACATGTGGGTTTTGAGCATTTGAAACCTGGCTAGTGGGACTGAGGAACTGCCATTTTTAATTTGATTTAATTAAAAAAAATTAAAAATATTTATTTTAACAATATTTATTTATTAATTATTATTATTATTTTTAGAGACAGGGTCTTGCCCTGTTGCCCAAGCTGAAGTACAGTGGCATGGTTACAGCTTATTGTAGTTTTGAACTCCTGGGCTCAAGTGATCCTCTCAACTCCGTCTCTGGAGTAGCTGGGACTACAGGCATTCACCATAACACTCAGTAAGAGCTGGGATCTCGCTATATTGCCCAGGTAGGTCTTGAACTCTTAGCCTCAAGGGATCCTTCCACATCAGGCTCCAGAGTAGCTGGGATTACAGGTGAGAGCCACTGCACCCAGCTTTTTTTATTTTTCGACATGGAATCTCTCTGTGTTGCCCAGGCTGGAGTGCAGTGGTTATACACAGGTGCAGTCACAGCTCACTATAGACTTGAACTCCTGGGCTCCAGCGATCCTACTGCCTCAGCCTCCCGAGTAGCTGGGACTACAGGTATGCACCACCATGCCCGGTTTGTTTTACTTTTGGTTAATTTTTATTTAAATACTCACATGAGGGTAGTAGTGACTGTATTGGACAGCATGGAGTCAGCCTCACCTGGGAACTTGGTGGCAGTGCAGATCCCCAGGCCCCACCCAGGCTTTGCTGAGTCAGAATCTCTGTGGAAGCCCAGGCATCTGAGTTTCAGCAATCCCTCCAAGTGATTTTTATATGGCCTTGCTCTAGGAAAGGTAGGTGTGGGTGTGATGCTATCATGTGATCCATTTTGGGGGGCGGTGCATCAAGGAGTAGGGGAATTAGATTTCAACTGCACAGAAGCCTTCTGAGAAAAAGGACTGGTGAGCTGTGACTGAGATACGAGTAGCGAGGTGACCATGGCAGGCCTGGCAGCGGATGGGGCTTTGGTGGTGGTGGAACACACCTCACCATGCCCAGCATGGGGAGGGCTTGGCACAGCTGATGAACTCAAAAAAGGTCAGAATGTTGGAGCGAAGAGATGGAGCATTTGTGAACTGGCAGGTAGGAGGCCTGGTGCTGCAGCTGTGCGATCTTGAAATGGTGTCTTAACCTCTCTGGGCCTCGTATTCTCTTCATTGATAAAATGGAGCTAACCACACCTTGCCACGCACTTATCTAGTAGGGTCCAAAGATGGACGGACTCAAACTGCATGGACAAAGCACACGTGCACAACACGAACGCTGGGATAAGTGACATGGTGGTCTTGTTTCTTACTTAATTTTCTTTGTTCTGTAACTGTGCTGTCCCTACTTCTCCTATCTTCAGGGTCTCAGCTCTGCCTGAGTACCTCCTGCCCAGCACCGCTCTCCCCAGCTGTCCTCAGTCAGGCTAAGGCAGTATCAGGCTGTCTCTGTGGCTCTGTGACCTGCACCCTGGTCTGATGGGACCTGTGTTCCTGTTGCTGTTCTGCATTTCCTTCCTGGAAAGTCCTCCCCAGGCCTCTGCGTCTCTTTTATTGGGTTTATAATCTCAGGGGCCCTTTCCAGACCCTCATCTGGAAGCCCAGGATGGGCCCAGAGAGTGGACTTCTGCAAGCGCAAGTTAAAATCAGACGTAACCAAATGCCTTTTGGGGAAAGACTTCATAGTAATTTTAGCAGCATCTTTTCTGTTGTCTAGACCTAGGATCAGCATTTTAGGGAAAAGTGTCGAGGTAAACTTTCCCCTGCCTCCCCCTGCTCTCCCCTCTCCAGCGCTAGGACTCTGTGCAAGGCCCTCCCTCCAGGACATCAGGTGGCCAGAGCCTCAGGCGTGCCCCAGCTCTTTGGCAGCCAAAAGTTTTGTCCGTGGAAGACGCCAGACTTATTTCGAGATGGCAAATGTGGCGATGCTTCTCTGCTGGAAAGACACCAAGTGTCTGATCTCAGTCTTGGGGGTGGTATTTTGGGGAGATATTAGCAGCTTCTTATTTAAAATAGACACATGCTTTTCTTCACCCTCTCAAAAGCCTTTGCAGTCAACTGCGTCCTCAGTACTTGGGATAGTGCCTTGAGCATACTGATTGCTCAGTATAGGTTAGTTATTGCTACTCTTATTGTTATTATTCCTACTTTGTTTTTCCAGGACTGAAGCATTGCTTGGGCCTCTCCTTTAGACTAAGACATTTACAATGAACGCTTTGGAATCTTCCTTTTTTTTTTTTGAGACAGGGTCTCACTCTGTCACCTAGGCTGGAGTGCAGTGGCATGATTATAGCTCACTGCAGCCTCAACCTCCCAGGCTCAAGCAATCCTCCCACCTCAGCCTCCCCAGTAGCTGGCACTACAGGTGCATGCCACCATGCCTGGCTAATTTTTAAATTTTTAGTAGAGATGGGGCCTCGCTATGTTGCCTAGGCTGGCAACTCCTGGACTCAGGCAGTCGTCCTTCCTCGGTCTTCCGAAATGTTGGTATTACAGGCATGAACCACTGCATCCTGCCTGAATCTTCTTTTTAAAAGAATATCCAAGGAGAGCACTGTTTGACCCAAAGGAATTAGTAGCTAATGGTGGAATTTCAGTCACCTGAGCAAGACATTGCTTTATAGGGAAAAATACTTTCCAAGCACCTCTCATGTCGTTTTAGCTCAATGCCAAAACAAACAAACAAAAATACTCAGGACCTACATTGAAATCCTGGGGGAGGGTTGCAGTCTAGGAACCCAAGGAGTGCATCCAGTGTCAGGATCATTTTGTTTTTTTGGCTGCTCAGGATTAAAGTTTGTTTTTGGCTGGGCACAGTGGCTCACACCTGCAATCCCAGCACTTTGGGAAGCCAAGGCTGGTTGATCGCTAGAGCCCAGGAGTTCAAGACTAGCCTGGCCAACATGGTGAAATCCTGCCTCTACTAAAAATACAAAAATTAGCCCTGCGTAGTGGTGGGCGCCTGTAATTCCAGCTACCCAGGAGGCTGAGGTAGGAGAATCGCCTGAGCCTAGGAGGTGAAGTTTGCGGTGAGATGAGATTGCATCACTGCACTCCAGCCTGGGCAACAGAGTGAGCCTTTGTCTCAAAAAAATAATTTTTTTTTTTGTTTGGAATTAGAACGTAACACTTAAAATTCAGGAAAGTTGCACAAAAATCCAGATTTCTAGCTGTTCTTCAGAGCAATCAGGAGATCCGGTTCCCGTACAGTGAGGATGGGCCGGTGCTGTCTGCTTATACCCACGCCCGCGTGCTCTGTTCCTTGTACCTATGACTCCCTGTTGTATGCATCAAGCCCTCCTCAGCCTTTAATGTTACCTGGCTGACCCTGGAAGCCTCGAAGTTGTCAGTACTCCAAGGGTTAAAACAGCTGGGCAGTGCTGCCCTGCCAGAGTCTGCCTGGATCTCCTGCACCAGCCCTGCCTCCTGTTTGCTGTATGACTTGGCGCCCGTCATACCACCTCCCTGTGCCTCAGCTTCCCCATCTGTCCAGTGGGGCACTAGACTGAGTTGGCAGTTTCCCACTGTGCCTGATGAAGCAGAAGCAGGTGCCGGGCCCCCCACTTCCCTTGTAAATTAGGTCTTTGCCTTAGATTTCTCATGGAAAGTTAGGGAACTCCCAGATAACTTCCTGTCCTGACCCTGTATCAAGATCTTTGTGCAGCTGCTGCCTAGGGGGCTGCTTTTTTTGGTTCGTTTTGGTGGAGTGGCTGGGGGTATCAGGGCAGGAAAGGGATAATAATAGTGTTATTAATAAGAATGGCCAAATTTACTGAGCAGCCTATTCTCCCACTAAGGTAGGCCCTCTTTGACCCATTTTACTGATTAAAAAACTCAAGTTCTCAGAGTCTGAGTAATTTGCCGAAAGTCCCACAGCCAATGAGTGGCCGAGCCCCGCTGTGAGCCTGGTTGGTTTCATCTCAGACCCTGAGGCCCCAACCAGCAGGCTGCCCTCCCTGAGGTGGCTTGGGAGGTGGCATTCTGGGACACACATGTGGGAAAGAGGAGGTCAGGAGAGATGCCTGCTGCAGAGTCGAGAGGGCCAGTGCTCCAGGGCTGCTTCGGAAGAGACCCGACTGCCTCCTGTCGCCTCCGTCTCGCTGGTCATCCACACTCCCGAGGTGGGGGATGTCACCTCCTCCTGGCTGCCTGCTCACATGCCAGGCTCACTCCTATCAGAGCCTTGTTTTGGGTCATGCTCCTGGGTTCGAGTGAGGTAGAGAAATGGGGTGCTAGGCCTGTCGAGCTGTAAACTCATTTTGGGTTAATTTTTTTTTTTTTTTTTTTGACAATAGTGACTTGCAAAACTTTTCTGGATCAAATCTTATAGGCAAGCCAATTGATTGGGTTGTTCAGGAGGACCTTGGAGGATTGGAGTAATTTTGTACTTCTCAGGAACAAGTATCTGAGCCTCCGTTGCCCACCTGAGAAAGCACAACCCACGCCTGTCCTGCTTGTCCTCCGATCCTGCCCCAGTGTTGGAAAGGGTAGGTGCGGTCTATCCTGGGCACAGGACATGTCGGGGATGTCATCTCCCCAGCCCCCACAGCCCACGGGAAGGCAGATGAATCATGTCCATTTTACAGGTGATGCCTGAAAAGGTTCAGTGTTACAGGCCCCGTCTGGGGTCCCCCAGCTGCTGAGGGCTGGACTTGCGACCTTGACCCAGGGCCTTCTGTCTCTGAAGCCCGGGCTCCTCAGGGCCTGGCTCTCAGACCCTGGCAGTCCACAGCCTTTGACCTCATGCCTTCCCTGGAGCTGTCACTTCCTGCGTCCTCTGGGCCTTCCAGGAGGAAGAAGTGGGAGTTCAGCAAATCCTGCTAATGTCCTTGAGGAAGGAGCTGTTTGTTTTCTTTCTCCAGCTTCTTCTGCAGGAGCCCACCTGGGGCCTCCCAATTTTCCAAGGCATTTATAGAGTTGGGGGGCGGGTGTGGACTCCTGACTCCTGCCCAAAGAGCTTTTGGCCTTTCCTGAGTGGTTTCTGAGTCAGCTGCAATGGCAGGACCGTCCCCATGGTCTCAGCTGCTGTCTCGGCCACTGTGCTGGTTTCCTGTCCAGCAGGGTTCGGTGGTACAGGTGACAGAAGCCAACTCTGGACAACTTAAGCCAAAAGAGACTTGAACAGGAGGCCAAGGGGGAGCCAACAGTATGAATGCATGGAGAGATGGAGGCCTTGGGGCAGCTCTGGAGATGCAGGAGTGAGAGGTAATGGATGTTCTCTTCCGGGAACTGCCACGGAGCGGGAGTTCGTCACCTCCCGTGTCTCCTGTGTGGCTCTGCTTGAGGATCGATCCCTGGGCAGATCTAAGCATGAGCCTGGGCCATGGCCCAGGGGAGGGCAGGGCATTTTGACTGGCAGTCCATTGAGGTTAGGGTTAGGGGTGGTTCCTCAGGGTGCGATCGGGGTGCTGCTGTTATCCGAGGCTGGGGCAGTGGATACCTGGAGGACAGATGTGTCTGCTTGGCTGTCACCGCTCTCCTGGTGGCCTGTCCTGCCACCTCAGAAGGCTCCGGGTACCTGGAGTCGGGGCACAGGGTGGGCTGGCGGTGAAGTGCGCCATTGCCTGTTAGGCTAGCTCTGGGCTGTGGGGTTGGAGTCACCAGGGCAGACCTGTAGGGCACCAGGGTGAGTGGGGATTTGGGGGAAGTCCAGTCTAATGTCATTCACACACACAGGGAATTGGGAGTTCAGAGAGAGCAGCAAGAACTTCCCCAAAGCCCCACCGCCTAGTAGGGCTAGAACTAGGGGAGTGGACCAAGGTGGGAAGGCAAAAATGCAGTACCCCAAGGCAAGGGTGGGTGCCCCTGGTGGTGTGGCAGGGGGTTTAAGTAGAGCACACACACACTTTTAAACACAGGAATTGCTAATGAATGCACAAGGAGCAAAATTAGAAACTCCTTCAGCCACCCACTGTCCTCCCTGGAGGCCACTGCTGGTCCTAGTTTCTTGTGTCTGGTTCCACAGCAATTTACATATGCTCAGACACATGAAAATGTGTGTATTTCTCTCCCTCCCCCACACAAATGGAAGTACAGTATACAGCCCCTCACCCTTTCTCACTTTCCAGACTATGAGAAACGATTCCCAATCAGCTACTTCAGTACTGCTTCAGGACTTCACTTATTCATTTACTTAGGTTTTCTGAGATGGGATCTCACTCTGTTGCCCAGGCTGGAGTGTGGTGGCACAATCACAGCTCACTGCAACCTAGAACTCACAGGCTCAGGAGATCCTCCCACCTCAGCTTCCTGAGTAGCACATGCTACCACACCTGGCTAAATTTGTATTTTTTGTAGAGATGCGCTCATCACGTTGCCTGGGCTGGTCTTGAACTCCTGGGCTCCAGTGATCCACCCACTTTGGCCTCCTGGAATGCTGGGATTACAGGCATGAGCCACCACGCCCAGCCTCCTTATCCCAGTCTTTATCAGTAGCCTTGGCTATGTCCTTTCTCTCCCCTCTCACAGCCAGTCAGGCAGCAGGTGCCTGTAGTTTCTAGAAAACAACCAGGTGGATGGGGAATGTGGACATGGGGGAGCCAGGACCCTCTAGCCCAGTGGCTTGGTGTGGGATTTTAAATTGCATAGGTCTGGATTTGAATCCCAGCTCTGCCACTTGCTGGCTGTGTGACTGTGAGTGAGTGTCTTAACCTCTCTGAGTATAGGTTTTCTTGCCTGTGCAATGGGGATGGTTGATGACTCTCCGCAGGATCACTAGGAAGATGACAGGAGTGCTTTGTGTGTGGAGCACCCCGCCTAGTCGCCGGTGCTCAGCGGAGTTTTGATTGTGGTGGCACCAGAGGTCTGCTCCCTGTCACAGGCCCAGGGGCAGGAGGAAGGGGAGAGGAGAGCGGGACAGAGCTTGCTTCTCTGCCCCTGTGGCATCCATCCCAGATGAGCAAATGGCTCTCAGCGGGGCATGGGGAACGGAATCTCTTTCTGGCTGGCGGTGGCTAGCCAGCCTCAGGACAGCTGCCCTGTTCCCAGATCTGGGGTTCCAGGCTGGGTGGCTGAGGCGGGCGGTCAGGCGGGGCCTGGGCAGCTGACAGGGCCTCCAGGGGCGGGGGTGGGGGTAGGAGGCCAGCTGTACTCCTGGAGCAGCAGAGAGCCAACTCAGACTTTAACCCATTCCGGTGCCGTGGGGATGACTGCTCCTCCGGGCCCTGAAATGGCTCCCTTTTCTTTCAGTAGCCTCGTTTGCCCTGTTAGCTCCTTGTCCGACCAGGGGATCTGCAGCCTGCAGTGCCTGCAGTGGTTGTATTTGGCCTGCGAGAAGTTTGGTCAGCTTATCTAAAAACTGGAGTGATTCCTATAAACATTCAGATCTCTGGTCTCCCTGGAGAAACCAGAAGATGGGACCCTGCTAAGCACACTCTGGGTGGCAGCGTGGGCTGGGCTGGGGGTAGAGTGATGCCATTGTCTCCTCCACCTCCAGTATTTATTTCTGGTACCTACTTATTTCCCCTGTGATCATTTGAGATCCCATCAAAGCCAACTCTAACTCCTCTCCTGGCTGAGCCTTGACTTGCTTGGGGGTCTCTCTACCGCTGCTTGGTCCCCTCCCGTGCCGGGAGCCTCACTACCCCCAAGCAGACCCCTCATTGCCTCTGCTGATAGCGTCCCATCTGCTGCTTCTTGCAATCTTTCTGTAGTGCCTTCCACTGGTTGGTCCCGGTTTGACCCCTTGAGGCCACACAGCCAGCGCAGTCTGTCTTCGCTGTGACAGCCCTTCAGATGCCTGAAGACAGCTCTGAGGGCCCCCTGAGCCTGCCCCTCTGGGCTGAACAGCGTCAGTTCCTTCACTTCCCCTCCTAAGATGTGGTTTCAAGACCCCCCATTACCCTGATGCCCCTCCTTGGCCACGTCCTCGTGGGCCCGTGAACTTCTTGTGGCCGGACTCTCAGCGCTGCCTTGCACACCCCGAGGGCCTCAAGACCACTCAGACATGTCCCAGGCCCCACTTCTGTAAAAGGAGAGAAAGTGTAAATGCACGGAAAGTGTCTGGTAGGGCCGACTGCCCTCAAATACCCACGGCATTTCCGAGAGGGGCATTACCGGTAGTTTTATTTTTCCCTGAGTACTCACCTGTATTTATTTATTTGTCCTACAATCTGGAAGATTAAAAAAAGTAACAACGCAAAGGGCTTGTCATGAATTCATTTTAACCAACTTATGGCAGTTGCCTGCAGAGACGAGGCCCTGAGCTGGGCGTGAGGGGCAAGGAGGAGGAACACGATGGGGCTCTCCCTCAGGGAGCTCACAGCATAGGGGACCCTGATGTGCCCAGGGGTCTCAACTGAGCCAGGCCCTCAGAGAGGATTATGGGGACCAGAGGAGGAGGCGTCTGTTTATCCAGGGATCTGGGAAGGCCTCTTGGATAGCGGAGGTCAGGTGGGGGCCTCCAACGTGGAGGGGGTGTTTTGGGTAATGAGAGCAGCAGTAGCAGAGGTCCTGAGACAGGAAGGTGTTTGTCTGGAAGGGCGCAGGTGGGTGCATGGCTTGGAGCATCAGGAAGTAGGAAGGGTGTGTGTCAGGGCCGGGGGCAGAGGAGCTGGCAGAGGCCCTTCTCTGGCTGTCCTCTTTGGGGCGAGGAGTCTGTGAGCCTGGGAACGTGTTCTTTCTTCTAGATTATCTCCAGGTGCCAGGACTCCCCCAGCCTCCCTGACCCCAGACCACCCTGGACCTCTGGGGCCTCTCCCTGTGTTTGTCTTCCCAAGGGTGGACCAAGCCTTCCGTGTGCATATCTCTAGGCCAAGCAGTGGGGAAGGGGTGCTGTCAGCAGGAGATGGGGCATGGGCAGAGCTTTGACTCATGGGTGCCCTGTCCTCGAGGGAAGGAGCTGGGAGTGGGAGGAGAAGATGGGTGGATGCAGGCTGGGGGCCTGGGTCCTGACAGCCGGGTGAGCTCTCACGCTTATGCTGTTCAGAAGGCTTCCCCTGGTGTCCTGCTAAGAGCTCCCGGGGGGACCCTCCAGCCCCTGGTGTCTTTGTCTCCGGTCTCAGGAGCAGGCTTCAGATGCCTCAGGGCTTGGTGGAAGCACTTTGGAGGCCATCAGAAGTGGGAGCAGGAATGCCTTTTCCAGCTGTGCTAACCCATCTGGGGATCCCCACCTCTCCCCTCTGGGAGCCAGCGTGTGGTCTGCTAGGGGAGGAGGAGGCAGCCACATCTGTGCTCCCAGGTGCAGAGCGGAGCCTCTGGGACCTTCCTCTCAGATGCTCCTTTTCCCCAAAGTCCCCCTCTCGCCTTCTTGGGGGTTCCGGGGCCAGCAGGACCTGGGTGTACATTTTGGTTCCACTACACACAGGCTGCACCGGCTTGTGTGTGGTGGAACACAAGGCTTCTCTGAGGCCTCTCTGCCTGGGTGGGGAGATTGAACCTGTTGCCGCCCACTGAAGCATGGCGCTGTGGGCGACACACAGAGCATGGGACCGCTGCAGCCTATGCCGCTTTGCACCAGGCAGCTTTTCCAAGGGCCCCCAGGGCCGGCCCCTGCCAGCCGTGGACCAGATGTGCTTTTTCTGATGGTGTGGGAGAGCTTCTCTGTGTGGGTGAGCTTCTCTGTGTGGGTGTCCTCGCATGATGTGTGGGCCGCTATGTTTTGATTGAAGGGAGCCAAACTGATTTTCCTGGCCCATCTCTCCGTCATTCGAAGCAGAAAGTTAAATAAACATAACCAAGTATTATCACAGGACACGCAGAAAATGAACTTGGTCCCTACGGGTGGCCACATCTGGCAAGTGTGGGGCCGTGCAGGGCTGTGGGATGAGACAGATGTGGTTGGGGCAGGAAGGGCTCAGTGTGCCCGCTGCTCAGGGACATACCTCCTGCCAGGGGCTCTGGCCCTCAGTGGTATCCCTTCCTATCGCTGAACCTATCTGAGGCCATGCCTTCTGGCTCAGCTTCCCCTGAGCCTTCCCGCGGCCTGGTGGGTCTCTCTGGCCCTGTCTGGTGTGCGTAGGGAATGCACAGCCCGAGTCCCTGGGCCCTGGGGGCAGGTGGTCAGGCACACTTGGGAAGTAGTCGAACTTGTCATGATTTCCAACCCTCTCCACTCCTCTGCTAACGGCCGTTGGGGGTGGATGAGCCACGGGCTGGGGGAGTGCTTCACTGCTTGCCAGAGTGTGCAGCCAGCATGTCCCCCACCCCTCCCACTGTCCTCTGCCCAGCACCGCCCTTGGCATGCGACACTCAGCCCTTGCTCAACTCCAGTGGGCTGGGTGGGTTCCCGGAGATCCATTTAGGACAACTGACGTGCACTTCTTTATCAGAGGTGCCCAGCACTTCCCATGCCCACCGTCCCCAAAATGGGACATTGCACCGGAGGCTTGTGGGATTCAGGTGGCTGATAGGTGAATGGTTCTCTTTTCTTCTCACTTATATATATTTATTCCTTTGTCTGTTAGGAACATGTTACTTCCTGTGTTTATTTTATTGTCTATTAGAAAAATTGGGCCGGGCATGATGGCTCACACCTGTAATCCCAGTGCTTCCAGGGGCCAAGGCAGGAGGGCTGCTTGAGGCCAGGAGTTCAAGACTAGCCTGGACAACATCATGAAACCCTGTCCCTACAAAAAATTAAAAAATTAGGTACGTGTGGTAGTGCACATCTGTAGTTCCAGCTGAGTAGCTGGAGGCTGAGGCGGGAGGATGATTTGAGCCCAGGAGGGTAAGGCTGCACTTAGCTATGATGGAGCCACTGCACTCCAGCCTTGGTGACAGAGCAAGATTTTGTCCCTACAAAAGAAAAAACAAGAAAGAAAAATTGTTACTAGCACACCAAATGTGTGATTTCCTGAGTAACGCTGCTTAGGGAGGGGAGGTCCCTGCCAGCCCCGGGGCAGGGACGGTGGAGAGGCTGAGTCACTGCTCAGGAGCCTGTGCCCAGGTAGACCCTGTCACAGCCCCTGGGATGGTCGGCATGCTTAGTGAAGGTTTTGGGGTTGTCTTGGGATGGAAGGCAGGTTTGGGTTAGGGAAGGCCTGCCTTGGTGGGACCAGCTGCCAGATCAGGAGCTGCCTGGGGTCCTCCAAAGGCCTTCTCCACGTGCAAGCTCCCCATGGTGGGTGGGTGATAGGGCCAAGTTGGGAGCACATCTGTGCCAGTGAAATGTCCCCCTCCCAAATCAGACATTAAAAATACAAACTCCTTAAGCCATGAAGTATTGTGCTTGCCCCTACCCCAGGATGTCTATGTGGAATGAAAAAGTGTTTGGAACCAGACATTACAATTTGTTTCTGTGGAAGGCTTGGGTTTTTTTTTTTTTTTTTTTTTGAGACGGAGTCTCGCTCTGTCGCCCAGGCTGGAGTGCAGTGGCCCTATCTCTGCTTACTGCAAGCTCCGCCTCGCAGGTTCTTGCCATTCTCCCGCCTCAGCCTCCTGAATAGCTGGGACTACAGGTGCCCGCCACCACGCCCTGCTAAGTTTTTGTATTTTTAGTAGAGACCGTGTTAGCCAGGATGGTCTTGATCACCTGACCTCGTGATCCGCCTGCCTCAGCCTCCCAAAGTGCTGGGATTACAGGCGTGAGTCACAGCGCCTGGCCTGCTGTGCATTTTTTTTTCTTTTTCTTTTTTTTTTACCACAAAAAAAGTATGAGGAAGAAGAGCAAAGTGTAAAAAGAGAGATGGATGGGTGATCTGTGTGTTCAGAACCAGATGGAAGCACACACACGCACACGTCATACATACACAAATCAGTTTTCAATAACAGACTCAGTTTCCTCTGCTCGTGTTTAAAATAAACCACATGTATAACAAGGAACTGACATTTATTTACAGTTTGTCAGCACAGAGGACAAGCTGTTAAGGGGTTGTAAAAAAATATTAGTTTCTACTTTATAGTGCTTTTTCTTCAAATGAAAGTGGAAAGAAGGAAAGAGAGTGGGGTGCCAATCTTACCCGCTTCTTCCTTTCCACCCGAAACAGCAAACAGATCTGGGCAGATGTGGGTGCTCTGTACCATACCCTGAGTGAGGGGCCGGGCCCCAGGTTGTGCCCACTGTCAGGTTCCTGACGTACGGGAGGCCACTTTCATCTGACGGCTGTGTGGGCTGTTGTGTGGCCCCCTGCCTGGGGGGCTGGGGTGCCCTCCACTGCGCCACCTTCCATCAGTGTTTCCCAGCTGGTGGGCGAGAGCCCAGTGTTGCCCCTGAAACAGGATGTAGGAGCCAGACCCCATCATAAATCCACGTTTATATGCTGCATGTTTCTGGTTAACGAGACCATGCAGAGATGACTGTATGAAATGAAATACACGTATGAACGAGGAGATTAACCTCAGGGAGAGATGGGATTAAATGGGAGGGCAGCCCGGGAGGCCAGGGGCCCTCCCTCTTAAGGTCCAGGCAGGCGGTTCCCCAGAAAGGGAATTTTCAGCACACATTGCAACCCTAGATGGACTGGCTGGGGGCACAGAAACAATCATCCTGTTTTCTGTTGCTCGCTGGACACCAGGCACTAAGCTGAGATCTTTACCTGCGTTATTTCACTTTGTCTTTAAAATAAATAGAATTTTTTAAATCCCCATTTTATAGACGTGGAAATAAAGACTCGAAGAGTCCATTGCCCAAGGTTGCACAGCAAGCAACAGGTGGAGTTTATGATCAACGTGGGCTGGCACACTCAGTACCGACCTCTGCAGACTGGTCTCTGGAGGGTTCAGAAAAGAGGAGTCATTTCAACCCTTACCTGCCTGGTGAGCTTTGCCTTATTTTGAGAAGGTACAGGCAATCTAGGAAGCTCGGCCAGTCAATTACTGTTTGTTTCGAAGGGGCCGAGAGAGGCAGGATGGCCTGGTGAACTTCAGAGCCATATAGACCCGGCTTCAAATCTGGGCTCTATCTCCCTCTGCTTCTATAATTTGGTCCACTTAAAAAAATTAATTTAGGCCCTGGTTTTTCCATCTGTAAGAAGAGTACCCACCTTTGTAGGGCCATTGGGAGGATCAGCATGAACGTGGTAACATGTGTGAGGAGGTGGCTCAGTGTGTTCTCACTACAGGCATGTGATGGTTGTCACTAGTGTCTCTGATGTGCACAGCCTGCTGCCAGGTGAACTGGAAGGTGGGAGAAAGAGGAGATGGAGAGGCTGGAAAGCGGTTGAGAGTATGGTTGGGGGCAACATATAATGCTGTGGGATCTTGGGAGGCCGAGGCAGGTGGATCACCTGAGGTCAGGAGTTCGAGACCAGTCTGGCCAGCATGGTGAAACCCCATCTCTACTAAATATACAAAAATTAGCCGGGCGCAGTGGCGGGCACCTGTAATCCTAGCTACTTGGGAGGCTGAGGCAGGAGAATCACTTGAACTTGTGAGGTG
>NW_012103676.1:2374442-2376633 GCF_000951045.1 Mandrillus leucophaeus | reverse complement strand
CATTTAGCATCCTCCAGCGAACCCTAGTTTGTTCATTCATTCATTCACTCACTCAGCTCCTGTGTGCCAGCCCTTAGGCACAGTGTTGGGCAACACTTTTCACTGTGGATTCACTATCTCATGGTTGAAGGTCAGAACCCAACTTCCTTTTCTCATCTCTCTAATGCTACCTAGCGCAGAGTTCTAGGTAGCCTAGAGGTGCTCAGTGCTTGTTAAAGGAGGAAATGGCCAAATGCCTCCTAGTAGTGTATCCCAAAAGCCTAAAAATGGGTACACTCTTTGTCCTAGCAATCAAGCTTCTGAAGTAATCCTAAGGAATATTATCGAACAGGCTTGTGGCCATACATGTGTTGCAACGTGGATTCTCTTACAGTAGGAGACAGCTGGAAATAGCCTGGCTGTCCAGCAACAGAATGTTGGTTATTTGGAGCCTCCTGTGATGGGACTCAGGCCATCATTGATAATAGTGTTGGTCTCTGTTTTTTTCATTTTTTATTTTTTTGAGACAGTGTCTGGCTGTGTGTCACTCAGGCTAGAGTATAGTGGTGCCATCATAGCTCACTGCAGCCTTGACTTCCTGGGCTCAAATGATCTTCCTGCCTCAGCCTTCTGAGTAGCTGTGACTACACATGCATGCCACCATGCACAGCTAAATCTTTTTATTTTTTCTGTAGAGATGGAATCTTGATATGTTGCCTAGGCTGGTCTTGAACTCCTGGCCTCAAGTGATCCTCCCACCTTGGCCTCCCAAAGCCCTAGAATTGCAAGTGTGAGCCGCCAGGCTGGGCCTTGGTCTCTGTTTTTGATGTGAAAGGATGTTCACTGGGTACTGCTGAGTTAGAAAAGCGGAATACAGAGCACTACCTGTTTTTAATGTTGTAACAATGTATTTACATACGGGAAAGTTGTGCTTTTAGTTTCTTCATTTTAACTCACATGTAGTCCCTAGTTTTCTATGTTGTACATGGATTACTTATGTCAGAAACTTTTAGAGACAGAAAAAGATGTTTGTTCTAGGAAACAATAAGCAAAGGGCCACTTGGAGTGAATTCTGTGTTTCTGACATATTTGGAACATAGGGACCAAGCCTGGGCAGGGCGGGTGGGGTGGGTGGGAGAGCTGGGGTCTCTGTGCCATCCTAGGCTGGCTCCAGCTCCCCGCTCTGCTGCCAAAGCCCCTTCCCTCCTTCTTCCTCCTGCTCCTGTGACACTGTGCCTTTGTCCCATGGTGTGCTGATCGCGCACATTTCTTCCGCTCAGCAGTGTCCTGTTTGGTAGCTTGATGTTGGCCGCAATGGGGGCATTTACACTGCCGAAAGCGGCAAACCCCACAAACCAGAGCCTCTTGTTCTCCTGGAGAACTCCCTGTTAGACATTGACCAGCACACCATTGTCTCTCATGGTTTCACCCCAAGGATCTTGAGTGCTTGGGGAGACCCAAGAGATGAACTCTCCTCTTCTTAGGGTCCCCTGGGGCTGGCACAGGGAGGGACTTAAGGATCTTAAGATTCCTGGGAGGGGGGCAGAGTGAGAGAGAGTGAGAGTCCAGTCCTATGTTGACTGATCTGCTCAATCTGGAACCAGAGCTGCTGCCTGTTGGAAGCAGAAGTAAAATCAAGGCCTGGCCGGGCATGGTGGCTCACTCCTGTAATCCCAGCACTTTGGGAGGCCGAGGCGGGAGGATTGCTTGAGGCCAGGAGTTTAAGACCAGCCTGGCCACAAAGTGAGATCCATCTAAAAAAAAAATTAAAAATTAACTGACTGGGGATAATGACATGTTCCCCTAGTCTCAGCTACTTGGGGGACTGACATAGGAGGATCACCTGAGCCCAGGAGTTTGAGGCTGCAGTGAGCTTTGATCACACCACTGCACTCCAGCCTGGGTAACAACAAGGCTGGATCTCTAAAAAAAAAAAAAAGAAAAAAAAAACAACCAGTCCTGGCTACACCCCATCCTAGCTCCGTGACTTTTGACAAATTGCTTAGCCTTAGTTTTCTCATCTGTAAAATGGGGTTCATAAATGTACTTACTCATAGGTTCTTAAACTCAAGCACACATCGAGATCATTTGTCGGTCTTGCAAAAACACAGATTCCTGAGTCCCACCCTCAGATATTCTGATTTTGTAGGTCTGGGATGGGGTTTGGGATTCTGCATTTCCAACAAACTCCCAGGTATTGCTGCTATGGCTG
>NW_012103676.1:2372070-2373357 GCF_000951045.1 Mandrillus leucophaeus | reverse complement strand
TGTTAGCCAGGATGGTCTCGATCTCCTGACCTCGTGATCTGCCAGTCTCGGCCTCCCAAAGTGCTGGGATTACAGGCTTGAGCCACCGCGCCCGGCCAAAAGTGAGGATTTTAAGGGCTCCCTTTGAGGTGGCCTGGGAGGATGAAAGGGGAGCCAGTAGGTGGGATACCCAGCACCATGCCAGGTACCACTTGGGCTCAGTGAAGGGTATCCTTTCCTGCTCACGTTGGGCACATCCTCAAGTGTGTGTGCAGGTGTGTGTGTGTGTATCATGCCCAGGTGCTTGCAGGGAAGTTCTGTGGACCAGAACAGAGAAGCCCAATAGATTTTAACTCTTGCTCTTGAGCCGTTTGAAGCTGCATCTGTGCCAAATGAGAGCAAGAATCCCGATCAATTGGCAATATCTATAGCAGGTTCAGGATAGGGGAGCTGGGGCAGGTGTTCCACATGTGTGCTGTCCCGGGTCTAGTGGAAAAACCATTTTCCTAGTACTTACAGAAAACTCCCAAGAAGGGAGGATCATGTGAGACCAGGAGTTTGAGACCAGTCTGGGCAACATAGTGAGAACCCATCTGTACAGAAAAATATCTTTTTTTGTTTTTGAGACAGAGTCTCATTCTGTCGCCCAGGCTGGAGTGCAGTGGCACAATCTCTGCTCACTGCACGCTCTGCCTCCGAGGGTCAAGCACATCTCATGTCTCAGCCTTTCGAGTAGCTGGGATTACAAGTGTGCATCCACATGCCCAGCTAATTTTTGTATTTTTTGTAGAGACGGAGTTTCACCGTGTTGGCCAGGCTGGTCTCGAACTCCTGGCCTCAAGTGATCTGCTTCCCAAAGTGCTAGGATTACAGGTGTGAGCTCCCATGCTTGACCAGAAAAATATAACAATTAACCGGGCATAATGATGCATGCTTGTTGTCCTAGCTACACAGGAGGCTGAGGCAGGAGGATCCCTTGAGCCCAGGAGTTTGAGGCTGCAGTGAGTCAAGATGTTACCATTGTACTCCAGCCTGAATGACACAGTGAGAATCTGTCTTAAAAAATAAAATAAAATGGCCGGGCGCAGTGGCTCATGCCTGTAATCCCGGCACTTTGAGAGGCCGAGGTGGGCAGATCACGAGGTCAGGAGATCGAGACCATCATGGCTAACACGATGAAACCCCGTCTCTACTAAAAATACAAAAAATTAGCCGGGTGTGGTGGCAGGTGCCTGTAGTCCCAGCTACTCGGGAGGCTGAGGCAGGAGAATGGTGTGAATCTGGGAAGCAGAGCTTGCAGTGAGCCGA
>NW_012103676.1:2366295-2367675 GCF_000951045.1 Mandrillus leucophaeus | reverse complement strand
AAAAAAAAAAAAAAAAAAAAGTACTAGATTGGGTAGAAGATTTCTGGTTAGGAGTCATGTTGTCTGAAAACAGGTTTCTTTTTTTTGTTTTGTTTTTGAGACAGAGTCTTGCTCTGTCACCCAGGCTGGAGTGCAGTGGTGTGGTCTTGGCTCACTGCAACCTCTTCCTCACCCAGCTAATTTTTGTATTTCTAGTAGAGATGGGGTTTCACTATGTTGGACAGGTTGGTCTCAAACTCCTGAACTCAAGCCATCTGCCCACCTCAGCCTCCGTAAGTACTGGGATTACAGGCATGAGCCTCTGCACCTGGCCTTCTTTCTTCTTTTAACAGATAGGGTCTTGCTGTATCACCCAGGCTGGAGTGCAGTGATGTGATCGTAGCTCACTGCAGCCTCGAACTCCTGGGCTCAAGTGATCCTCCCACTTCAGCCTCCTGAGTTGCTGGGATGACAGGCACATACCACCATGTCTGGTTAATTTTTAAATTTTTAATGGAGATAGGATCTTGCTATGTTTCCCAGGCTGGCCTGAAACTCCTTGCCTTAAGCAATCCTTCTGCCTCTGCCTCCCAAAGTGCTGGTATTACAGGTGTGAGTGATTGTGCCTGGCCTAAAAAATAGGTTTCTTTAAATTCTAGACCCAGTCTCCTTTTGGTGAGATGCCCATATTTTGGGGGGTGGGGTGTGGACAGAGAGACCCATGAGACAAAGCCAGAGGGTCCTGTTCCTTTCACCCTCACTTCAGGGCATAATGGCAGGCGGTCTCACCTGTGCTGTTGAAACAGCTTGTTCTGTTTTCAGCAAGTGGTCAGGGTGAATCACGAGAGTTAAACGAAGGTGATTGTGATGTGACTGTCATATCGTGGCTTCTCTGAGGGTCTGCGCTTGGTGGCAACGGGCCTGTCAGTGGGGGTGTTGGGTGGTTTTAGCTTTAGCTGCAGGGGGCCTTCGTTTTTGCATGCAGTCACCCCCACCCCACCCACTGCCTGAACACATCCCCACCTGAAGGGAGCCTGGAGGATGTGGGCTTCCTCGTTGGGTTTGTCTGCACTTCACCCTGGTCATTTGACCTAGGAGCGTGATGCCAGAGATGATCATGGGCTGTAGAAAAGCGATTTGCTATGCTTTTGTGCAAAGGAATGGACACCCATTTCTCTGGGCGTTCGCAGCCCTGCACCAGGACACAGTGCTGGGTGGACAGAGTGTGGGTCACATTTCAGCTCTTTCTTGCCACCTTTGCTTGGCCTTCTGTGCAGTGCTTGGCCTATACCGCTCTCCCTGCTGGGCCTCCCTACCTGGTCTATGCTTTTCCATTCCTGGAGGTTGCTCAGTAGTAAGTCAGGAGCAGTGACGCCCTGTTTCATGCTTGACAATGAGACT
>NW_012103676.1:2359569-2361440 GCF_000951045.1 Mandrillus leucophaeus | reverse complement strand
TTCCTCCTGCTCCTGTGACACTGTGCCTTTGTCCCATGGTGCGCTGATCGCGCACATTTCTTCCGCTCAGCAGTGTCCTGTTTGGTAGCTTGATGTTGGCCGCAATGGGGGCATTTACACTGCCGAAAGCGGCAAACCCCACAAACCGGAGCCTCTTGTTCTCCTGGAGAACTCCCTGTTAGACATTGACCAGCACACCGTTGTCTCTCATGGTTTCACCCCAAGGATCTTGAGTGCTTGGGGAGACCCAAGAGATGAACTCTCCTCTTCTTAGGGTCCCCTGGGGCTGGCACAGGGAGGGACTTAAGGATCTTAAGATTCCTGGGAGGGGGGCAGAGTGAGAGAGAGTGAGAGTCCAGTCCTATGTTGACTGATCTGCTCAATCTGGAACCAGAGCTGCTGCCTGTTGGAAGCAGAAGTAAAATCAAGGGGTTAATAATTCTATTCCTGGCCGGGCATGGTGGCTCACTCCTATAATCCCAGCACTTTGGGAGGCCGAGGCGGGAGGATTGCTTGAGGCCAGGAGTTTAAGACCAGCCTGGCCACAAAGTGAGATCCATCTAAAAAAAAAATTAAAAATTAACTGACTGGGGATAATGACATGTTCCCCTAGTCTCAGCTACTTGGGGGGCTGACATAGGAGGATCACTTGAGCCCAGGAGTTTGAGGCTGCAGTGAGCTTTGATCACACCACTGCACTCCAGCCTGGGTAACAACAAGGCTGGATCTCTAAAAAAAAAAAAAAGAAAAAAAAAACAACCAGTCCTGGCTACACCCCATCCTAGCTCCGTGACTTTTGACAAATTGCTTAGCCTTAGTTTTCTCATCTGTAAAATGGGGTTCATAAATGTACTTACTCATAGGTTCTTAAACTCAAGCACACATCGAGATCATTTGTCGGTCTTGCAAAAACACAGATTCCTGAGTCCCACCCTCAGATATTCTGATTTTGTAGGTCTGGGATGGGGTTTGGGATTCTGCATTTCCAACAAACTCCCAGGTATTGCTGCTATGGCTGGTCTAGAAACTATATTCTGAGAAGTACTTTGTGCAACCGAAGTGCACATCACAGTGTGTGACGCATGTGAGGTTCAGTTGCACTTCACTGCTTATTCAGAGGTGGGCAGCATTGTCCAGGAGGATTCCGGGGCCTGGAAGCTAGAACACCAGGTTCTGAGTCTGCTTTTGCTGCCTCGTCTGGGCCCCCAGGTGAGCTATTTCTCTTATTTGGGACTCTGTTCTTCCTTCTGTTAAATGGGTCAGTAAAGCCCTGACTTTCAGGCAGGAACTGAGGAAACATCTGTAAAAACCTCCGGTGCCAGACAGTTTTGGTGCAGGGTGG
Organism: Mandrillus leucophaeus; assembly: GCF_000951045.1. Taxonomy (NCBI): domain Eukaryota; kingdom Metazoa; phylum Chordata; class Mammalia; order Primates; family Cercopithecidae; genus Mandrillus; species Mandrillus leucophaeus. The sequence goes on along the minus strand of NW_012103676.1, from coordinate 2,360,098 downwards.
GGGGGAAGGATGTGAGGGACCTGCGCCAGGCTGGCGTCTGTCTCCTCACCCACGTGGGACCGGCTAAGAGGGGCAGGCTGTGGCAGGGCACGCTCTCCTCAGTCCCCTGGGGCTGCCAACGTACCCAGGCTTGGCTCCTCTTCTGACAGTGCTGCGAGGGTCTCTTTTAGTAGAAGAAAAAAGACGTTGTTTTAATTCACGTGGGTTCCTGCCTTTGCGATGTTGTCTTCACTTCTCAGTTCCTGATTCTGGCTTTCCACTAACGTTGCCACATCGGGTGGCTTTGCGATATTCAGTTTCCTTTTCTTTTCCTACCCTATGGCTGGGCTGGACCAGGGCGGAACGAGGGGTGAGTGGCTGGGTGTTCACGGCTCCCCTTTTTCCTTCCTTTCCCTCTTTTGCCTTTGAGCTGAAGCCATGCTTGGAAACATCCGTCCTGGCCTGGGGAGTCTGTGACTGGCACCTGGCTGTGACTCCCTGGGGCTTTGTTTCCTCACCAGAAAAGTGAGGATTTTTTTTTTTTTTTTTT
>NW_012103676.1:2356678-2358319 GCF_000951045.1 Mandrillus leucophaeus | reverse complement strand
GAGGTCAGGAGATCGAGACCATCATGGCTAACACGATGAAACCCCGTCTCTACTAAAAATACAAAAAATTAGCCGGGTGTGGTGGCAGGTGCCTGTAGTCCCAGCTACTCGGGAGGCTGAGGCAGGAGAATGGTGTGAATCTGGGAAGCAGAGCTTGCAGTGAGCCGAGATCACTCCACTGTACTCCAGCCTGGGCAACAGAGTGAGACTCTGTCTTAAAAAATAAATAAATAATAAAATAAAATAAAGTAAAACAAAACAAAGAAAACTTCAAGTGTTTCACTCATTGTCCTGTTTTACATATCGTCATCATCATCATCATCATCATCATCATGTTTTTATTAGGGAAAAATGGAGAGGAGTCACATTTTTGCAGTTGCCCAAGATATAGATTTTACTGGGGTTAGTGTCTGCTCCTTCTGCAGAGATCTCCTAGCCTTTCTCTTTTGAGGTGATGATGGGGAACGGGAGGGTGAGAGGGAGATGAGCTGGCACAGAAGCTGAGCCCCTTGGCTGTCACCTCCAAACAGTTCCACATTTAGGGACACCATCCCTGCACTGTAGTGGGAAAGGAAAGTAGTGATGATGAGGTATCTGTGGCTCTAGCTGGGCATTCCTGTGGGTGGGGAGGGGTAGGCTAAATCTCAGTGGGAAATTTGGTCTCACTGCTGAAAACTCAGCTCTTCCATCTTTCCAGGCAGAGCGAAACCTCAGCAGCCAGCCAGGAACCTGGCGGGAGAAGGGAAGCTTGAATTATCCCAGTAACATGAGCTCACATTGATTGCATGTTTCCCTGGAGCTAAGTGCTTTGGGGTATCATCTTATTTCGTCCTCTCCATCCTCCTGCGAGGTTGGTATTCTGATTATCCCCATTTTACAGAGATGGAAGATCAGGGTGGATCAAGTCTCTTGCCTGAGATCTGATGACCTGTAAGTGATCACTGGGGGGACAGCAGCCTATTTCAGGACCCACTTCCCACACCCCTACATTTGATAGTGTCTCTCCAGGTTCCCTTCTCTACCTCGCTGCTGTAGCTAGATGAGCTCTGTTGCGTGACTTCTGCGAGGGTCACTTTTCCTGTAAGGACAGACAACTTCCTTTTTGGAATTCTTGGATTATTCCCTGGTGTCTTTCTGTTCTATTTTATATATAGCAAGGCAAGGAGAGGAAGGGGCACAGTGGCTAAGCAAGGTTTAGACTTCTAGCCCCTCTGCCTATAATTCTCCAGAGGAACAGTTTATAAGGAGTCTCCAGTAACGTGGCAGCTTCCAGAGGTGCTGGTTCTAAAGTCAGTGTTTAAGGAGAGAGTCAAGCATTGCCAAAATTACCTGTTATACAAGTGCCGACGTGGAGACTCACTGGCCATCTATCAGTGAGTCTTAGCAACAGTTTTTCTTCGAGCATTGGAATATTCTGCTTTAATTTTTTAAAAAAAATTGTTTGTATTTATTTTTTAAAAGTACTAGATTGGGACCGGGTGTGGTGGCTCACCCCTGTAATCCCAGTACTTTGGGAGGCCGAGGTGGGTGGATCACCTGAGGTCGGGAGTTTGAGACCAGCCTGACCAACATGGAGAAACCCCGTCTCCACTAAAAATACAAACATTAGCCGGGCGTGGTGACACATCCCTGTAATCCCAG
>NW_012103676.1:2351773-2355410 GCF_000951045.1 Mandrillus leucophaeus | reverse complement strand
TTCGCAGCCCTGCACCAGGACACAGTGCTGGGTGGACAGAGTGTGGGTCACATTTCAGCTCTTTCTTGCCACCTTTGCTTGGCCTTCTGTGCAGTGCTTGGCCTATACCGCTCTCCCTGCTGGGCCTCCCTACCTGGTCTATGCTTTTCCATTCCTGGAGGTTGCTCAGTAGTAAGTCAGGAGCAGTGACGCCCTGTTTCATGCTTGACAATGAGACTTGGGGCTCTTGCTGTCCCCTTTACCCGTCGTGGCCTTGGCCTGCAGTGTGTGAGAGGGTTTCGCTAAGGGTGAGCTAAGGAGGGGCAGTCATGTGCCCCTTGCCTGGCCACCACCTCTGCTGGGACAGGGATGTCTCTGGGGAGGCATGGGATGCTGTAAGGGTGGGATCGTCCCAGGGGCCAGCAAAGCATGGGAAGGTTTCCCAAGGCCTTGGGGAAAGCAGCTGAGAAAACTCCGCAAATGAGAGCCATTGGTCTATGGGTGCTTAAAGCTATTTTGGGGGTGGAGGTGGTTCTAGATCTTCTGATGAAATCTATGGATCCTTTCCCCAGAACAGTGCCCTTCTGTGCCTGTGTGCCTGTGTGAAGCCAGGCTGAGCAAGTAGCCCTAGTGTGGATTTTGGAGTTCAGAAGGGAACATTCTGGTTCTTCCCTGGGCCTACTAGAGGCCTCCTCTGACCCTTGGACCAGCACTAGCCTCTGTTTGTCTCTCATTCACCTCCTGCCACTGTCTGCCTCAGAATCTGTCCCCAAAGCTTTCCTTCCTTTGACCTGAACCTTCTCTGCCAAAACACATCTTGCCTGACTTTGACAAACTCCTGAGCAGGGCCCCAGCCCTGTCTGGGCTCCACTGCTGTGTTCTGGGCCCTGTTTCCAGACCCCATGCCTGGCTTTCACCTTCCCTTTCTGTTTCCCTCCCCAGCTCCATCTCTTCTGCCTCTGTGAGGTGTTGGGGAGCCCTGTGGATGGAGGGCATTGCTCTCCAGGCCAGGAGCAAGTGACCTGGAGGAGGTGGTGCAAGCAGGTGTCTGCCTAATGCCACTTGCTCTGTGCCACTGGCTATCTGAAATCCAGAGACCCAGCACACAAGGGATCTTGGTGGTGGCAAGGCCTGTGCTAGTGCATGGGGATGAGCTGTGGCCACTCCCAGAGCAGGAGAGTTGCAGCTCCTTATGCACCTGCTGTGGAGTTGGGGCGACAGCATTTGGGGGGACTCTATACTCCCATTCATCAATCAGCCTCCCACAACTTGTGACCCCAGAGCTGAGAGTCAACGTGGAGTCCTGATCTGCCTGAAGCCCTGGCAGAGCCCCAGGATCCTTCTTAACGCACGCCAGGAATCATGGTTAATAGTGAGAACTGGTCTTAGATCTGCTGCCATCAAGCAGGTGCCCTCTAAGGGCCCTCTGGCCTCTTTAGGCCCCTTGTCCATCGTTGAGGATCTTGATTCACAAAGGGGCCTGGAAGCCCCCAGGACTTCAGAGATGGACGCAAACACCCCCGTTCTCTTAACGGACATGTTCAATGCTCCTTTGAGGGGCTTTCTGCAGCAGCCCTTGTCCAGAGGCTGCTGGATGTCGCCCACCGGGCTCCACAGCTTGGGGGGATTATCCCAGGACAGCTGGGAGTCTTAAGATCAAACCCGTTCCTACCTTCCTGTGCAGCCCCCTCCATCCCTGCGGGGGCGGGGCCTCCAAGGCCCTGTCCGGTCAAGTGTTTTAGCAGGAGCTCCTCATGGGGCTACTGTGGTGCCTTTGGGCCCTCCCAGGGCCACCTGATCGTTGAGGTCACACTCAGCCCTGGGAAGGATCCCATCTCTAATGAGCGATGATGATTCCCATTGCATAGGCAGGAAGCACTCCCTGCTCCATCCACCCTGTAACCGGATTCTGTGGCCAGAGTTTTCTGTTCAGTGCCTGCCTGACCCCAGGCAGGAATGGTTGTGCTCAAGGCCAGGGCAGGTGTGAGCGCCATGAGGGAGCTGGATTGGCACATGTGAACTCCTGCTCCCAGAGCTGGTGTGACTCTAGTGTGATGGGGTGGGGACAGTGGTGGCCTGGAGGGGACAGGTGTATCTGTGGCTGCCTTGCCCACTGCCTGGTTCTGAACAAAGCCCAGCCCTGCTGCAGGCCCTCCCGGATGTCACCACACATCCTGTGTGCTTATTGATTAAAAAATTTGGGCCGGCTGTGGTGACTCATGCCTGTAATCCCAGCACTTTGGGAGGCTCAGGCGAGTGGATCACCTGAGGTCAAGAGTTCAAGACCAGCCGGGCTAACACGGTGAAACCCCGTCTCTACTACAAATACAAAACTTAGCCAGGCATGGTGATAAGCGTCTATAATTCCAGCTACCCGGGGGGCTGAGGGAGGAGAATTGCTTGAACCCGGGAGGTGGAGGTTGCAGTGAGCTGAGATCACACTATTGCACCCCAGCCTGGGTAACAAGAGTGAGACTCCGTTTCCAAAAAAAAAAAAAAAATTGTTATTGTTGTTGTTGTTGTTGTTGAGGACCTGCTACTATGTTTGCCCTGAGCTAGGCACTGGGATACAACAATGAACAAGACAGGCATGGTTCATGCCCTAGTGAGGGAGGCAGATAAGAGCCCAGGAAACCAATAGGTGGAAGGAATAATAAGAGGTGTTCGGGTTATGGAGGGGTTAAGCTGGGAGCTGCCCTGCAAGGTCAGGTCTGGGAGTCACGAGCAGGAGCTGGTAGACCACGGGGCAAGAGTGGGCAGCTGCAGCATGGCCATGTGACCTGGGGCCTCTGCAGAGCCTTTCTGCATCCCACACATGAGTGTGTGCACGCCTGCACATGTGCTTGAGCAGAGGGTCCTCGAAGTCCACTGCTTGGCCCCAGCACAGAGCTCGTGTGTGGGGCCATACGGCTGAAACAACTGGGGGAGTCCTTTGAGACAAAGAATGCAAAATGCCTGTGGCCATTCTCAAGGTGACCGACAGGAGAGGAAATGGGATGGAAGAGAGTTTGGAGTAGAAAGAGAAAGCGGGTCAGGCGCAGTGGCTCACACCTGTAACCCCAGCACTTTAGGAGGCCAAGGCGGGAGGGTTGCTTGAGGTCAGGAGTTCAAGACCAGCCTGAGCAACATGGCAAAACCCTGTCTCTACAAAACAAACAAACAAACAAACAAAAAAACTGCAAAAATCCACTGGGTGTGCTGGCATGTGCCTGTGGCCCCCACTGCTCGGGAGGCTGAGGCAGGAGGATCACCTTAGCCAGGAGGTTGTGCCTGCACTGAGCTGTGATCACACCCCCGCACTCCAGTCTAGACAACAGAGAAAGATCCTGTCTCAGAGAGCGAGAGAGCGAAAGCGAGAGTGAGAGCGAGCGAGAGAGAGAGGTCTTAGGTAGGTAACAGATCTTTCCTTTGCAAAGGTTACAAAACATGTAGGACTACAGAACCCCACTGCTGGGACCCCTTCCAGTGCGCAGGGGGGCTTGTGTTTGCAAAGGGCTCTGGAGCTGGGGCTTCATTCACGTCGTGGTGAATCGGGCTCTGCCATGTGCCCCCTCCCTGTGTATTCACATCCACCCTCCATGCCCTCCTTGTGCACACACACTTGCCCTCATGCCTCCTCTCTGTGTCACACACTTGCCCTCATGCCTCCTCTCTGTGT
>NW_012103676.1:2350023-2351723 GCF_000951045.1 Mandrillus leucophaeus | reverse complement strand
CACACACTTGCCCTCATGCCTCCTCTCTGTGTGCACACACTTGCTTCACGTACTCTCGCTATGCCTGTATACTCTGTGCACCCTCCAGTGTGGACACACCCTGGCCACCCACCTACCTTACAAATGCCCATCATCCACAGGATTGGACGTCCCTGTGTTCCCCTTGAAGTGGGGTAGGGTGGGGGTGTGTGTCTCTTGGCTTCAGTGGAGCCAATCATTGTATGCATTACAAAACTAGACGTGGAGCTGGGGACGTCTGGAGAAGGTGCCGCAGACCAGCCGAGTAGCCCCTTTGGTGTGTTTTCCATATCGGCCCCTGTGCGGATTGGGGTTTCTCTGAGCTGCGAGTCTTCAGTGTGCAGTGGGGCTCGGCCACAGAACTCCCTCTTAGGGATTTCGGGGGCTCACTGCTTGGGCCCCCAGAGAGTACCTGCTGCAGGTGAGGGCTCGGGCCACCCCTGTACCCAGCTCCAGCTGCCGACGAGCCCTCCTTCCTCTGTGCCTGCTGCCTCTGCTGGTGATGCCATTGCTGGAGACCCAGTCTGGACAGAAGAGTGCAGCTGTGGGGAGAAAAAACCTCACTCTCATTGCCGGGTAGCACAGGGGCTTATGGGGGTGGTGGGGGGTTGGGTGTTGACTCTTTCTCATCAAGAGTGTACAAAAACCAGGCGTGGTGGCCCATGCTTGTAACCCCAGTGCTTTGGGAGGCTGAGATGGGGATCACTTGAGCCCAGGAGTTTGAGAACAGCCTGAGCAGCATAGCAAGACCCTGTCTCTATAAAAAATATAAAAACAGAAAATTTAGCCAGATGAAGTGGCACATGCTCAGCTACTCAGGAGGCTTGGGTGGGAGGATCACTTGAGCCCAGGAGGTCAAGACTGCAGTGAGCTACGATCGCACCACTGCACTCTAGCCTGTGTGACAGAGCATGAGCCTGTCTCATAAAACAATCTGCTAGCCCATATTCTGTTCTTGCTTTTCTGTTTTTTGAATCCTCTAGCCCATATTCACCTTTGAAGGTGTGCTTCTACCTTCAAAAAACAGAATATGGGCTAGAGGAGGGCATGTGAGTGGGGTGGTGCCTGCAGTTGTAGGAAAATGCATTACACCCAAGTGGTAAGTAAGGTGACCCACAGATCCCTCACCACACAGGGATGTGGTTCCAGGGACTGCATTGTGTCACGTGGCTGCTTGCAGTGAGGGAACAGGAAGCCTGTAGTGAGATCTGCCACTCTGGACCTCCCCAGCCAGTTAGCACTGGGCCACTTTCCTCCTCTTTCCACCCCTGCAGGCCTGTCTGGATTTCTGGGACCCAGCACAGAGCCTTGACTTCCCCCAGGGCTCCAAAATGGTGGATGTTTCCCTGTTCTCTTTCCCATTATGGCCGAGGCCAGATCTTCCTAAGAGGATGACTTGATGTCTTTGGGACATCCTCAAGTTCAGTGACTTGGGAGGTCACACTTCTTAACTAAACCACCTTGAGTGGGTGCAAGTGTGCGGACTATTTGCCCTGATACCTGGGTGCACAGAGGTCAGAGGAGAACTGGGGTCATGTATTAATGTCCTGATACCTGCAGATAACTAAATCAATAAAAGAAGAAAAAAATAAAAAAGAAATTCGATATTCTTAGCTATCACCCCTACCCTCCTACCCCTCCCAGCCCCAGGCAACCACCAATCCACTTTCTTTTTTCTTTTT
>NW_012103676.1:2321255-2349682 GCF_000951045.1 Mandrillus leucophaeus | reverse complement strand
CGCTGACACTGAATTTTTTTTTTTTTTTTTTTTTGAGATGGAGTCTTGCTCTGTCGTGCCCAGTCTGAGAGCAGTGGTGCAATATCAACTCACTGCAATCTCCATCTCCCAGGTTCATGCGATTCTCTTGCCTTAACCTCCTGAGTAGCTGAGACTACAGGCACGCACCACCATGCCTGGCTAAGTTTTGCATTTTTAGTAGAGATGGGGTTTCACCATGTAGGCCAACTGGCCTCCAACTCTTGACCTCAAGTGATCTGCCTGCCTTGGCCTCCCGAAGTGCTGTGATGACAGGCATAAACTACTGTGCTCGGCCCTGGACATGTCTTTTTAATGCATACAAAAGGGATTCTGCTGAACATATTTTTGTGTGCTTTTTCTTTCAAATTTAACACATCTGAGATCTTTATCAGCTCATATAGCTTTATGTCATTCTTAAGGTTTAGGAACCCATGGAGACCTTGTTGAAGGCGTCTAACAAAATGGCAGCATGGTAACCTTGCACACTGGCAGCAGTCTCTTAATAGAAGCACCATATATTTATATGTGTGTGTGTAAGTAAAAGGTGAAATGTAAGGGAAACTGATTTTTTGGCACGGCATTGAATGCTGTTAATAACAGGTTAGGCATTAGCCACCCGTGTTTTGGAGGCTGTCTGGTTGGAATCATTCTAGTGAATAATATCAATTTTGTCTGACACAAGGTCTTGATTGCTATTTATAAAGCTGTACATTTGAGAACCCATTCCAGCTGTAACTAGCTAAGTAAAACAATAGCTTGGGTCCCAGCTCAAATTATCTGTGCATTTCATTGTGTTGATCCTGCCTGTCCACTCTCAGGATGCGGGCTTGGAAAAGAGAGCACACTTCATTAGCATTCCTTGGCTAGTTGCTCGGGGATGTTCCCTCTTGCATGTGCTGTTTCTCAGGGTTCAGAGAAACCCGTTCTGTGAGGCTCTGGAGGGGAGGAAGACCATGGGTAGATGGTCAAGTGGGTAGCTTGAGCATTGTGTAGGCAGGACTGTTTGAGCCACGGCAGCGACCCCCGCTCGGTTGGTTGGGCCACTGTTCCAGCAGATGACAGCCCTGACATTATTATGGGGGCAGTTACCCTGTGCCGGCACAGTGCCCAATGCTGCACAGACATTATCCCATTTAATCCTCCCAGCAGCCCTATGGCTTAGGTACCATTATTGTCTCCATTTTTGAAGTGGGAAAACAGAAACCCAGAGGTTAGATCATTTGCTCAGGTCACATACAGCTAGTAAGAGGCAGAACGGAGATTTGAAGCCAGGCTGCGCCTCGTGCTAGAACTCAGGTTCTGACCACGAACCAGCCCGCTTGCTCCACTCGCAAGGTGGCTGCCTGCGTGTTGTACACGCCTTCCATGTGGTGGGCTGGGGTCACTGCCCTCCAGTCTGAGTTGCTAGGGTTCTGGATAGCATCTTTTGTACCCTGGTCAACCATGGTTTTCGAAGCAACCTTGGAGACAGACAACCCTGGGTTTGAGCCCAAACTCTTCATGGCTCTCACTACCCGTAAGACCTCAGGCACCCCTCTGAGAGACTGCTGAGGAAGACTAAACCCAGTGATAGCTGCAAAGCCCTAGCACAGTGCCTGGCTCAGTGTGCACCCACGTGGTGCCAGCAAGAACGTCGACAGTGCGGAGAGAACTGGGTGGTTCGTGGTGGCTTCAGCCTGCACATATGCAGAGCTAGAAAGGCCATTAAATCTGAAAAATACTGTGTATGCACATTTTTGGCTTAAACAAAGTCCCATTTACAAAGTCCATAACCCAGCTTTAATATTATTACATGCCCCAGACTGGGATTAATTCCAGGACAAGAGTGTTATTATGCTGTGTAGTGTTTCTCCCATATTCTCCTAGTGCATGGCCTCCACCAGCCTGGGCTTATGTCCTGGGGTGTGGGATGGTGGGGACACCCTGTCTCTGCCCGGCTTGGTTCTGTGGGGTCCTGGGTGGAGTGGGGGGAGTCTGGTTGCCTTCTGATGTTGTCAGCTCATAAGTTGCAGTGCTCAGATGTGCTGTCATTGGGAGAGTTGACCTCAGCGTGTCCTGAGGTCTGTCTGTGGGTCAGGTCTCAGCAGGGTCATGAGCACTTACCACTTTGCTGATCCCTGAAGCAACCTTATTGGTTTCTTGAGGCAGTGCTGAGATTGATTAGTGATGTCTGCCAGGGGCACAGGGCTGGGGAAACCATAACTGATCCAGCACTTAACTTGCTATTCCTGTTTTATTCCGATCATTTTACATCTCTGTGAAACCAATAAAGGCCTCTTTGTAGGCTTTGCCCCCTCTCCCCTGGTCATGGGTATTATAATAAGGACCCCCACAAATATTCCTTCTTCCTCACCCTGCACCTCACCTGATCTATTTGTACAGTCTTCAAACTCACAGGCCCATCTCTGTTCTCTCTTTCAGTTGAAGAGGGGGAGGCCTCAGACTTCTCGCTGGCCTGGGATTCCTCCGTGACAGCAGCAGGTAAATGCCTGGGGGCTGGTGGAAGAGTTGCAGGGAGTCCTGGGGCTGGTCCAGGAACTCAGAAAGCCACCCAACTGGTTATGGAAATGATATTCTTTGTGTCACATTCCTGCCTCCAGTCCAGACTACCCCATGCAACACGATTTTTATATCAGTTCCATATGGTCAATAAAATCTATTACATACGGAGACTAATATTCCCTTATTCTCCTGAGGGCCACGTTTCCTTCTTGTGGGCACAGTTCAGATGGGCGGTGATTTTCCCACTGCACAAGCCTTGAAGCTCCCTGCTATGGGCGTCGCTGCACATTCATTCCAATCTAATTGCATAAAAGCCACTTTAATAGGACTTTTAAACTCCAGTCTACATCAGAATTCCTCTTTCCCTCCCTGGAAGGGGCTGCTCTGCACTCTCAGGGCTGGCAGAGCTGAGCTCGTGCCTCCAGGGAGAGGTAACAGAGGGAGCTCAGACTTGTGAGGTGTTGGGGGTGACATGACACTCAGGACATGGGATTCCCACATAAGCTCTTCCCTGTACCTCAGTTTCTTAGCTGTAAAAATAGGTGGATGAATAAAGTTTTTCTAACTGTGAAGTTTTGCAGCTTGGAGCCTTCCCATGAGTACTGAGATTAGAACTGGCTTTAGGGGGTTTTGGGGAGCTCCTGAGTTGGGGGCCAGGGTCCCCTGTTTGCTCCGCATGCAGCCAGGGCCTCTCTTGGTAGTGGTGCCCCCGGCTCCCTGACCGGCAGGCACTGGGATCCCCTTGCTTGTCCTCCTCCCCTGCCTTGGGCCAGGCCTGCCCTGGGATCCTGACCAGCTTTTTCTGGATTCGTGGGGGAGCTGGAGCTGCTTCAGTCTTGCAGAATCTTAAGGCCTGAGGAAGTCTATGACAGAACATTCAGTCCAAGCTTCTCTTTTCATTGTGGAAACTGAAGCAGGAAGAGAGATTTGCTCAGGGTCAGTATTTCAAAAACGTGCTTAGGCATCGGGTATATAAACATTTAATGTTTTCATGGTTATGTGTCTAATGTGTGATATTATAGACATTTGTGACTTAACTATGATGCTAAATTCATTTAAGTGAAAAAACGGAGTTGACAAGAAAGTGTTAGTGGTACAGAATATGGAGATTCAGCGGGAAGTTTGAAGATGGTTCAGTGAAATTTGGGAAAGGAGACTAAGCCCTCGAACCCAAGCCTGTGGGCCCTGGTTCCATGTCCTTTCCAGCAGGAGCTGATGCTGCCTGCAGAGTCCACAGGGTCCTGGTTGACCCAGGCTTGTGCACTGTTGTGGCTGCAGGTGCCCTGGCCCTTGGTGACAGGGGCTTCCTCCATAGAGAGGGGACTTGTCTGAAGCCAACATGGTGAGTGGTGCTCAAATTCTGGGGAGGAGAGTCTGGGACTAGGACAGGCTTTGGGGTCAGCACTGGGCAGGTAGGAGGCTGGGGGAAGGGGCTGTGTAGCCCCCTGTGTGTCTCCTTCTGTGCGGGAAGCGCGTTCCCCATGGTGGGAGGAAACAGCAAGACCCTAAGGCGCCGTGTGTCAGAGATGTAGTCCTCCTGAGGGATGAGGGGTGCGGGGGCTCACGCTTGCTGCCTGCTCTGGAGAGGATCCCACTGTACCCCAAACCCCTGAACTAGGAAAGCACTCAGCCCCGTGTTGTCTACAGAAGGTCCTCCTTCCCAGCTGCTTTCCCAGTGGGGCCGGAGGTGATGCAGACAGATGAGAACATCAGTGGCTTGCAAGGAGGGTGCTGGCAGTGATTGCTATAGACAGAAAGCCCTGGGCAAGGGGGTGTCAAGCACCCTGGCTGCATCCGTAGGCAGTGAGGTGTCTCCCAGCTTGCAGAAGGCAAGGGCGATGTTGATGGTAGGACCTTGGAGTCTGCAGTTCTGTAATTCCATAGTTGGGCGGCCAGTCTTAGGGCCTCTCTGGGCTGCCTGGGAGTAGTGGGAGCTGTGGGATTTGCCAGTTTCCAGGCAAGAGCTGAGCATGCCTCGTGCATGTAGGAGGATGCATACTCCTTGTGACTCCGCAGCCACAGCTCGCCATGGTGCCAGTCAGTTCGGATTCTCTGCTCAGCGATGGGGAGAGGCAGGGCAGAGCATCCCCGGCGGTGGATAATCCACAACGAGACAGCCAGGCCAGGAATTGTTTTGTTTTCTTTGGCTCATTTTTGCTGGTTTTTTGTTTTTTTTGTTTTTTGTTTTTTGTTTTTTTTAATTTGTGCCATACATGTGATAAATTTTCATTCCCAGTTCTATTGGACTTGAGCTATTAAAGTCAGCTTGTATTCCCTGAGCATGGGGTGTGTGGGATGGCTCCAAGCCTGGGTGGCAGGCAGAAGTCAGTGTGGGAGGTGGCCCTGGACGTGGGCAATGTCACATTTATTGAGCACTTACTTAGTGTGTGCCAGGCACTGAGTGAACACTCTACCTGCAACGTCTCGCTGAGCCATCGTGACAGCTCTGTGAGGTGGGTGCTGCTTCCAGCAGCAGCTCCATCATTTCTCTGTGGGCTTGGCTTAGGGACAGCCATCTGGTGGACAACAGGGCCAAAGGCCTGGTGAAAGCCGCTTTTGTCTAATACTTTTCATTAAACTGAGAAAATGTCACTTGGCCACATCCGAGAATGGCAGCAGGTGACAAAGAAGATTATGGGGGAGCAAAACCTCCCAGGCCACCCTTGGCACTGCTACCGAGAAACCCCATCCTCATTTGACACATGAGGGAAGGAGCTCGGAGCAGTACAGTAGTGAATCCACGGTCCCCAGCTGGCAGGCTGTGCATCAGGGACTCGAACCCAAGTCCTCCGGAAGCCAGAGCCTGTGGTTTAACCTCTGCACCACTTGGCAGCAGGAGGTGGAGAGCTGAGCAGGACCTGAAAGCGGGGCATTATGGCGACTTCTGGAAGGTCCTTGGCAGGACAGGCATGGTGGCTGCAGGGCATAGGTAGGTCCTGCTCACAGGCCCCCATTGGCCCTGGGCTGAGGGCATTTTACCAGGAGGAAGGGAGAGCTATAAGGCATAGAGTAGCTCTTCTTCTTGGGGGGGGGCCCTGTTGGCCCAGAGCGCAAGCTTTTCACGCACCTTCCTCTCCTCTGCTTTGCCCAGCCCTGGGCGTGTGATGGAGAACTGCAATAAAGAAGCAGAATGCGCAGTTTGCGTCTTCACTCACCTCTGGCCCGCCCTGGCCACCCTGCTAGTGGGGACCCTGTGGCCCTCAGCCCCCAGGAACAACCAGGCTTGCTCCTTCTGTGCCCTCGAGCAGGGGCCCTGACAGTGATGGAGAGCCCGGCCTTGCCTGGCAGGGAAAGGAGCGAAATGATGAGCTCATGGCAATATCCCGCAGTCCCGAGGCGGGGGCGTGGGGAGCGGAGCGCGCAGGCCCACTCATGCCGCTTGCTGGCGAATGGGGCTGCTGATGGTGAGGCCCAGGGGAAGGAGCACTTCATTTGGAGTCAAGATGTGGGGTTGCCTTGGAGGTGTGGAGCTGGGGTTCTTAACCTGTTTTGAGCCACAGGTGCCTTTGAGCATCCAGTGGCAGTGTGTGGATTCTCTTTCGGACACTCACAGGATTTCATGTGTGATTTCAGGGTTGTTCGTGGGCCATTCTTCTTCTCCAGCCAACCCTAACTTCTCCCGCCTTGCCAGGCCATAGGTGTGAACTTACAAATGTGAAAGTCCTTTGCAAATGGGAAAACCTTGCCAGGGTCACAAACTCAAAGGCCTGCCTGAGGTGGGCTGATGGCCCAGGTGGGCTGATACGTGAGGGGCCGCGGTGGATGGTGACACAGATCCTGCAAAGAGGATGGCTGGCCCTCAGCTCCTGCCGGCTGGACCATGCATTGCCAGAATTCTGGCTGGGTCCAGAGTTGCCAGATCTTCAGAGGTTTTAAAAGAAAAGCCAGAAAGCTGGATTTTCATAAGAAATCTTTAGATTCTTAAACCAATCCAGCTTATGTCTTTTTAAAAACAGCTTTACTGAGATATAATTCACATATAATACAATTCACCCACTTAAAGTGAATTTTGGTGTATTTAGAGATATATGTGACCATTACTTGAGTGAACTTAGAACATTTTCATGTCCTTAAATGGAAACTCTTGACCAGGAGCGGTGGCTCACACCTGTAATCCCAGCACTTTGGGAGGCCGAGGCAGGAGGATTGCTTGAGCCCAGGAGTTTGAGACCAGCCTGGGTAATATAGTGAGACCCTGTCTCTACAAAGAATCAAAACAAAATAGCCCTGGGCATGGTGGCATGCACCTGGAATCCCAGCTACTTGGGAGACTGAGGCAAGAAGATCACTTGAGCCCAAGAGTTCGAGGTTACGGTGAGTTTTGATCATGACACTGCACTCCAGCCTGGGTGACAGAGTGATAGCCTGCCTCTAAAATAATTAACTAAATAAAAGAAAAAGAAAAAAAAATAATAAAAAAGAAACACTGTGTTCTTAGCTACCACCCCTGCCAGTCCCAGGCAACCACTGATCCACTTACTTTTTTATTCTAATTTTTATTTTTTTGAGACAGAGTCTCACTCTGTCGCCCAGGCTGGAGTGCAGTGGCGCGATCTCGGCTAACTGCACCCTCCACCTCCTGAGTTCAAGCAATTCTCCTGCCTCAGCCTCCCCTCGTAGCGGAGACTACAAGTGTGTGCCACCGCACCTGGCAATGTACAAGTTTTTGTTTGAATGCTTGTTTTTAGTTCTTTTGGGTGTATTTGTAGGCGTGGAATTACTGGGTCTTAAGGTAACTTTATGTTTAACTTTTGGAGGAGCCACCAGACCTTCCCAGGTATTTTGCATTCCCACTGCCCATAGGGATTCCACTTTTTCCAGGTCCTTGTCAGCATTTATTATTTTCCTTTTTGCAAATTCTAACCTTCCTAGTAGGTGTGAAGGTATCTCATTCTGAACAACTCATGGAATTTTTTTTTTCTTTTCTTTTTTTTTTTTTTGAGATGGAGTCTTGGTCTGTTGCCAGGCTGGAGTGCAGTGGCACCATCTTGGCTCAGTGCAACCTCTACCTCCCAGGTTCAAACGATTCTCTTGCCTCAGCCTCCCCAGTAGCTGGGACTACAGACATGTTCCACCAAGCCCAGCTAATTTTTGTATTTTTAGTAGAGATGGGGTTTCACCATGTTGGCCAGAATGATCTTGATCTCCTGACCTTGTGATGTGCAAGTCTCAGCCTTCCAAAGGCTCCCAGTGCCTTTGACCTACCTCCTAGCAACGTCTCCAAATCCCCTGTATCCTGCCCGTCACAGCCTGGCACTAACCCTAACCCTAACCCCCATCTCTCCCGCCCATCCTGGCCTGGTACTAAACCTACCGCTATCCCTAACACCCCTCTTTCCCACCCATCACAGCCTGATACTAGCCCTAACCCCCCTCTTTCCCGCCCATCCCAGCCTGCTACTGACCCTAACCCTACTCTAACGCTAACCTCCTTCTTTCCCACCCGCCCCAGTGTGGTACTAACCCTAACCCTAATGCTACTCCTAACCCCGCTCTTTCCCACCTATCCCAGCCTGCTACTAACCCTAACACTAACTTTAACGCTAACCCTAATCCCCCTCTTTGCTGCCTATCCCAACCTGGCACTAACCCTAACCCTAACCCTAACCACCCATCTGGTAATAACCCTACTGCCTAATAACCTCTACTGCCCATCCCAGCCTGGTAATAACCCTAACCCTACCCCTAACCCCTATCTCTCCCGCCCATCCCAGCCTGGTAGGGAGATGCATCTTGCCTTCAGCATTTCCTCCCTCTTCCCACAAGCCCTTTGGAATGAGGTCTCTAAGTGGCAGACACCGGAAACATCATGCATGATCCTCAGGTCTATGATGTGGGCTTTCAGGGAACCCACACAACCATGTGGAAATTTACCTCCTCTTTCCCCGTCACTGAGTTTGATCTGGGAGCTGAAGCTGCGCATCTATTTATTTTTATGTTTATTTTTTTTTTTTATTGAGACAGGGCTTTTCTATCTTGCCCAGGTTGGTTTCGAACTCCTAGGCTCAAACAATCCTCCTGTCTCAGCCTCCCAAACAGCTGGGATTACAGGCATGCACCAGCATGCTTAGCCTGAAGTGGGTAAGGGGATCATTTTTATGTAATTGTCTAGTCAGAGTCTCATTGGAATCTTCCACCTCACCAGGCTGGGTTTTGGGACTGGTTGGGCAGAGTCTGCTCCATGGCTTCCATCCAGCATGGCAGCTCTGGAACAGCAGCAGGGAAAGGCAGTAAGAGGAGGGTCTGTGGGTGGGCCAGAGATAGGACACAGTTAGTTCGTTGACACATACTTCTTGTGAACCCCTGGGCAGGCTAGGTAAGTCTATTTCTGGTGTGGTGACAGACACACTTGTTTGAGAGGAACACTCAGTATCATCAGTTGACTGTGATGGCCCCGCAGCCTGAGACCTTATTTGTGCTGCACTGTGATCAGACTTTTAGGCCTTCTTGCCGTGGGACAGGTGTTCTTGTCCCAGTTAATAGGAACCGTCACTCCCATTTACGAGGTGCTTCTAGGAGCCAGGTCTCCTTTGCTTTTCACATGCATATGAGAAAACCGAGAAACAGAGATGCTAGTAACTTGCTTCTAGGTCACTCAGCCAAGAAGCGGCAGAGTGGAGATTTGAACCCAGGCAGCTCATGCATGAATTTAGTGCCTCAACTGTAGAGGGCAGACCTGCCAGTGAGAATGCGGGTCCCATGCCTTGTTTTAGAGGGGAATCTCTGGAGTCAGTTCTGTGCCCCGGTCACTCCTGGGTCAGGTAAAAGAGCCTAACTGAAGCCAGCCCTCGGGATTTGCTGCCTGGAAGGAGAGGAGGTGCATGTTTTGAAGACCTTGCACACATCTCCTATGTTCAAAGCCAGGCCTGGAAAACACTGGGCCAGGCTCTCTGCAGGGACTCACACCACCTCCAGCCCCCGTCCCCAGCCCTCCTTCCACATCTCGGTGTTGGGCATGGGGGCAGTTTGCAGGGGAAGGTGGGGATAGGACTGCAGCCTCTGGGACCTCCTCAGGTGGGAGGTAGAGCCGGCATTGGGGTAGCTGGTGTCCTGGGACCTCCTTGAGAAGAATGCCTTGAAGCCTCTCATTTTTCTTTTAGCCTGGTTCTGGGTAAAAGATGGGGTGAGGAGAGTGGTCGGGGTCCCTGCTCCTGACCAAGGCGACAACCTCATCCCCTGCAGTCCTTTGCCCCCAGGTTTTGGCTGGGAAAATGGACAGAAATGTCCAGAAGCCTGGGCCTTTCACCATGGGCGGGCGAGGCTACTCCGTGCAGTCCCGCCTGCAGTTCTGAACCACGTGGAGCTGCCTCCCACCCTGCTTGTGTGTTGCTGGAGTGCATATTTATTATTTCAATGGCTTCACAGAAACTCCACCCACACCCCTGCGCTTCTGCACTTGCGTTTGCATTTCTCCCAGTCCCCTTTCGAGCTCTGTTCGTCTATAAGCTTCTACATGAAGTCCATGCTGAACTCGCAGTGGATTTCCTTGTAGTTCCTGTTGGACCTGAGCTTCCTGTGGTCCTGGGACCCATGTACCTCCCACCTTAGTGTCTGTACTGGAGCCCTCAAGTGGATGGGCGTGAATGTTCTTCTCCGCCTCTCCCCTGTTGGACGTTCGGACTGCTTTAGGTGATGGCTGTTGTAAATAACGCCATGATGAACATCTTTGTGTGGGTGGTCTTTTTTTTCTCCTTTGGAGATTTTCTTAGGGGCTTCCAGCACCTTCTAACTTTTCCTTTCAATCCCCAAATCAAGGCTAGAGAGACTCTTCCCCTCGTCTGTGTCCATTGCTCCCCACTGGGTCTCACTTTGAACACTTCCCCAAGTGACTGTCCTGCATTGGGTCGCCTGTGGGATGTCTCACCCACCCATGATACTTGCCTAGAGCCATGTGACTGTGGCCCGTGGTGCAAGCTGCCTGGACACCCTTTGGCTTCGGGCTGGTGTGCTGGTGGCGTCTGCCTTTTGTGCTTGAGCTCCCAACCTAATCATCTTTTTGATGAGGACCAAGAGACATTTTAAAGGAGCAGAAAAGTCTCACTAAATAGATGTAGAATTTCCCAGTATTTTAAAGACTTATGAAATGCATTTTTATATGGGGCCAGCTGGGGAGTTTCTCATTAGCTCGGCTGGGGAGCCTGTGGGGAGTTGAGCTAAGTGGAGCCAGGCAGGCTGGGTAGGAAGACGCGGTGGCCCCGAGCTCACCGGGGGAGCGTGGCAGGCATGCTCCAGCGAGTCTGCTCCACGGACCCCTGGCCAGGCAGCCTGGGCTGCGCCTTTGTTAGAGCTGCTCCCTCTACAGCACAGGGGGCCTCAGAAATCGTCAGGTGGTGACTGGAGCTGAGAGGTGGCCACTCTGTTACCATGGTGAGCAGTCCACGGGGTAGGGCATTCTGTGCCGCGTGTGCACATGGATGCATGCACTTGTGTGTGTGCTTGTGTGTGAGCATGCCCAGGTAGCTGCAACCCTGACTCGGACCCCTGGCAGGGGGGCGCTCCAGTGCCCCTGTGCTCTGCCTGCTGGTTGGTGCTGCATCCTGGGCTCCCTGGTGCTGCCTTGGACCAGTTCTCTCAGGAGGAGGTGGCATTTCCTGCCCACCCTTTTCCTCTGGCTCTGCACCAGCCTTGGGGCCCCCAGTGGGCTCCGCTGTACTTGGCTTCCTCATTGACATGCCTGCTGTGCATGTGTGTATGCAGAGCCCATGCATACATGTGCACATGTGTGCTCAGGACTCAAGTGTGCTGGTACCCAGGGCATGTGGAAATGAACAGGTGTGCAGTGCGTCTTCTGACTCCTGTTTTCCTCCTGTACCTCTATCCTGGCTGATGACTTCACTTCCATGGAGCTAAGCTTGTCTTGCTGATTTCTACCCTCTTGAGATGGACTTGGGGCTTCCCTGATGGCAGGGATGCTGTCGTTTGTCACGTGTCCCTGGCCTGGCATTGGGACTTTGCAGCGCAGTTGCTCAGTTGATTTGGGACCATCTGCCCCAGCAAGCCCATGGCCCTGCCCCTCCTCTCCTGGTGCTGTTGGGCTTTTCGGGGGACATCAGTAATGAGGATTGTAAAGGCAAGGAGGAGCCAGTCCTACTTCCTCCAAAGCTGGGTGCTCCCTGAGGATGGAAAGGCCTCTCTTTGGTGTCGGCCCTTTCCCAAGTCCCTAAGGATCCTGCTGTCCTGATGGTGGACACTGGAAATCAATAGTTCTTTGGCAACTTGAAGCCTGCCCATAAATAGTCAGTTGTGTCTGTGGGTTGGGGTGTGTGGGGTGGGGTGATGATGGCATCACTCCTCATGCATTTGGGGGAGTCGGTGCCCATCCTACTCCCTCCAGTATTGCCCAGCCTTGTGCATGCATCCTGGGGTGGTTTGCACCAGCGCTGCTCAAACTTGAACATGTGTACAAATGGTCAAGACGCAGATTCTGACTCAGCAGGTCTGGGTAGGGCCGGAGAATCTGCATTTCTAACAGGCTCCGGGGTGATGTTGATGCTGTTGGCCCACAGACTGTGTGTGACCCCTTGGCATTTTTTGAAGCTCAGCCTAAATGACACCTCCTCCAGGAAGTTTCCCATGATAGCCCTGCCATAATTCTGTGCCCCCCTGAGGCTAAGAGCTCCTGATCCTGGCCCTCAGTGCTCCCACTGCCTTCTGCTTGGTTCTAGCGTTCCTTCTCTTCTTATACCCAGCTCCCTGATGCTCTGCTCACTCCTGGGGGCAGTGACCGAGTCTGATTCTCTGCATCCCCATAGCTCAGCCCTGGCTTGGCAGTTGGCAGGTGCCTGGCAAATGTCTGCCAAGATGCAGAACCTCACCTCCACTTCTTTGTCTGTATTTGTTCTGGGAAGTGCAGGGCCTGAGTTTTGTTCACTTTGTTAAGAGCAAAATCTGGGTTTGAGGTCTAGATACTTATTAGCCGTTCAATATGGAGTAAGTTACTAAACCTCCCTGTCCTTTCATTTCCTCATCGGAAATGGGGATAATAATAGTCCTACTTCCTAAGGCCATTGTGAGGATGGCACAGGGAATCCACATGAAGTGCTTAACCCCTACTTTTACTTTTGCTATTGACCTTTACTTTTGCTATTGACACCATGTGGTGGGAAGTGCCCATAGGAGCTTAGCTCTGAGCTTGGGTCTGTATGGGTGACACAGAAGGCTCCAACGGGCCCCTCCTTCTCATCACATCGTCACAGCTCCCTGCCTTTCTCCCCACATCTTGACTGGCAATCTCTAGGCATGGCCACAGTGCCTGGGGCAATCTGCTTCACCTTCCTGCAGGTTTGGGGTGGAACTGAATCTGTAGGGAACCATTCTTGTTTACCCTGGTTGGTGAGGCATGGCTTGTTTCCCAAGTGGGGCAGGCCAGGTGGGGTGGGGGTTGGTGGGAGGTGGGCAGGGTCTGCTCTGAAAGGCAGAGGCCTGAGACTGTCCTGAGATCAGATTCCTTCCCTGGGTGGGGCTGGACACATGGACTGTGCGGCCATGGGCCAGTGCCCGGTAGGAAATGGCCAGGGTCAGCCTGACCGCACCACCTGGCAGGTGTTGGCTTCCTGGGTGGACACTCTGAAGGGCCCAGCTCCTGGGTTGGATACGGTCAGTGGTGCCCTGCTATAGACTGCAGGCAGCCCACAGGGGTTAGGCTGCTGTCATGTCAGCTGACATTCCCTTAAAATCCTTGAGTGTGCAGGGAGATGCACACACACACACACACTCTCACACACACGAGATTAGGCTGAGCCTGGCTATCTGATGCCTCTCTGGTTCAAAAAATTATTATCTTACCTCCACTAATAAGTTTTTCTCCTTTGTCATGGTTGATTGCTTTAACTGATGGCTGCTGGCCATATGTGGTAGTAGTTAGCACATCAGACTCATGCTTAGTCTGGCAAATATGATAAATTTTACTTATGCTGTTCTACTTATCAAGGCTAAATGTCCGGCAAACCTGGCAAGCTTGTGGAGGCAGGGACAGTGCCTATTTGCTTACTGTTGTATCTTCAGCAATTGGCACTGTCTTAACAATAACAATTAAAAAGTAATAACCATCTAGTGAGCATCCACTCAGTGCCAGACAGCGGGCTGAGACTTGCATTATCTCATTTAAGCCTTGTTAACCACAGTATTAGCATTCCCATCTCACAGATGAGCAACTGAGGCCAAAGAGGTAAAGAGATTGATCCAGTCTGCACAGCTAGTTGGGGTTTTGTCTGAGTCTAGGGCACGCTTTCTGTAGTTGCTAATTCGTAGTGCCTGGGACTCAGTGGAGACTTACTGCATCTTTGTGGAATGAGCGGCACTAGAATGTGCTGTGAGCCCTAATGTCATTGCAGCGATACACCACTATTAAGAAGCCACCAGGATCAGTGTGGGAATGAGTGATTGCTGATGGGCACAAGCCTGTGAGTGCTCTTTGGTGGTGACGTGTAAATTCACAAGTCATTGTGTGTGCATGCATGTGCACACGCAACATACACATATTACATGCACACAAACACAAGGACGCATGCACACATTCATACATATATATGCTCATACTCCCACTCAGTGCAAACATACTCCACACAATGCACATGGGCACTCACACACACGTAGGTACACATTTACACACAATGCACATGTACCCCCATACACATGTAAACACTCACACACATATGTGCACATTGGCGTCTGCACACTCACACAATACACACATTCACATATATGGGCCTTCACATACGTGTTCCTCCGTACTACACACATATGTATGCACAGCCAAGTGCATGCACATGCATAATGTACACTCACACGGACGCCTGCAGACACAGGTGTGCACACACATGCACAACACAGATGTATGCCTATACATGCATACAGGAGTGTGTTCACACTGCCAACATACACATAGTGCGCATGTGCACACACTTACAAATCCATGCACATACAGAGGCACACACACATATGCAGCATTCACTCATCCACATCCGGGCATGCAAATGAGCAGAAAAAGTCCGTTTCTAGGCTGTCTCCCTTGAAGGATCAGGAACAGTGCCCAGGCGGGGTATTCAAGATGTCCACATCGTCTCCTTGCTCTCTGTTTTCTTTCTTCCGTTTCTTTGTCGTACCCTCAGGGTCCTAGACGTTCTTTCCATCCAAAGATTTGCACCCCTGCTCTTGGACCCAGTGCTGGGCTGACCTGGGTGTGGACCTAGACCCCAGTCTTGGTCCATCTGTCTGTTCGCCTGCCTGGCCTGCTGTGGCCTGCATGTACCGCCCCCCAACCCCCAACTTGCGTGTGACTTCATTTTCCACTCTGCACCTGCCTCTTTAAGAGACCAGGGGCCTGGTGGGCCTGTCCCCAGGGTCGGGGCTGGGGGAGGCTGGACAGCTGCAGGTTGAGGGGAAGCTTTGTGAGCTCCCAGCGGCCTCTTGGAGCCTGGGTAACGCTGGGGAAACTGAAACAAAGGCCGACAATGGCCTCCTTCCCTCCCCGGGTGGCCTCAGAGCAGGGCCTGCCTGGGCGGCCTCTGGGGGCCCCTGTTATTTCCTGTGCTGGCTGCGGGGCTTCTGGCCAGCTTGGAACGGGACAGGAAGCTGGGCAGGGCATCGCCTCCCCACCCGCTGGGCTGGCCCTAGCAGGCCAGAGTAGCTGCTCCTGGGAGTGGGGGTCGGCTTCGCGCTCCTGCTCCGTGACCGCCGCTCCAGCCCCGCTTGGCCTGGTCTGCCCTACTCAGGTCTGGCCAGGCCTCCCAGGAGGGAAACTCAGCCTTCCGTGTCCACTGCCCTCTCCCTGCTGCCGACTCCATGTGCTCCCACCATCTTCGCTGAGTCCATCCATGCTGTCACCTGAGCTCCTGCATCTCCTCTCCCTAAATGGCCCAAGCCGCTGTGGTCAGAGCCCTTGCCCCACAGAGCCGAGGACAGGGCCAGGCAGGGAGCATTTCATGGCTTATTAATTAATTCATTTGGGATTATGCTAGAGGTAAGCATAGGTTTGGTACCAGGGTTAGGGTTACACTGAAGTTTAAGGTTAGCGTTAGGTTTACCAAAACCTGCAGACCAAAAAAAACATATGAGTTAAGGGCATGGGTTTTCAGGCAGGCAGGTCTTTATTTCAATCCTGATTCACCACCAGCTATTCATCACAGAATTGTCAGGCGTCTGTGTCCTTCTAGGCCACAAGAGCGCAGTTGGGTCCCTGACTTCCAGGACTCACATTCTAGAGTGAGGAGGCAGCAGTGGGCAGGTGAACACACACTGCACAAATTAAGAGTGTATTCACTGCGAGAATGGGCTTGACTCAGTGGTTGCACCTTCCCAGAGCTCAGCTTCCTGATCTGTAGAATGGGAATAACAGAGCCGCTACCTTGTGTCACCATTATAAGGACAGGTGAGAGGGTAGATGGCATGTGTCCAGCATGGTGCCTGGCACACAGCATGTCCCCAGTAAGCGCTAACTGTGATGATTATTAATGAAAGGCAGTGGAGGTGGCCTGTGGGTCACTGGGGTGCTCAAATAATAGATGAAGAGACTAATTATGTCAAAACCTAAGGGAAGGGTCAGGATGCCTTTGAGCCTGCTGGCAGCCAAGGCCCAAAGAGAAATAGAATCAAAGCTGCTTCCATCTGATGTAAGAGCTTGGGACAGACCAGTGTTTTCCCCTGGCCTGGACGCTGCCTTCACTAGGCTGCTTCTGGGGGCTGGCGGGGCAGCTGCTCAGGTAACTTTCCTATGTGCCTGGTTAAGTGCAATTAAATGGGTTTCTTTAAGGCAGGATCTCCAAGGGCCTTCAACATGCCTGTGGATGCTTTGAGTTATAGGGAGGGTTCTTAAAACTCTTGGACTCAGAATCTGTCCTTCATCCCTTTTTTTGAGGACCACCTATCCCTAAGCCCAGAATCTTGGAACACAGTTTGGGAAGCTCTGTTTATGTGCTTCTCCTTTGAACTGAACACCACGGGAGGCACCTCACTCACAGTGTCCCCTCCTCCCCTTGCCCAGACTGTCATTTGCCTGTGGTTTATTCCGACAGGCCTGGGGGTCTTCATCTGGCAGATCCCACCTGTTGCTTACTTCTTACTGGATGATTGCATTTACTTATCTTATCGGAGTCCGATCCAGCCTCCAGCAGGGGTGCAGTAATGGAAACTGAGGCTCAGAGTGCTTAGAGGGCTCAGGGCTGTGGCTCCTAATTCAGGGTCTTTCCACTGCCCCATATTCCATAGACACACACACCCAGATGCACACGCATGCTCACACACATGCACACACCTGAATGTATGCACGATCACCCACTTTTTGCTCTGCGTATGTAGGGATGTTGTTCTGTGTCTGAGATCTAAAGTCTGGCTGGAGCCCCCTCTCTTTCTCCTGCCCACCTCCTCTTCCTGGTGGGCAGGACTGGGAGCCCGCCCCAGTTAGGCCTGCCAGTGGCCACTTACCCCGTGTCTGGCAGGCGCCCTGTGGAGTTTCCATGGTGAGCTGTCCTCTGGGGGCCCTGGGTGGGACTTTCCATCTGGGTGGAAACCTGACCCACTGGCTCAGGGCTGGAAGGGGAGGAAATGCCTTCTCCAAACGTGGAAAGAGGAAGCAAAGAGAGGTGGCTGGCCTGGGATTCCAGCCATAGTCCCTGATTTCTGCAAAGCCACAGGGCCTGAGGACCCCAAGGAGCCTGGGGCAGAGCTGCGTAGGACTCACCCATCAGGGACGGCCACAGCTCAGATAGGGCCACAGCTGCGTAGTGTGGCTTTGCTTTGGGAGCTGACTGTTGTAGGCTCCTGCAGTTCTGCCCATGAGCTCTTGCCTGTCTGTGCTGGCATTCCCTGCATGCTCCTGCAGAGACTCGGGGCCAGCCAGTTGGTAAATGGCTAGGCCAGGATTTGGACTCGGTTCACTGTCCCCAAGGCCCATGTGGTTGTCACTCTGCCTCCTTGCCTTCCTCAAGCAGGCATTTCCATAGGCATTGCCTCACTGAGTTCTTGCAGGTGCGCTTTGACCATTGGTATTATCATTATTCTTGTATTTCATATGTGGAAATTGAGGCTCAGAGAGGCTAGGCATCTTGCCCAATGTCACACAGCAAGTTTGTGGCAGAGCTGCACTATAGCACAGATTCCACTCGCCCTTTACTTTGCTGACAGCAACATATGCATACGTATAGGTCATTTATCATTTAACTTCCTCCAACTTAGATAGACACATTTGCCAAAAAGTGAGGACAATAACAATGTAAAGAGATTTGGTAATTGCAGTCAATAGGAGCTGGCTTACTCAGGGAACCTGCGATGTGGTTAGGCACTGTGTCCCCACCCAAATCTCTTGAATTGTAATCCCCCAAATCCCCACGTATCAGGTGGAACAGGTGGAGATAATTGAATCATGGGGTGGTCTCCCCCCTGCTCTTCTTGTGACAGTGAGTGAGGTCTCACAAAATCTGATGGCTTTGTTTTTTCTTTCTTTCTTTTTTTTTTTTGTGAGATGGAGTCTTGCTCTGTCACCCAGGCTGGAGTGCAATGGTGCCATATTGGCTCACTGCAATCTTCGTCTACTGGATTCAAGCGACTGTTCTGCCTCAGCCTCCCAAGTAGCTGGGATTACAGGCACCCATCACCATGCCTGGCTAATTTTTGTATTTTTAGTAGAAACAGGGTTTCACCATGTTGGCCAGGCTGATCTCAAACTCCTGACCTCAGCTGATCCACCCGCCTCGGCCTCCTAAAGTGCTGAGATTACAGGCATGAGCCACCATGCCCAGCCAATCTGATGGTTTTATAAGGGGCTTCTCCCTTTGCTCAGCACTCACTTCATCCTGCTGCCCTGTGAAGAAGGTGCCTGCTTCTCCTTTGCCTTCTGTCGTGATTGTACATTTCCTGAGGCCTCCTCAGCCATTTGGAGCTGTGAGTCAATTAAACCTCTTTCTTTATAAACTATCCAGTCTCAAATATTTCTTCATAGCAGTGTGAGAATGGACTAATACAACCTGTGATGTGGGTGAGAATCTTCTGTTCCCTCGGGTGTTGGTCTCTGTGGCTCCTTGTGGGGCAGGTGGATTCCCCTCTGGGGTTTTCAGATGTATTTTCATCCCACATGCTTGATGTAGGAACCAAGCCATTTGCCATGGATGTATGTCAAGCCACAGCAGTTGTATCTTAGGGGAGAGGAAAGAGTTTTGGGGATTAACTTTGACTCTAAGACACATTTGCCTCATAGACTGACTTTGGAACCTGGCACTCCCTTACCCCTGAAGCTGGGACAACAGGGGTGAGCCTCTGTCTGACCCACAGGTTCACCAAGGGTGCTTGGACCAATGTGCCAGGGCAGGTGTGATGGCCAATTTTGTGTCAACATGACTGGGTTAAGGGCTGCCCAGACAGCTGGTGGAACATGATTTCAGAGTGTGACTGTGCAGGTGTTTCTGGAAGAGATGAGCATTTTGATGGCTGGACTGAATAAAGCAGACGGCCCTCACCAGTGCAGGCTAGCATCATCCAGTCCACTGATGCTCTGGATAGAATGAAAAGGCAAAAGAGGGGTGACTTTGGTCTCTGTGTTTGAGCCCGGCCATCCGTCTTCTGCACTTGGACGTCAGCACTCCTGTTTCTTGCGCCTTGAGTCTGGGGCTGGAACTGACAACATTGGCTCCCTTGGGTTTCAGGCCGTGGGACTTGGACATGAACTGCAGCACTGGCTTTCCTGGGCTTCCAGCTTGCAGATCACAGAGGGTGGGATGTTTCCAGCCTCTATAACTGTGTGATCCAGGCCCCCATAACACATCTCTTTTGGTATATCCATATGTGGATCCCCTTGGCTCTACTTCTTGGGAGAACCCTGGCTAAGGCTCTAGATCTTGGGAGAACCCTGGTGAAGGTATGTGGGAGCTGAATTTTCTCTGTATGAGTCCATTTTCATACTGCTGTGAAGAAATACCCAAGACTGGGTAATTTATAAAGCAAAAGAGGTTTAATGGCCTCCCAGTTCCACATGGCTGGGGAGGCCTCACGATCATGGTGAAAGGCAAAGGAAGAGCAAAGGCACGTCTTACATGGTGGCAGGCAAGACAGAATGAGAGCCAAGCAAAGGGGGACACCCCTTCTAAAATCATCAGATCTCATGAGATTTACTCACTACCATGAGAACAGTATGGGGGAAACTGCCCCCATGATTCAGTTATCTCCAACAGGATTCTTCCCACAACACATGGGAATTATGGGAACTACAATTCCAGATGAGGCTGTGCTCGGCAGCTCATGCCTGTAATCCCAGCACTTTGGGAGGCTGAGGCAGGAGGATCACTTGAGGTCAGGAGTTCAAGACCAGCCTGGCCACCATGGTGAAACCCTGTCTCTACTAAAAATACAAAAATTAGCCAGGTTTGGTGGTGCACGCCTGTAATCCCAGCTACTCTCAGGAGGCTGAGGCAGGAGAATCGCTTGAACCTGGGAGGTGGAGGTTGCAGTGAGCTGAGATCGTGCCATTGCACTCCAACCTGGGTGACAGAGTGAGAGAGAGAGATTCCTTCTCAAAAAAAAAAAAAAGAAAAAGAAAAAGAAATTCAAGATGAGATTTGGGTGGGGACACAGGACACAGCCAAATGATACCAGTCTCCATCGGTGGTGTTAATGCTTAGTCTTACATCTGAACAATACCTCTCAGCCCAATTCCTGGGGCCTGACCTGGAGGTGCCTTGGGCCTTGGCAGAGGGGAAGATTGGCTTCTCTGCTCCTCCATCCCTTGGCCCCGTAACTCCTCCAGCCATCCAGCACCCCTCCAAGCTCTGGGGTGAGGGAGGGAAGGCGGGGGTCCTCCTGCTGCTGTGGGGAGGCTTCTTAATCTTATACTCATGGCGTGATGGCCTCAAGGGCCCAGGTCAAGATCTGGGCTGGTAGCTTGGTCAGCCAGATGATGGGGGAGCTTGGAACATGGTAAACAGCAGGAGCACTAGATGAGGAGTTCAGAGCCCCAGACTTGGGCCAGTGCTGTGGCTGGCTGGATTCAGAGGCCACCAACAACCTTGGGAAGTCTTAGTGCCCTGGGCCAGCTGGAAGCAACGGAGGCTTCACTGAGGCAGTTGGCTGGGAGAGCCACATTGGTAAGTGATGTCACAGGGCCTGGAGATGGTCTCTTGTAGGCCTCCACTTTGTCCTTCGCCTGTATCCTGGCCCCTGTGCCTTGTGCCCCTCCCAAAGCACCCTATCTCCCGCTTCCCACCTACTCCAAAGCGGCAGTCTTCCAAGGCCCAGCTGCCATTCCTGCCTTCCACAAACCCTTTGCACATGTGTCTCCTGTGGGGACCTGTCCTTTCTGGGAACCCCCATCCTGCCCTTCAGAGCCTTTGATGACCACATGCTGGCTTGTCCCTTTTCCTCGGCCGTTCATAGGCTTCTTCTCCCTCCCACTGTGGACCAGGTTCTCTCCCTCCCCGCTCCCCCCATCCCCGGTAATCTAGCACCAGGCTCACGCTATGCATTTACTCATGGATGGACAGTTTCTCAGCACTTCTAGCACCAGGAAGTTCTACTTAATGTCTAACCACCTTCTCCATTGCTGCTGGCTGAGCCTCAGTGGTGTTGTTGCAAGACCTCTCCTTGGAGGGCTATGATGGTTGTGAGCCTGCACCGTTGGCAGGATCCACGAGGGCCCACTCATTCGTTCATTCATTCGTTCATTCTTTTTTCATTCTTTCAGTTACAGATGTTATTGAGCACCTATCATGTGCTGGTGAACATCCAGGAACAGAACTGACAAAGTCTCTGCTGTGCTCAGAGCTCACAGTCTTGTGGGGAGATGGCACTAGAAAAGTGAAAAAAAGAATCAATGAGGCCGGGCGCGGTGGCTCAAGCCTGTAATCCCAGCACTTTGGGAGGCCGAGACGGGCGGATCATGAGGTCAGGAGATCGAGACCATCCTGGCGAACACGGTGAAACCCCGTCTCTACTAAAAAATACAAAAAACTAGCCAGGCGCGGTGGCGGGCGCTTGTAGTCCCAGCTACTCGGGAAGGCTGAGGCAGGAGAATGGCGTAATCCCGGGAGGCGGAGCTTGCAGTGAGCTGAGATCCGGCCACTGCACTCCAGCCTGGGCAACAGAGCGAGACTCTGTCTCAAAAAAAAAAAAAAAAAAGGGAATCAATGAATAAAAATGCACCACATGTTTTCACTAGGGGTGGCCAGCAGGGTGACCAGATAGAGTGGTGGGAGGTGAGGAGGAGAGGGCCGGCTGTGTTGGGGTGGTCAGAGAGGCCTCTGTGCCGAGGAGGGGGCGTTAGAGCCATGCACAGCAGCGGAAGCGATGTCCCAGGTGTTCTCCACTGTGGGACAGAAGGGATGTCACTGTGCCTGGAGGAGAGCAAGTGCCAGGCAGAGGAGGGAGAGATGGGCTTGGAGATGAGGGAGGGAGACGGGGGTGTGAAATGAGGTGGTGGGGGGAAGTGTGAGGTCAGGGAGATGAGAAGGGGAGAGAGGGGAAAGACGGAGCAGAGGGGAAGGAGGTGAGGTCAGGAGATTGTCAAGGGGAGCAGGCAGAAGTGTCTCATTTCAGGCCTTGGAGCCTTAGTGGGTGCCTCGGCTTTTCTTTTAAGTTGATGGGGAACCAGGGAGAGCTTTGCACAGGGCAGCAGCATGATCAAGTTTATATATGGAAGAGATCCCTCTAGTTGTGTGTGGGGAAGAGGTGGTCAGGGCTGACCAAGTACTCATCCAGGTGCAAGCTGATGGGGCTGGGAGCAAGGTCAGGAGGTGAGCAGATGTCAGACTCTGAGTTTCTTTTTTCTTTTATTTTTTGTTGAGACAGAGTCTCATTCTGTTGTCCAGGCTGGAGTGCATTGGCGCGATCTCAGCTCACTGCAACCTCCGCCTCCCAGGTTCAAGTGATTCTCCTGCCTCAGCCTCCCAAGTAGCTGGGATTACAGGCGTGCACCACCACTCCCAGCTACTTTTTGTATTTTTAGTAGAGACGGGGTTTCACCATGTTGGCCAGGCAGGTCTCGAACTCCTGACCTCAGGTGATCCACCCACCTTGGCCTCCCAAAGTGCTGGGATTACAGATGTGAGCCTAAGTTTCTTTTTGGAAGCAGGTTGAACAGAGTTTGTCTCTGGATTGGATGTTGGACATGAGAAAAGGAGAGAAGTTGAGGAAGCCTGCAAGCTTCTAGGCTTCGGCAGCTGGTGGCTGGGGCTGTGCTCACTGAGATGCAGGGCGCTGGGAGAAGTTGTCAGGGCGAAGGGCAGCTCGGTGTGGATGGCACGGCTCAAGAGTGTGGCTTGCCCATGATAAGCTTGAGATGCCCGTGGATGTTGAGGGGGCACTTGAACGTGTGTTTTGGCAATCAGGGGAGGATGGGACTGAGATGTGTTTTGGGTGCCATGAGTGTGTGGCTGAGACACATGCACCCACTAGGGGGTGAGCATAGACTGAGAACAGAGGAGCTGAGGTCTAGGGCCACATTGACATTGCAGGTTGGGACATTGACATTGATGGACAGGATGAGGAGGAGAGACTGAGGAGATGGAGAAAGGTGTCAGGGAGGTAGGAGGAAAACTGGGAATGGGCAGGTCCCTAGAACTCCATGAAGAAAATCTTCCAGGAGGGACAGGGTCACTGGGCAGGTCCAGTGCTTTCCAAAGCAGGCGATGGAGTGGGAGTGTGTGTGCTGTGACCTTGATGGCACCAGCTCTCTGTTTAGATGTGGCCACGTTGCAGGAGACATGTGGAAGGGAAGCCCAGCCGCTTGGCGGGAGCTGGATCTGCTAAAACAGCCTTTGCTTGAAACCATTCTGGGCTGAGAAGAGATGGGGTTCAGGGGTTAATGAAATGAACTCTTGTCTGCAGACTGGCCCATCCGGGGGTGTCTGCGCCGCGCCCCCGTTCCTGGCTCCCGCTTGGGGACGTACCCATGGCTGGAGCAGAGGTGGTGTCTGGGAGCTGCAGACTGTCCGCGGCGGAGTCCAGCTGTGCACGAGCCCTCAGCGCTGAAATTGCCATCCTCGTGCAGCCCAGAGCCAGCCTGCGGAAGTGGGCCAGCCGCACCTCCGTACAGGATTAGAGGGATGTGTAATGGATTAAAGATCAAAAATGTTAATTAAGAAATGGTCTTTTCTAATAAGATGCCTTCAAGGGCACAGGCCTGAAAAGGAGGGGATTTCTCATTTTGGCAACACGGTTTCTGTTGTAATGAAATTGGTTCACAGACAGTGGGGAGGACCCGACGTAAGCCTCATTTTAAAGACATCTCCATCCAAATTAATTAGCAATAAAATACGAAGGCCCGAGTGTCAGGCTGGCAGGCAGACAGTGCGTGTTGGCCTGGCTGGAAGGATGCGTGGACTTCAGAGGATTCCTTCTGTGTCCTGGTGCCTGCTGGAATGTTGTCCTTGATGCTGTGTTCAAGGGCATGTTCTTGGGGGTCCTGGTGGGGTCCGACTCTCCCTGGGATTAAAGGATGAGGCCTGGTTGGAGGCCTAACTCAGTGGGAACTTGCTGTGTGACTTCTGACTGTGCATGCCCCTCTCTGATCATTCCACTAGTTCCCTTTTTTTATCAGTTGTGGATAACAGTGAGTGACATCTAATTAGATGTCAATGACAATGAACAACACTCCCTGGGTTGTTGGATCAAATAGATTCCTA
Organism: Mandrillus leucophaeus; assembly: GCF_000951045.1. Taxonomy (NCBI): domain Eukaryota; kingdom Metazoa; phylum Chordata; class Mammalia; order Primates; family Cercopithecidae; genus Mandrillus; species Mandrillus leucophaeus. The sequence continues at coordinate 2,325,557 of NW_012103676.1, read as the reverse complement.
GAGGCCAGTGCTGTGAAATCTCAGAATGGTCCATAGGAATCAGTGTGGTGATAGCTAAGGGATAGTTTGGTCTTTTTGTACCTGATGCCGCCTCTCGGCTGGGAACAAAGATGTAGGTGCCTTGGCCCTTCGAGTTCTGCTTTCCCCGGCCTTCCCTGATCTCGAGGCTATGAAGTCCCCTATGTTGTTTGAACGTCTCAGAAGACCATCATAGTCTAATGGTTAAGAATTGGGTTCTGGGGCCAGGCGCGGTGGCCTGTAATCCCTGCACTTTGGGAGGCCGATGCAGGAGGATGGCTTGAGGGCAGCTGTTTGAGATGAGCCTGGGCAGCATAGCGAGACCCCATTTTTACAAAAAAAAATTAAAAAATTATCTGGGCATGAGTGGCACACGCCTCTGGTCCCAGACAGTCTGGAGGCTGAGGTGGGAGGACTGCTTGAGCCCAGGAGTTCAAGACTGCAGTGAGTGAGCTATGTTTGCACCACTGCACTACAGCTTGGGCAACAGAGTGAGATCCTGCCTCTAAAAAAAAAAAAAAAAGAAATAAATAAGAAATTGGGTTCTGGAGTCTGCCAGGTCATAAGTTTGTATACCAGGACCTCCTACTTGGGACTTTAACCTTAGTACTTGACTTGTGAACGTCAGTTTCCTCATCTGTAAAATGGGATCAGAGGTCCCAGTTTATAGCACTGCCGGGAAGTGAGAAAGGAGATACTGCTATGATGAGCCTGGCCTCTGAGGGACTGAGGCTCTGTCTGCAGCGCTGGAGCTGTTGCTTTTGTTGCCGAGATGCAGGGAATCTGCCTGTTGGTTTCAGATGGGGCCTGGATTAGAGGCTAGCAGCCTCCCCACGGCTCAGGCTCAGGCTCAGGCCTGTAGTGTTTTGAGTTTCCTGGGCCTTCCAGGGTCTGACACTTTGTTTTAGAAGAAGCCAGAGGACTGGGAGTCCCCCAGAGCCTCGGACTTGCTCTGAAGGTCACAGGCTTGGAAAAAGCATGGGTGAGGATGTCTGAAGGAGGGTCTCTCAGTGCTGTGGCATCAGGTCTCCCTCTAGCTGACGGAAGCATGCGCGTTTTCTTGCCCTCCGCAAACCTTGCTTTCCTGGGAGTGATGTTGGGAGCACGTGTGAGCAGGGAGAGGAGCCTTCCTATCGCTTCTTGGGCAGGAGATTCCTCACCTGCTGTGCCTGGCTCCTCCTTTAGGCTCGCTGGAGCTGCAAACCTTCACTTAAAAAAATATGAAACAACCTTGTCTTATTTAATGATATTTCCCTTGAATTGCGTTTGGTTCTATGTTAATTTTCTGACTTCTGCTTTACATTTTCTTGCATCTGCCTGCTATACATTTTCTCAGCATTCTACTGTTTTCCTCCATTAAATTTTTCTTTTTAGAAATTGTGGTAAAATACGTAAGATAAAATTTACTGTCATAACCATTTTAAGTGCACAGTTCAGCAGCATTAGGTACGTTCATATTCTTGTGCAGCTGCCTCCACCATCCATCTCCAGAGTTCTTTTCATTTTCCCAGGTGAAACTCTATTCCCATTAAACACTCACTCCCCATTCCCTGTCCCCCAGGCCCTGACAGCCTCTATTCTACTGTCTATCTGTATTAATTTGACAACTGCAGGCAGGCCCTCATGTGAGTGGAGTCATACAGTATTTGTATTTTTGTGCCTGGTTTGTTTCCCTTAGCATAATGTCCTCAAGGTTCATTCAGCTTGTAGCATATATCAGAATTTCCTCCCTTTTCTTTGACTTAGTTTTTTATTTTTCGAGGTAGGGCCTCGTTCTGTTGTCCAGGCTGGAGTGCAGTGGCGTGATCATGGCTCACTGCAGCCTCGACTTCCCGGCCTCAAGCCATTCTCCTGCCTCAGCTTCCCAAGTAGCTGGGACTCCAAGTGCCTGCTACCATGTCCAGCTAAGTAAAATTTTTCTGTGTGCGTGGAGATGAGGTCTCACTAGGTTGCCCAGGCTCATTTTAAACTCCTGGGCTCAAGCAATCCTCCTGCCTTGGCCTCCCAAAGTGCTGGGATTACAGTCCTGAGCCACTGTACCCAGGAAAATTTGTTTTTATTATAGTAAAATATATGTCGCATGAAATTTATCATTGTAACAATTTATGTGTACAGTTCAGTGGCGTTAAGTACAGTACATTCACCTTTCTGTGCAGCCACCACCACCATCCATCTTCAGAACGTTTTCATCTTCCCAAAATGAAACGATGTTCCCATTAAAACACAAACTCCCCATTGCCCTTTCCCAGGCCCTGGCAAACACTGTTCTACTCTGTTTTTTCTTTCACTTAATAAAAGAGAGGGCTCATTGCTGTCTCATGGGGTTGCTTCTCCATGTGGTGGCCTTTTTGCATACATGGGATTGAGGTGAAGGTAGAGAAAGGTAACCAAGAATGGGGTTGTAGGAAGAAAAGAGGGGGAGGCACTTGGCTGAGGTTGGTGGCTCATGCCTGTAATCCCCGCACTTTGGGAGGCCGAGGTGGGCAAATCACTTGAGGTCAGGAGTTCGAGACCAGCCTGGCCAACATGGTGAAACCCCGTCTCTACTAAAAATACAAAAAGAATATTAGCTGGGCGTGGTGGTGCACATTTGTAATCTCAGCTACTGGGGGAGGCTGAGGCAGGAGAATCGCATGAACCCAGGAGACGGAGGTTGCAGCTGGCCGAGATTGTGCCACTATACTCCAGCCTGGGGGACAGAGTAAGACTCCGTCTCAAAAAAGAAAAAAAAAAGAGGTGGGCGTCCTATCCACAGGCTCAGCAGCCCTGCCGATTCAGCCAGTTCTTTTCAACCAAGAGGTTGATCTTTGGAGCCATCTCCATGCTGTAGATCTGCCAGCAAGTTCCGTAGCTTTCCCACTGTTGCCAGTGGCATGGCTTCTCCTGGCACCACTGATGTTGAATGTCCTCAGTGAGCCCATTCATGGCCATGATTCTATCTTGGGTCCCGCATGCACCTTTCACAGTCCTTTTCTGTAACATCACAGTCCTGGCAATGAACTCCAGATGTTTTGCCCTGACCTTGGATTTAAGTCTCCACTCTGCAGGACCTCGTGAGCTCAGTCCCAGCCCACCTTCTTTTTTAAGGCTGAATCATAGTCCATTGTGTGTCTAGCCCACTTTTTGTTTATCCCTTCCTCTGTTGATAGACACTGCGTTGCTTAATTTATTCAGGAATGGTCATACTGCTTTCCATGTAAAACCCTCTCGTGTTTTTAAGGCTCATCTGCTGGTGGAGTGAGCGGGACCCAGTGCAGCATGGTCTTCTGTTATGCTGGCCCAGATGGAGGGGACTGGTGGTGAGAGGCTGCATGTTTGTGGCTCTCAGGTTCCCTGCAGCAGGGCACGGGAGCGAGGGGTCCTCTGTGGGGTTGGGGGCTCTTGCCAGTGTCCATCTTCCCCACACACATCCTCCCTTTGGCCTGAGAAAAGTATGTCGACCTCCTCTCTCTTGCAGTTTGGCTGTGGGAGTGGGTGACTCACAGACACAGCCCCTTTCCTGTCTCCTCCTGTCCCTGGGGCCAGCAGGCTGCCTCAGCCGTGAGACTTTCTGCACAAGGGGCTGTCGGAGGAGAGAGGGAGCTCTCTGCTGAGTGGTGTCTGGTTGCCAGACATGGTGATGGAAATGCTTTAAACCTTAAACGAGCCACTCAGTAAATGGTGGGAAGGAAGGAACGAGTTGATCTGATCTGTGGTCTTCTATTTGTTCATGGTGACGTGGATGGGGCAAAAGGATTGGGTGGAAATCGACCCTTTGGAAAACAAAAATTAACAGGAAGGCATGAACACAGCAATAAGGACAAACAACCAGCTGCCACCTCCCCAAGTGTGGGTGACTCGTGTAGACATCATGTTGAGCAAAGGAAGCAGAGGCAGCAGAGAAGGGGGGTGCGTGTGCCCGTTCCTGTGACCCTGGGGAGCGGGCAAAGTGGATGTCTGTGATAGAGGCGAAGAAGTGACTGCCTTCGGAGGGGCATGTGGGAACCTACTGGAGTGCAGGGAATGTCCCATACCTTGATTTGTGTGCTCATTTATGTAAAACCTTGCTGTCCAGCAAGGCAAAACCCCACGTCTAGAAAAAATACAAAAATTAGCCAGGTGTGGTGGCATGTACCTGTAGTCCCAGCTACTCGGGAGGCTGAGGCAAGAGAATGGCGTGAACCCAGGAGGCGGAGGTTGCAGTGAGCCAAGATTGTGCCACTATACTCCAGCCTGGGGGACAGAGTAAGACTCCGTCTCAAAAAAGAAAAAAAAAAGAGGTGGGCGTCCTATCCACAGGCTCAG
>NW_012103676.1:2311483-2320575 GCF_000951045.1 Mandrillus leucophaeus | reverse complement strand
AGACGGGGTTTCATTGTGTTAGCCAGGATGGTCTCGATCTCCTGACCTCGTGATCCGCCCGTCTCGGCCTCCCAAAGTGCTGGGATTACAGGCTTAAGCCACCGCGCCCGGCCTAGAATAAGATATTCTAAGACCAAGCGTTGGGCTGGTTGCCTGGGCCCAGCCAGCCTTCAGACAGGGTGTTGAAGATAAGAGTCAAAAGGCCTACCTAGGCCGTTCCCGAGGGTGGAAGGTACTGGGAGAGTCTAGAGTGTCCTTGTACCTCCTGAGTGACAGCTGCCAGCCCTCCATTCCTCCCCTCTGCACTTGTAAAGTAAGGCTCGGGCCTTCTTATGCTGGGGAAATTATTCTAGAATGAGGTGCGGGATGCCTATGTTTTCTTCTTTCTGGCCTGACCTTATCAAATTGCTTGACCCCATGAACATGAGTCCTCTTGTCTAGACGCAGACATGGTCATTCCTGGCTCACCAGCCTCACAGAGAGGTTGGGAAGCTCACTCGGGGTCTTTGTGCCCTGCCAAGGGCTGGCCACAGGCTTCTGTGTGGGGCATTCTGTCTGGGCACCAGGGGCTCTTGTAGCCAGAGATGGAGGGAAGACATGGGGAAAGGTGGATACTGCCTGAGCTTAGGCCCTCAACGGATGCCCGCTTCCTTCTGGGGCGCCGGGGGGCGTGCATCATGCCTAATGTAACCTGGTGTGGGGATTATGGTTCACAGGCCTCTCCTGACAGGGCTGGCAGTTCTGAACATAATGCTCCTCTAGGTGTCTGGAATGGAGGCTCAGCCTGCTGGGCCTCAATGCCATTCCTGAGCAGCTTTTAAATATGGATTTGGGCTGGGTGTAGTGGCTCATGCTGGTAATCCCAGCACTTTGGGAGGCCGAGGCTGGAGGATCACTTGAGGCCAGGAGTTTGAGACCATCCTGGGCAACATAGTGAGAAGTCTTCTCTACAATTATTTAAAAAAAATTAACTGGCCATGCTCCTGTAGTCCTAGCTAGTTGGGAGGCTGAGGTGGGAGGATCACTTGAGTCCAGGAGTTGGAGGCTGCAGTGAGCTGTGATCGTGCTGCAGCACTGCAGCCTGGACAACAGAATGAGATCCCATCTCTCTCTCTCTTTTTTAAAAGGATTCGTTCTTTATTCATTCCCTTATTAAGCCTTATTTGAACACTGTTACTGTGCCTTGGGTGTATGTGCAGAGATGAATAGTATTCAGAATTAGCTGGTTAGTGGGAGAAGAAGAGGGAGGAAACGGGGGAGGGAGTTGCCATTTTCTCAGCACCCACTCTGTGCCTGTCTGGGTGCAGGAGGGCTCCCATACGCATGCTGCTGCATTTACTCTTTACAGCAGCCCTGGGAGTGGTTTTTATGGCTCCTGTTTTGCAGGTGAGGAAACGAGTTCAGTTGGGCTGAGTCTTTGCTGCTCAGAATGTGGTCCTGGGACCAGCGTCATTCTCCTCACTGGGAGCTTCTAGGAACGCACAATCTTGGGCTTCTTCCCAGACCTGCTGAAGCAGAATCTGCATTTGAGCAGGCTTGCTGGGGATCCGTGTGTAGGGTGAAGGCCCTGCCGCGGCACGGGAGCAGGCTGGCACAGGCCAGGTTTGCTTTCCTCTGTAGTATGGCCTCCTCAGTCCTAGCAATGACAGTCAGAATGGAGCTATTGGCAGCGATGGTGCCCAGTGCTGTGCAGGACCCTTGCATGGTTTCTCACATTTAACCCCCAGAAGCCCTATGAGGTAGGCACTGTCATCGTCTCCCTTTATTGCTGGGGAGACCCAGGTCACAGAAAGGGCAAGTAACCTGGGCCGAACCTCTCTCAGGTCACACTGTGTTTGGGAGGCAAAGGGCCTTCTCAGAGGGTGTGCGGATGTGTGTGTGTGAGTGTGCATGTGTGCATGTGCATGTGTACGTGTGCATGTGTGTGCATATGTGAACATGTGTGTGCATGTGTGCATGCGTGTGTGAACATGTGTGCGTGTTTATGTGTGTACGTGTGCATGTGTGTGCATATATACATATGTGTTCATGTGCATACATGTATGTGTATGCGCGTGTATGTGTGTGTGTGTGTGTGTGTGTTGGAGGGAGCTGGTGGTGATGGCATGGCAGGGGGAATTTAGGGAGATGACTCTTGGAAGCAATGGATATAGCAGATGGTAGGGGGAGAAGTCAGTGGGGTGGAGGGGACCCCAGCTACCACCTGGGGGATGCTGTCCTGAGTCTCATGGGGAGACTTTCTGGCTTTCCGGTCGAGTCAGGTCCAGGCCCCCTCCTCTGGGAAGCCCTCCCTCATTCTCTGCTCAGTTCGAGTTCCATCTGTGCTCCTATCTTGTGCTGCTTGCCCTCATCACATTGTCTGATGTGTATTTCTCCATTCCTGGCTAAATGGTGAGGTCCTTGGCGGCAGGACCATGTCTTGGTCATCTTCGTATCCTCTATCCCTAGCACATTTGGTTTTTCTTCACTCATTCATTTATAAAAATGTATTGGAGGCCTACTGTGTGCTGAGCCCTGACTCAGGTGCTGATGGGCCCGTGGCAAGTAAGGCAGATATGATTCCTAATCCGCTAGAGGATATGCTGGAGAGAAAAGCTCTTGTGGAAGCGTGACAAATTTGTTAGTTAGTTCATCCATGCATCCATTCATTAATCCATCCATCTACCCACCCCACCCACCCATCCACCCATCCACCCATCCATCCAGTCATCAACCCATCCACCCATTCATCCACCCATCCATCCATCCATCCATTCATTAATCCATCCATCTACCCACCCGACCCACCCCTCCAGCCATTCATCAACCTATCCACCCATTCATGCCCTCATCCATCCATCCATTCATTAATCCATCTACCCACCCCACCCACCCATCCACCCATTCATCCACCCATCCATCCATCCATTCATCACTGCATCCACCCATTCATCCACTCCACCATCTATCCAGTCATTAATCCATCCATCTACCCACCCCACCCACCCATCCACCCATTCATCCACCCATCCATCCACCCATTCACTAGGCAAACACTAGACACTGGGGTTACAGTGTAAGCAAGTCTAAAGTGATCCTGGCCCTCAGAGCTACAGCCCACGGGAACACCCACAACTCGAAATCTCTCTAAAGAGAACCAGGGCCAAAGGGCAGGCGCAGCAGGAACCCTGGCCTCATCTGCGTAGACAGGGCCACCTCCTGTGACGTCTGAAGGAGGTTGTGGAATTACACAAAAAAGGACTTTATACTTGGAATGTTAGGCACCCAACACATTCCAAACTCATAACACTTCCAGAGTTTGGGGATCTTAACTCTAAGCCGGCACAGTGGTTAAAAGCAGGAAGGTTCAGAGTGTGTCTGGATTTGCAGAAGTGCAACTCCATGCTTTAAAACAGCCATTGCCCTGCAAAGCGCACTCCTGGCTGAGAACTTTCATGAGTGTGTGCTGCTCCTGAAGCTGCTGTGGTCCTGCCAGGGTTGTCTGTTAGGGTCTGTGGCACCTGTCTGTAAGCTGACCCTGGCCTGGCTAGATGTCACCCTGCAGCCATTCGAAGGCTCTTGGGTTGCATTGCCCCTAGGCAAGGGGATAGCAAGCTTTCCTTTTTTTTTTTTTTTTCTGAGGTGGAGTCTCGCCCTGTCGCCCAGGCTGGAGTGCAGTGGTTCGATCTTGGCTCACTGCAACCTCCACCTCCTGGGTTCAAGCGATTCTCCTGCCCCAGCCTCCTGAGCAGCTGGAATTACAGGTGTGAGCCACCACGCCCAGCTAATTTTTTGTATTTTTAGTAGAGACGGTTTCACCATGTTGGCCAGGCTGGTCTCGAACTCCTGACCTCGTGATCCACCCATCTCGGCCTCCCGAAGTGCTGGGATTACAGGCATGAGCCACCGTGCCTAGCCAGCAAGCTCTTCTATTATTATTTTTTAAAATATGGTTTTGTTGCAAAATGAAATACAGATCTAGAAACCCACAAAGTCAATGTAGAACTTAGTGGATTTTTATAAGGTGAATGCCATTGAAACCACTTCCCGGGTCTAGAAATAGAACTTTGCAAGCTACTTGAGAAGGCTTATCCTTGTTCCCCGTCCCTATTTCTCCTTCCAGAAAGAATCACTAGCTTGACATTTATGGTTATCGCTCCCTTGCTTTGTTTTAAAGTTCTGTCACTCACATGCGTACCCCTTGCTGCTATAATTTTTAGTCTTGGAGTGCCATTCTTTAAGGAATATGAGGGAGTAATATTTTTTGCAATGATGATTATTTTACATTTTTTGGAGACCACTCTGTCGCCCAGGCTGGGAGTGCAGTGGCGCCATCATAGCTCACTGCAGCTTCAAACTCCTGGGCTCAAGCGATCCTCTCATCTCAGCCTCCCGAGTAGCTGGGACTGCAGGTGCATGCCACCATGCCTGGATAGTTTTTAAAAATTTTGTAGAGATGGGGTCTTGCTATGTGACCTAGGTTGGTCTTGAAGTCCTGGCCTCAAGCGATCCTCCCTACTTAGCCCTCCAAGTAGCTGGAATTACAGGTTTGAGTCACCATGCCCAGCTGATTATTTTAAAAATTCTGGTCAGGCGCAGTGGCTCACCCCTGTAATCCCAACACTTTGGGAGATCGAGGTGGGTGGATCACTTGAGGCCAGGAGTTCCAGACCAGCCTGGCCAACATGACGAAACCCTGTCTCTACTAAAAATACAAAAATTAGCCAGGCATGGTGGTGAGTGCCTGTAATCCCAGCTGCTCGGGAGGCTGAGGCAGGAGAATCACATGAACCCAGGAGGCAGAGGTTGTAGTGGGCTGAGATTGAGCCACTGCACTTCATTCAGCCTCGGCGACAAAGCGAGACCCTGTCTCGTAGAAAAAAAAAATCCTTTATAACAATTCCTGATCTGGAAGCTTCTGGCAATTAGGCTCCTGGTTAAACCATTTTCTACCTTTGGCAGGTGAAGGCGAGGCAGGAAGTGCCTACCACTTAGCAGGTGTCCACTCAGAGTTTGATGAGAGGCTGGAGATGCCAGGGAGGTTTTACGGTCACCTGGGGAGGAGGTACCGGAGTCCTGAACCAGGGTGACCACGGCCAGGAGGACTAACAATGTGGAGGGGAGGAGCCGAGGGAGGGTCTGAGGGAGGGATTAACGTGCAGGGAGAAGAGAGAAGGAGCTGTGTGTCATTCTTTCTTTCCCTTTCTTTCCACTTCAGTACACTGGGGGAAATTAATCTCTCACCTGCCATGGCGGGGAAACCTGAGTTTGCTGTTGGGGCTGTCCAGGGCACGTGGGGTGTTTGTCTTTGAGGCCATTCTTCACCGGGATTGATGACAGGGGCGTATTTCCTGCTGAGCCAGGCTCCTCACCCCACCCAAGGAAGATTTGGAGGCAGGTGGTCACGTGTCTGGCTTGGTTTAAGTGTCCACAGTAGCCTGTGGAGATGTGTTGAATTTTAGAAGTTACCGACAGGTGAGTTCTATGGGAGAGGGCCATGGTGATTTTCAAATGCTGGGTCAACAGCATTCTGCAGTCCTCACCATGCAGGTGCTCCTCATGTCCTAGAAACTTAACTTCAAGCAGGTGGCTGATCAAGCCTTGCTGTTGGTAGGAGCGAGGGGTGGTCTCCTTATTCACCTAATCTTCTCTACGTGGGAACATGATAGTGGTTATATGACTCATTACTGAAGGCTCCCTTTGCTAGAAGTTCAGACTATAGGAGATGTCAGGGTAGCCAGTTCTAAGCTGAGTGGGGGAGAGCATCATGAACCTATGGAATCTCCAATAGTACATGGAAACACAGAAAAAATGAGAACGGAAATTCTTGGCCTCATTTATAAATAAGCATTGGTTAAAAGTCTGTTTTTTTGTCTTTGGTGTGGAGGACACAGACGTGTTGGATTCAGTCCCAACATTGCATAGTGTAATGGAAAAGAAATAACTGTCATTGTGCATCGTGACAAGTAATTTAGAAGAAAAACAAAACACTTGAGCACAGGGCCACTTGTCTATTGTGTGTTGGTGACACAAAATGGGACTTCTCACTATAGTTAGGTGGGGTTTCTGTCTTTTGGCAGGACTTTGACTTTTAAAAGTGCCACACACTCTAGAAGAAAACAAGGAATTATGCAGCCACGTGGACACGGGTTCTGAGGCCTGTTCATGTCTGCCCCCACCCCGCGCATGCTGGCTTCCCCACCCCCATCTCGCAATGGACTTGTCCTCAGGGATGCTCATAAGTGTCCGAACGCATCATGGGTGTTTCTCCCCATTCTCAGCCCACCCGCGACCCCTGCCTTCTTGCCCGTGTGCCCTGGGAGGTGGTGATGGTTGCCACCTCCTCCTTTCCATGCAGGTGAGAGCTGGGCTAGATGAGGTGTTCTCTTAGGTCCCTTCCAACTTGAAGCTTCCCTGGGTCCAAGCTTAAGGGGTGGGCAGGGACCTTTCGAGACACGCGTTTGGTGGGAAGATGCCCCTGAAAGGTGCCACGGAGTTACCTATGGCAGTCCGGGCGCTCTTTGTCTTGGCCAGTGTTGGAACTCAGGGGAGGGCCCGATTCCGTGTCAGTGTGGCGGGACTGGCCTTCCAAAAGGCTGTTTTCCAAGTGCTTGATGATCGTGCTGTTTTCATTCTAAGATGTGTATTGTGTCATTGCCTAATGTTTCTGAAATTGGGAAGCATTTTAGTGTCTGTATGTGTGTTTAACAAAATGACAGTCCCTCTAAAGACAGAGCTGTCATTAAGATAGTGGTGGGCCACGCACTTACAGCCCCTTAGACCTGAGGGGCTGTCGTAACTGGTGATAGGTGGCCTGGGCTGATGCAGGCTGCCTCCAGAATTTGAATACCAAGCCCTAGACCTGTGTGATTATAGCCACAGCATGGCCTCTTACGCCTCTTTCTGTACTTAAAGGAGGCGACCAACAACGGACAGCAAGTCCGTTTTGAAAACCCTTGACTTTGAAACCTTCCAGTCATCTCTGTGGGCTCTCACCTAATTTTGCTTAAACACTGCATTTGCCTCCCCTCCCTCACTCACAAACCTTCAATGGCTCCCTATTTCTTCTACCTGGACCTTGGACTCAGCCTAGCTTTCAGTCTGGCCCCTGCATCATTCTTTCTACCTCAGTCAGCCACTCACCCAGTTCCTTTCCAGTGGGAAGATTTCATGATCTCCTCCGAGGCAGGGCCATGTCTGACTCCACTTTTGATCCACTGAGTCCCTAGCACAGGGCCTTCCTGGAGGCAGGCATTCTGGCAACACTTGTTGGCTGCTGCGTTGATGTGGCTGCAGCTCAGACCTGAAATCCTTTGGGCATTTTATTACCATCAGCATCTGGACAGTGTAACTCGAGGATTAACAGAGTTATAGGAGAAAACTCCACTCTGAAAATGGCTAATTATTATTATTTTTTAACCAACTACAATTTACAGAGGGTTCGTAGAGGCACAAAAGAGCGCACACCCTGTAAACGAGGGTTAATGAGAAAGCTTCCCGATAGCTTGTGCTTCATCAGCAGCAGAACAGCGTGTAAATAAATCTAATTTCCCTCCAACTCAACTCGTCACAGGCTTAATTACCGCAGCCACAATGTGTGCATGTGTGTGTTTTTTTCATTAGCGAAAGAGGGTCATTATTAGCCATGTCTGGTAAGAATTATGATGAAGAGCCTGGCTCACCCTCGATAGGTGTCCTCAGAGAGCAGAAAGGAACTTTCCTTGTGAACTAAAGAGTTCCCAATTAAGGTGGTTTGGAGGAAGCAGGAAGCGGCAAGCAGATTAGAAAAAGAGTACAGAAACAGGGAAAGCGGGCGAGGAGGCGGGAGGGTTCTGGTGGGCTCGGTTAATGACTGAGGGAAGAAGGTTTTCTTCTGGGGGCTGTGCCCTCTTTCCCCCCTGTGTTGTCATTTACTTGCCCAGAAATCCTGGGGACTCTGAGACCCCTCCGGGGGTCCTCTCTTGCATTCTGGCTCCAGAGAGCTGAAAATGAGACTTGCACTTGTGGGGGGACAGGGCTTGACCGCTTCCAGCCACCTCTTTTCGATGGCTTTTCACACTTCCTTCCCCTCCTGCTGAGGAGGGAAGCAGGGGAGAGCGTGCTGCTGCCACCATGGAAGATAGCCGCACCAGCGGACTGTTGCAGTGAGTGTATTGTTCTAGAAATAAATAGCTGAAAACCCCGAGTCAGAAATTAGTTAACACAAAGGAAGTCGAACCCTACAGGCCAAGTTCCAATTGTCTGCAGGAAGTGCCCTGCCCAGGGGGCCCTTTGAGGGAGGATTTAAGTCCATTCTGCCTGGCACTCTGTACACAATGTTGGCAAAAAAAGTTTTTTCTTTCCTTTCGACCTCAGGCCCGCAAACCCCCCATAATGATTGCTTTCCTCATTAAGCAGTGTAGGAGGCCGCACTTTGAGGTGCAAATACATCTCTAGTGATTGAGAAATTCAGGCGGCTTCTCCGGCTTGGTGCACATGTGTTCCGGCTGCTAGACACTGTCCGTCCTTGTCTGTCCCGCAGCTGCAGCCCGAGCTGCCCCTCCATCCCTTGCACTGGGCATAGGGCAGACCTGACAGCCTTCAGAGTAGAAGAGGACCTGGAAGCCTCTTCTGGGGTTGAGGGTCCCTAGCATGTATTCTTCGAGGTCCTGCTTGGATGCCTCCAGGGATGGGAGTCTCATCTCGTTGTAAAGCAGCTTGATCCCTATTGGCAGCCCTGATGATCACATTTACTGAGCACTTACTGAGTGCCAATAATTACTTAATTAAACAAACATTATTGAGAATCTCTTCTGGGCCAGGCACTGTGCTAGGCATTGGGGATTCATCAATGACCCTGGATGGAGGTTTCCTGCCCTCTTGGAGCTTATACCGGATTGCATGCAGGAGGCAACTGATAAATGTGATGATGAGTGCTTTGAAAACTAAAAGTGGGTAGAGAGAGGGCAGGTTAGGTGGGGGCAACGCCACTGCCTTGCTCAACAAGGAGGAGTTACTAAAGCCAAACTTCTCCCCGTTTCTTTATAAAACCCCACCTGACCTGGCGTTGGGTTGGGGCCTTTGCATAAACAGACTATTCTTCCTCCACTTTTTAATGTATGGCTTTTTTTTTT
>NW_012103676.1:2281101-2310498 GCF_000951045.1 Mandrillus leucophaeus | reverse complement strand
TTTTTTTTTTTTTTTCCTGTAGACAGGGTCTTGCTATGTTGCCCAGGCTGACCTTGAACTCCTGGGCTCAAGCAATCCTCCTACCTCAGCTTCCCAAAGTACTAGGATTACAGGTGTGAGCCACTGTGCCTAGCCTCCTATCACCTTTGTTTCAGTACTTGCCTTGCGTTTATCACCCCCTGAGATTTTCTGATTATTATTTTGCTTTGAGACAGAGTCTTGCCCTATTGTCCAGGATGGAGTGCAGTGGCATGATCTTGGCTCACTGCACCGTCTGCCTCCCAGGTTCAAGCGATTCTCCTGCCTCAGTCTCCCAAGTAGCTGGGACTACAGGCGCATGCCACCACGCCTGGCTAATTTTTGTATTTTTAGTAGAGATGGGGCTTTGCCACGTTGACCAGACTGGTGTCGAACTCCTGCTGTCAAGTGATCCGCCCGCCTCAGCCTCCCAAAGTGCTGGGATTACAGGCATGAGCCACTGTGCCTGGCCGATTTTCTGATGGTTATATTCCTTGCTGCCTAGTGGATTTTGTCTGTGCAGTTGACTGCTGTGTCCCCAGCCCAAGACGTTGCCTGGCACACAGCAGCCCCGCAGTCCTGAATTGTTGAGTGGGTGAGGACATGTGAGGCTCATGCCACCCTCTCTGTTACCTTGAATGAGCTCCACAACAACCTCCCATTTTACAGATGAAGAAACAGAGGTTCAGAGAGGTTAAGTAGTTCATCTAGGGTCACACGGGGATGCATCTCCAGCCAGTAGAAAGTCAAGCCCACGCCTTCAGTTGCCCGATGAACCTGTGCAGGTTTTTTCTCCTCCTGGTCGGCCCATGGGGTCTGTTCTGTGCTCTGTGACCTCCTGGAGCAAGCCTGCTCGCTCTATGGGCCACCCTCCTGTGGTCCCTAGACAGTCTCCCTGGCCTCCCTGGGCTCCCTTTGAAAAGGACAGGAGGCTTGGAGAGATATCCAGGGCCAGAGTTCTCTGGTGATGTTGCTATAGTCAGAAAGGCGACCAGCCTGGCCCCCCCAGATCCCTACTGTGTCAAATGGCTGGTGCTGTGAATGCCCAGGCAGTTACGCAAGGGCTTCTGTGGCTGGGGCTCCGTCAGGAAGGGCTGCTGAAGACCCCAGGCCCAAGCCACATGGGATGGGGGAGGGCCACTGGTGTGTACCCCCTCTCCCAATTCCGGTGTGCAGTTCTTGCCTGGGGGCCATAGAAGCCAGGCGAGGCACCAGGCCACCTGTTTGCAATGCCTTCCTGGGCCACGTCACGGGCACAGTGGCCCACATTCTTGGATTCTTGAGTTAGTGAATATCGGGCAGGGGGAAATGTGACCACACAATTTTGCTTTCTTCTGTAGGAGCTGGATTTGGGGGTGAGCACCTTGATAAGGGCCAGGAGAGCCTGGGGTGGGCACTAGGGGTCCTGAGATGAGCTGCTGCTCTGCATTTGCTCCCTCCTTGCTGCGGGGTTTTGGCCAAGACCTTGCCCTCTCTGGACTGTGGGGGCCTCTTCACTGTCCTGCCTGGGTGGGACTTCGAGTTCTGAACCACTGAACCTTAGCCTTGGAAGGAAGAAAAACAGACTGTGGCTCCAGTGCACCTCTGGGGCAGACAGCCCCAAGCCCCACTCTCTGTCATAGTTGCTCAACTGGCAGGACTGACCCCATCATTATTTTGGGAAGCAGAGCCCATGCATGGGTGGTGCTGCTA
This sequence comes from Mandrillus leucophaeus, assembly GCF_000951045.1. Taxonomy (NCBI): domain Eukaryota; kingdom Metazoa; phylum Chordata; class Mammalia; order Primates; family Cercopithecidae; genus Mandrillus; species Mandrillus leucophaeus. The sequence goes on along the minus strand of NW_012103676.1, from coordinate 2,308,788 downwards.
CTTTCTCTCCTGACGCTCAGAAGCCCAGCATGGGTTTGAAGATCATTTACTCTTTAATAAATCAGAAGACTAGTTCTGGCTGAGGTCACCATGGGATTCAAACCCAGGTCTGACCTTGCAGCCAGTGCCCAGGCCAAGGCACTTTGCATGAAGCTGGGTACATCTTGCTAACTCAGAACTCTCATGTTAGAAATGTTTCCCACGGCTGGGCGCGGTGGCTCACGCCTATAATCCCAGCACTTTGGGAGGCTGAGGTGGGTGGATCACGAGGTCAGGGGTTCAAGACCAGGTTGACCAACATGGTGAAACCCCGTCTCTACTAAAAATACAAAAATTAGCTGGGCGTGGTGGCGGGTGCCTGTAATCCCAGCTACTCAGGAGGCTAAGGCAGGAGAATTACTTGAGCCCAGGAGGCGGAGGTTGCAGTGAGCCAAGATCGTACCACTGCACTCCAGCCTGGGCGACAGAGCGAGACTCCATCTCAAAAAAAAAAAAAAAATGTTTCCCAATAAGATTTGACCAATTTAGGCTGGGCACGGTGGCTTATGTGGGCTCCCATCTCTGCCTCCCAAAGTGCTAGGATTACGAGGTGGGAGGATTGCTTGCAGCCAGGAGTTGGAGACCAGCTTGGGCAACATAGTAAGACTTCATCTCTACAACAGATTTTTTAAAACACTAGCTGGGTGTGGTGGTGCTTGGAAGGCTGAGGTGGGAGGATCACTTGAACCCGGGAGTTGGAGGCTGCAGTGAGCTGTGATAGCACCACTGCACTCCAGCCTGGGTAGCAGAGTGAGACCCTGTCTCGTACAACAACAGCAAAAATAAAAGATTTGACCAAATTAAATGATTTTAAAGTACGGAGGCTGTCAGACAATGTTGTATGTGACATGAGCACCCGCAGTCTATCTTCTGTCTGGAGTTCCCACATGTGCCTTGAATGCACTGACTCTGGGCGGCTTGAGGGGCTCTCCCAGCACCTTCTGATTTCAGGATTTGATGGCGTGTCCTGGGCCCTCCTCGGGCCTTTTGTCGCCATCGGGCCTCTGTCTCTCTGCTCTGTGCCGCAGACACACTGGCCTCCGCTTGGTTCTTGGAGTGCACGATGCTCCATGCCTCAGGTTCCTTTGTGCTCGCTGCTCCCCATCACTGTCACCATCACCGTCTGGTCCCCTGCAGCTTGGCTCACGCTGCCTCCTCAGTGAGGCTCTCCCTCCCTCACCACTCTGGCTGGAGCTGGCGTCTTCCAGCCCTGTCACGTCACCTTTTTTATTTCCTTGGATGCGCTGATCACTCACAGCAATGATTTTATTTCTCTATGTATGCATCTTCTGTCTTTTTCCCCACTAGAGGGTAAACTCCCCGAGAGGATCTGTCCACCTCCTTCCCGATTTTGCTCTGGGACAGTCCCTGGCACGTTGCGGGGTCTCCGTGAGTGTTTTGTGAGCGCACAGATGGCCTTAAATGCCCCTGCGCCTCTCTTCTGGAGAGGAGCGTCCGGCTGGCCCTGGGGGCCCCAGCCCTCCTCCCTGTGTCTGGCTGACACATCTTCTGTGACTCAGTGCTGGCAGTTGGCAGAAAGAGAGGAAGGTACCTCCCAGAGGAGTCCGCTTCCCAGAAACACCCAGCCCACTTCCCCCACCTGGGTTCCCCCAGGACAGAAGAATGCAGGGACTTCTTGGAAACCCCTGACTTGGCCCCTGGAGGGTGATGACTTGGAGCCCTATATTTAAGTGTTAGTGACAAAACCCAGGAAGCCTCACAATTTTGTGCCTAGGAAGGGGTATTGGTGGAGGAGAAACAGGAGGGGAAGCCGCCAGCTGAGAATTCCCAGAGTAGGAATTTCCTAAACTTTCCCCCAGATCACTGGGTGCAAGGAAGCAGCCCCGATGTGACTCACCCTGAGCAGGAGCATGATAGGTGAGCGTGCACTCGCCTGCACAGGTGTGAGTGACAGCCAGAGATGAGCTGTTGGGCAAGGTTATGGGCTGACAGCAGCCTTCCCGTCAAGGTCAGCCCAGACTCTCCACCACATGGCCCTTTCCATCTGCACGGATGGACTGGAATGTGGGGAGAGTGGATGGTAGCAATGCTGTTGCAGGTGGCCCCCTGAATTGCACCTCCAGAGACACAGGCGTTTGCGGGAGGGAGAATCTCCTTAATGCAAAGACTCCCAGGGTGAACCCATTTGCAAAGCAAGGAAACCTTTTCTAAGATAGAAACCGCCCCCGCCCCCACCCCTCCCCAATTCACTACTGGGGCCTGTTCACATTTAACTAGGAGTTGTGGACCGGTGTGATTTCCCTCCAGACGAAACTTTAAAGGCAGACTCTAAAAACGATCCCTGGAAGAGATGACCACGGCCCAGGGGCGAGTGGAACAAAGTGTAGAAAGGTTACAAATCAGCGTGCGGCTCAGGATCCCATTCGCACACGGTGATTGCTGCGCGTGTCCATAAATGCAGGAGAGGATGTGCGGGATCGCTCTCATCAAAGTGGTCACAACCCCAAGCTCTGGTGCTGAGATTTCAGGTGATTTTTACTATTTTTCTTTATACTTTTCTGTATGGCTTGTATCTTTGACATCAGTCGCAGTTATCTTTGTAATCAGAAATAACAGTAAAGCTTCGTTTTTTTTTCTGGGAAAGAAAGATACTCAGAAACACAGAAGCAGTTCTGGGGAGAAAGCCGGGTGAAACCACAGGCTGGCGGAATGCACGCCCTGCATCCCTGTCAAAGTCAGGACCTGGGATGCTTGTTGCAGGTGTGGGCAGATTCCCTGGCGCGGGCATTTCTTGTGGTGGGGGGGCTGGGTCCTTCCTGCACCCACTCCTGTTTCCAGCGTAACCCAGGGCTCCCAGGGGACCTCACTTCTGGGGCTTCTGTCTTTGGTGAGACTTGGTGCTGCTAGATACCCCTGTGGGGTGGTGCCTCGGCTTGAGAGGAGGTTACTCTTCTGTGCTGTTTCACCGCCTTCCTCGTCTCTTTACTTAATGCGGTGGAGATGGGACCGTTGTCCCTGGACTCCATGGAAACTGCATTGTCCATGTGGAAAAGCTGCAGCCTGTGGTCACGCTGGTCTTTACCATGCACTGGACTTCTCTGTTGACCTCTTTCTGCATGAGAGGGGTGAACACAGAGGGGCTCAGAACCTGGTATCCCAGGAAGCACCTCCATGCTCAGAAGGAACACTGGTCTCTTAGAGGTTGGAACCCCTCTTCTACCATCCTCTAGTAGTGACCTTCCCCCCTTGGGGCCTCAGTTTCCCCATCTGTAGTAGTACCTCTGTCATAGGGCAGGGATTCACAGGTGGGTACCCATCAAGATACTTTCCCATCCTCCCATCCCTGCACGGAAAAGGGGCTTCGCTGGAAAGATTTCCAGAAACTGTTTTGAACTCTGACCCTGGCCATGTCTTGCCTGTAGTAAGTGATCAGGTGACGTCACCCGGTGTGATTTCTTAGCAACCAGCTACTTTGGTCAGCCAGCCGGCAGATGCTCTCCTACAGAGAGAGTTGGAGTAATTTTTTCCGTTCGATGTGCACTCCTGGAAGGGGGCCAAGATGCGTTTTAGGCAGTACCTGGCTTCTCCTTGAATTAGGCCATTTTCCATTCTCATCTCCCCAAAGGTGGTTTTCCAGCCTCAGCTATGACTCACAATCTCAGCCTCCCCACAGGAGGGTCAGAAAATTGGTGAGAAGTGATTTTCTTTTTAAACTCAGAGGTGGAAAATCTGCATTTACTTAAAAATGACTAACTTGGTGTTGTCCAGTAACGGGGCTTGTCCAAGAAGGTCTACTTTATAGAATGATGTGCATGACTTTAATCATCTCAGTCTACCTTCATTCATCCATTCAACAAGGGGTTATTGTGCACCTGCTATGTGCCAGGCACTGTTCTAGGTGCTTTGGATTCCACAGTGAACAGATAGAAGTTCCTGCTCTGAGAGGACAATATACTTAGGTCCTATTTGTTTATTTATTTATAGAGACAAGGTCTCACTTATTGCCCAGGCTGGCCTTGGATTCCTGGGCTAAAGTGATCCTCCTGCCTCAGCCTCCCAAGTAGCTGGGACTACAAGCAAAAGCCACTGTGCACCTCAGTACAAATTTTTCAAGCTCACCCCCTAACCAGGGCTAGGCTCCTCCACACTGGAGGGAGGGAAGGAGCACAGGGCTGGGCACCAGCCCTGGTCCTGCCACTAACTTGCCTTGTGCCCTAGGGACAATCTCGTGCATCACAGATTCTGAGAAAGCGCTGAATTGGATTGGCTCCCTTCTTCAGTGCCTTCTCTATCTAAAGTTCTGTGATTCCCGTGTGGTTCTCCAACTTACTCACTGTTCTTTTAAAAACTTTTATCATCTAAAAATTTTTAGTGGCTCAGCAATGGTGTTTTTTTTTTTTTAAATGAAATATCTCAGTTAAACAAAAGAGAATAACGACCATCCAGGATGTACCTTTCAGCTTAAGGAGTCATTCACCCAGCTGAGCCCTGAAGTGCCTTCCTCTTTCTGCCCCGTTAGGGCTTGGCATTCATCATTTCCCTGTATGCCTTCCTTCTGGAGATATATATATATAAGTGATATTTAATTATAAATGATATCCATTCATCATTTCCCTGTATGTCTTGTTTCTGGAAATACATAAAAAATGATATTTAAATACTATTGATACACATGTTTTAAAACAATATAGATACCATACATATAGTTTATCTTTAGCAACTTGCTTTTTTTCCTCTCTCAACATTATGTTTGGAAGATTAATCTGTGTTGATACATGTAGCCGTTTCATTAATTTTAATTGCTGCGTGGTGTCCACTCTGTAATGTACCACAATCTATCTGTCGATCTGCTGTTCATGGAGATGTAGATGCTAATTTTTTTTTTTTTTGGCTATTACAAATCATTCTGCAGCAGATACTCTCACGGCAGATTCACAAACAGGAGTTTTCTAGGATATAAGCCTCTGTGGGCAGTGACTGAGTCGAAAGGCATGGCTCAAACTCTTTTCCCCGATCTCTGTCTGCCCGCTCTGCTCTCCCCACTTTAAGTACTTTCTTTCCCGGTGGTTCTAGCATGTCTCCGGATTGTGTCTTAGTGTCCCCACTTGGGTCATGGGCTGAGCTTGGAGGTCAGGGGAAAGGTCAGGATGCTACGTCTAGGGGTGCCACAACTGCTGAGCACTGCTGGGCACCGTAGGGCGCTGCTCAGGGTAGATGGGCCTCAGCTGTTAGGAGGAAGTAGTTCTTTTGCTTCTAGCCCTGAGCTATCTTAGAAAGCACCCAGTCTTGGCCGGGCGTGGTGGTTCACGCCTGTATTCGCAGCACTGTGGGAGGCCGAAATGGGTGGTTCACCTGAGGTTAGGAGTTTGAGACCCACCTGGCCAGCATGGTGAAACCCCATTTCTACTAAAAAATGCAAAAACTAGCCGGGCATGGTGGTGGGTGCCTATAGTCCCAGCTACTCAGGAGGCTGAGGCAGGAGAATCTCTTGAACCCAGGAGGCGGAGGTTGCAGTGAGCTGAGATTGTGCCACTGCTCTCCAGCCAGGGTGACAGAGCAAGACTCCGTCTCAAAAAAAAGAGAAAGTACCCTGTCTTCTTGGAAATAGCAGTAGGTGAGCAGATGAAAGAAGCTTGGGTTCATGCTTCGCTCTGATTGATAAGGGCAACTCCAGGCCATGACCTTTAGCTTGTCCTCTTTTGAGGTGGGGAAACTGAGGCTCGATGAGTCCAAGCAGATCCCCTGAGACATCTGTGAGACCCGCTAAGCCCAGGAAGATGCTCTGCTCTTTATCCCATGCTTTCTTCCTGCACCCAGTGGCCAGGTGATTCCTTTAACGGTGCTGGAAATTAATCCTACCTTTTTATATGTGGTAAAACAGAGCCTGGAACAGCAGGGGCCAACGTTGCATTTCACTCACAGAATGCCCTCCAGACAGAGTTGATGTAGGATGTTGTTACAGATGGGGAAACTGAGGCTCCGGGAGAGGAAGTGACTGGCCTGAGGTCATGCCAAGAGTTAGGGACAAAGCTCAGATGAAATCACACACCTCCTCAGATCCCCCCCGACCTGTCCTCATTTTAGGGTCTTTCTCAGCCCCGAGGAAGCTGGTGTTGCGGCGCAGATCCCAGTTGGAATTTCTGTGGGGTGAGGAGATGTTTCATTGGGTCCCAGTCCCCTCAACTCCATCTCTGTGGGCTCCCCATAAAGAGTCCTTTCCTGCCTTTGATGCAAATTCTTGCACTTTCCCGATAATATTCTGGGCTCTTCTTAACGCGAGGGGGTCAGCGGCAAGGCATCTCGGCAATTTATAATTCTTGAAAATTCTGTTTGGTGACACGAGTTAGCATTTAATAGACACCCTGCCACCTCCTCTCTCCCTATTGTGACAAGCTCCTGGCAGAATCCTTTTGAGACTAAGGGTAATTGCACCACGCTGCGAACGGGAAGACCACGTCGCGCTCGAGTGCGCCTCAAAAACGTCTTCACAATAGACAGTCAGGTACGAGTTTGCTGGGCTTCAAGGTAATGATTTAAACTTAATTTGACCCTTGATGAGGGAGCCCATGTTTCTGATCGGATGCAGTCTTTCAGTTTGGGCTTGCCTGCCATGCCTTCAATAGTAGCACAAATAATTCCTTCATAACAAGTGCCTTTCAGAGGATGTCTGCTGCTGACAGCTAATATAGAATTATTGCCCCTGAATGCATTTCTGTAATTACTTCCCAGAGATCTGTCTTTGTGTTAGAAGACATTTCGCACTTTAGTAACATAAGTGTTTTGGGAGAGCACGAGCAATAATTACGAACAGTCTTTCCGTGAAAATAAACCTAAAAAAATTATAAAAGCTAATGCTAAAATTGGTTAGAGCCAGGGAGGAATTTCATTTGAATTTGATTCATGTATATTTATTCTGAGTATAATAACCTTTCCTGCATGGAAACTTTTTTTTTTTTTAAACAAAAGCAATAATGATACAAAGAACCCGCTTTCTAATTTTTGAGCCAGACCGAAACTGAAAACTGATTAAAAGTGACAAGTTACTCGAGAATGAAGAAAGAAGCCTGATCGTGGAGCTCTGATAGGAGACATTTGCGGTAATGGAAAATGAAATGATTCACAGTGTGATCAATAAAAAATTAGCAGCATTTAATAAAAGGTTTCTGCTTCATGTTGACTAAAGAACATCGCCAGCAGTTTGAAATCCAAGTTAAGTGACGGTTTGAGGAGGAGCCTGGGGGTAGTGAGTAGGGTGTGGGGTGTGCATGTGCATATAGATCACACTGATATTGGTCATCAGGCAGAGGCAGCCAGGCCCCTGGGGTGGGTCTGGAAGTTTCCTTGGTGCGACTCACTTGACCTTTGGCCTGTGGCTAATCCCCCCTGCATCTCTTTGCCTAGGAATGTGAATCCAGGGGTCTTAGGCTACCAAACAGGCCCTGCTGTCATTGGCTGGGGGAGTCTGAGTGCAGTCCCCATCAAAACCCCAACCCCGAGCTGGGGACACCCCGACTGGTCACGTGTGTGCTGAGCGTGGGTACACCCTGCCTGGCCTCGTGTGTGCTGAGCGTGGGTACACCCTGCCTGGCCTCGTGTGTGCTGGGCCTGGGGACACCCCGCCTGGTCATGTGTGTGCTCGGCCTGGGGACACCCCGCCTGGTCACGTGTGTGCTCGGCCTGGGGACACTCCGCCTGGCAACATGTGTGCTGAGGCTTCTCGGACCTCTGTGGCGGACGTGTCATGCTGCCCAGGCCATTGGCTTTGTTCTGTGCCCTGCTTCCAGAATCCAGGTTTCTGGAGACATCCGGGAATGTCTTACAGCCCACTTGTGGGGCCCCAAACACCCTCCTGGGGACTGATGGGAAGTCAGCAGAAAGCCGGCAGACCTGAGCAAATGGATGAAGTTAAGTGGTGGGGAGACCCCTGGGGTCTCCTGGAGGAGCCTGCTGCTTGCGTGGGTCCTTGGAGGTGGGCGGAGGCTGCCGCCCTCTTACAGGGAGTGGGTGCCTAGATGGAATTTTGCTGGAAGTGGCTCCTTAGAATCTGAGTGTGCTTCTCCTGGGGTGGGACGGCACGGGAAAGCCACTCCACGAGGCCAGCTCCCTTTTCTCCGGGTGTCACTTCCATATTCCCTGGAATGTGGCTCTGCGCCAGGCTGTCTCCATGCCTGGCAACTGGTTAATTTTTAAAGGATTTTTGCGGAGCCTCTGCACTGTGGCTGTAGGGAGAGGGGGCTCCCCTGGCCCTCCAGGCCCACCTGGAGGCTCGTTGGTAGGAGGATCATTGGTGGGAAGGGAGCTACTGGCTTTTGGGTTACAATAGAGGCCCTAGAGCGGGTCTGGGGAGTCCCTTGAGCCCCCGCCCGTGTCCCGGGGCAGCAGGCAGGGCCAGGGGCCTGCTTCTAGCTTCATTGCTGTTGTCCCATCCCACCCTGGAAATACAGACCTGTGGCTGGATCTTTAAATGTCTGAGCGGGAAGGGCACTTCCAGACGGCTTCTTCAACACATCCTTATTAATCACCTGCTGTGTACCAGGCTCTATGCTGGGTGCTGAGGGGTGGGGAAGGGGGAAGCAGAGTGAACAAAACTGATGTGGACTTGCCTGCCTGGAGCTTGCATGCCCAGGAGACCTTTGCACATCCAGCAAATAAAATCATGAGGACTGCTATGATAAGTGGGGAAGGAGAGGTGCCCAGCGAGCTCCCAGAGCTCACAGGGGAGGCGTAACCCTGTGGGGGTGCAGATTCACTGAGCTGAGACCTGGACGGTGAGGAGGAGTTGGCTGGGTGAACTTTTGCACACTTTCTACTTTGACAGTGAGACTCTTTCTGCAGAGCGCTGCTGCGGGACCGTGGCGTGGAAGGAAGGCGGCAGCGGGGCTCCCTGGGTGTGGAGGTGTTGTCTTAGAGTTCTGCCCTCAGGCCTGCCCCTGGCACAGTGTTGAGCTGCTAAGGTGCATGGTTTTTAAAATTGCTTCTCTTTGGTCCATGCCTTAATTTACGGATGGGGCAGCTGAGGCCCAGAGAGGGCACACCTTGCACGGAATGCACTGGAATCATGCGTGACCCCTGGGCTCTGGGCTCTCCATTCACACCGCCTCTGTTTATCCTTGGCTCTGAACCAGACTCCATTAGCCTGGCCACTGGTTCCGTTTTTAGGGGTACAGATCCCTCCTCTCCCCGCTTTTCTTCCCCTAACCGGGATCCTTCTTCTGCAGCCACAAGGAGGGTGATTTGCGCTCCAGGATCCTAGCCTTGAGTTCTGCTCCAGGACTGAGAGCAATTAGGAGTGTCAGGCACTGACACTGGCCACAGATTAGCTGGATTTATCGAGCTCCCCATGCTGCCTGACCATCGTCCCTCCCCTGCCCACTGCCGGCACTGCTCCCCCATCTCCCCTTTCCCAGAGACAAAACATGACAGCAAGACGAGGGCAGAATGGTCACTGCCTGAGGAGGTCACGAGGAGGTAACAGTGCACAATTTTCATGGTTCCAGGGTGGCTTTGTCTGACCGTTCTTCATTACTGCACGCGGCGAGATCAGCTTTATTAAGATTGTAAGGCTTGGAGGAGTGACACTGTTAACTACTTGCTGGAAAAATAGATTTGCTTTTTCTTGCAGGGGGTGTTTGTGGTTTATTTTTCTCCCCCCTGCTTCCCTCTTCCCCTCTTGCCTCCCTCTCATCTGCCTTCTTTTCTTTCCACTCATTCCTGACCCACTGTAGTTGAAAGCTGAGTGCAAGTGTCTGTGAGGTCGGGGAAGCTGCCATCTCTCTTTGCTTTCCTAGATTGTGTTGCCCTGCAAGGAGGGTAGAGTAATTCATTCCTGTATTTATGGAACACCCATAAAAATCAAGGTGCTTGTAACCAAATGTCAGCCTCTCCTGGTCATGGAGCTGTGCATGGTTCTTTCATGTGTTTGCATCTAGAACAGAGGCTGGCACATAGTAGGTGCTCAGTAAATGTTTGTTGACTGATTGAAGATGTGGAGGATTTGTGTCTGATATGGTTCCAGTGTTTAGGGAGCTCACTGCTGACCAGGGCCTGGAGGGCAGAGACCTGGAGTGAGGTCACCTGGAAGGTGGCCCCATAGGGAGCATCCGCAGCGTGAGGACCATCCTCATTTTCTAGGTGAGGAAACTGAGGCTCAGAAGTACAAGCAACCAAGGTCTTGCACAAAAATGGACTTGAACTCAGTTCCTAAATCTCTAAAGAGACACTTTCATCACTGCTGAGCTGACTGCTCTTTCTGGTGAGGAATGAACAGATGACCCTGTGCTCTGGGAGCTCTGAGGGGCTCTTGCTGGACGCACCCCATGGCAGAGACCCTCACTGGGAAGCCCCCAGGCTGGACCAGCCCTCCAAGGCGTATTGTTTAGCCCATACTGTGTTCCTTAAAACTTGAAGTCAACATTTAGAAATCATCCAGAAATTTTATGGAGAACGGTGGATTTCCTCTTCCTTCTCCTCCTCCTTCTCCTTCTTCTCCTTGACTCCTTCTCCTCCTTCTCCTCCTCCTTCTCCTCCTTCTCCTTCTTTTTTTTTTTTTTTTTTTTTTGAGACAGAGTCTTACTCTGTTGCCCAGGCTGGAGTGCAGTGGCACAATCTTGGCTCACTGCAATCTCTGCCTCCCTGGTTCAAGTGATTCTCCTGCCTTAGCCCCCTGAGTAGCTGGGATTGTAGGCATGTGCCACCATGCCTGGCTAATTTTTTTTTTTTTTTTGTATTTTTAGTGGAGACAGGGTTTCACCATGTTGGCCATGCTGGTCTCTAACTCATGACCTCAAATGATCCGCCCGCCTTGGCCCTCCAAAGTGCTGGGATTACAAGCATGGGCCATGGATTTTCTTTTTTTTAAAAAAAAGCAGGTGTGTTTGCACTGCTGACCATCTAGAGGAGTTGAGCCCCTTCCCTGGGTGGGCTTCTGTATGCTCCCTCCACACCCCATTCGCTTGTACACTCATTTCTGTAATTTGTGTGGTGGTGGTGGGGGAACTGGGGTTGAGAGCTTCTCTCCATTCGTTATCCGAGTGACTGAGGGGGCTGTCTCAGCCATCGGAGTCTCAGTTTTGCCCTCTGTAAAATAGGTCTTGTGGTAACGTCTCTCTGATGGGGGCTGGGGGGTCCCTGGGCGAAGGATACAAATGAATTGGCAGGTCTGGCCTGAAGGAGGCGATTGCCATCACACTGCTCATCCTTTAGGTTCTAGATTTCCTGACAACTGAAGATACTTTCTTTGTAAGTTTCTAGTCATTTCCATGGGCCTCTGTAGAGGGTTGTCCTGTATCCAGTCCCTCAGGGCCAGGACGGAGCAGCCCAGTGAGGTTTGTGTGATGCAGCCGAGGTCAGGTTCAGTGTCTCTGATGGACCTTGGCTTGAAATTCCACCTACAGAGCCATGGGCACTGAAAGGGACACCGGGGCTCCCCAGACAGCCATCGGGAAGTTGCTTCCTTATTTAAGAAGCCGAACTTGGACAGCAAATTATGTGTTAAAATATTTGCCTAGAGCTCTGCTGCCAAGGGGACCCCTTAGGCTGAGTGTTAAATGTTACCCCGCTGCCTGCACTGCAAATATTTTAAACCTGAAGATAAATAACGGCTGCCTTGCAGAATTTGGGGCCAGCAGTGGATGCGCACACTGAGTGCGGGATTGGGGTTGGTGGGCTCCTTGCCCAGCCCTGGCCACGCCCCTGCGGGGGCCTGCTTGAGAGAGTGTTCATGGAGGAGAGGGTTCTCCTCTGCAAGCAGGGCCTAAACGAGCACTGAGTAGAGGCTAAGCCAGGGCTTTGACCTGGCGCCCAAGTTCAGAAAAGGCATCTTGCCTTTGGGAACATGTTTTTAGGAAACATGCAGGCTATTAGGGTAGAGGATATATTTTTTTATGAAAAAGAAATGTCATGGGGTACAGTGGCCAGCTTCTGTAATCCCAGCACTTTGGGAGGCTGAGGTAGGATTACTTGAGGCTGGGAGTTTGAGACCAGCCTAGGCAACATAGCAAAACCCCGTCTCTACAAAAATTTTAAAAATTAGCCGGCCGCATTGACAGGCGCCTGTAATCCCAGCTACTCGGGAGGCTGAGGCGAGAGAATCACTTGAACCCGGGAGACAGAGGTTGCAGTGAGCCGAGATTGCGCCACTGCACTCCAGCCTGGGTGACACAGCAAGACTCCATCTCGGGGAAAAAAAAATTACCTGGGTCTGATGGTATACCTGGGTCCTGGCTGCTCGGGAGGCTGAGGTGGGAGGATTGCTTGAGCCCAGGAGTTCGAGGCTGCAGTGAGCCGAGATCGCATAGCGGCACTCCACCCAGGGTGACAGACGAAGATCCTGTCTCCAAAAAACAACAACAACAACAACAACAACAAACGTATTGCTCCAGGGTAAAGACTTTGGAAATGGTAGGTATCTTCCTGAACTGTTTTTCCCTCAGCCACCTACAGAGGGCGGCCACAGGAACAGTGGGCAGGCGCAGGAACAGGCTTGTGGATTGTAAGCTGGAACAGGAACAGGCTTGTGGATTGGGCAGGTTTGTGGATTGTAAGCTGATCACACTCCTTCACGGAGGAGGTGGCTCGCACCTTACTCAGGGTTGCACAGTCTGGGAAGAGGAGGATTCACACTTGGGCCCAGGACTTTCCTCTCTTGGTGGAGTGGATTTTTTTTCTTTTGGTATGCATGGACATTTTCGTGCCTTGCAAGAGGGCCTGTGCCCTGACATTCCTCGTCCTCCTGCATCCTCAGGAGCATGTGAGGCCTCCTGCCAGACCCCTCCGGGTTTGATGCCTCCAGCTCTTGTCTGCACCACGATGCTGCACATGTTGATTTGAATCGTAACGCAGCAACAAGACAGTGCTCACCAGCTACCATTGTCTCAAGCTGTACTGTGAGCCAAGCATCCGGCTTTGTATGTATCACCTTATTAAAATTATGTGACTTAATTAAATGAGTCCCAGAGAGGGCAAGTGACTTGTTCATGGTCCCCCAGCTGCTAAATGGTGGAGTGTGGATTTGAACCCAGACAGGCTGGCTTCAGAGCCTGTGATTCTTTTCTGTTTTTTCTCTGTCATCCCTGACAGTCCCTGGAACATGCATCCAGCCATCTGCTGCTTGTGTGTGTCATTACTTAATGACTGTCTTTATTTCAACAACTTGGTTCCATCAGCCCCACTGCACTCCTCTACTCCGGTGTCCCGATGGCTCCTGTACAGTTGGGTTCTCTGGTAACCCCTGGATGTGCCTAGTATGTGGCGCCTGGTGGTTCTGCTTTCTACAGGGGTGGATGGTATGGTCTCCCATCCAAATCTGATTGGGAGAAGGAGTGAGAGGTGGGGAGGCCTTCCCAGGGCTTGCTGGCCCTGCTGGCCCTGCTGCCCTCTCACTCTCACCTGGTAGTGTTCCTGGCTCTCTCACTCTCTCCACTCCACTGCTCTTCCCTCTCCCCTGCTCCCTTCCTCCTTCCATCCATCCCTGCCCTGGCATCCCCTATCCCCTCGAAATCCCACAAAGCTCCTATAACGCCTGATGTGGAGCTGAGCTGAGTGCCTGTCTCATAGTGGCCATGCATTCAGGTGAGCCCCGCCTCCCCCCTGTGAGGTTGGAGAGGATGGCATTCATGAAATTCAGGCTCCTTTTGGGCCTATGAGGAATCAGAGGCTCAGGTAGGGGACTTGCCTTGGCCAAGGTCACTCATGGTTGGGGGCTGAGGGATACTGGAACTAAGACTGGAACCTGGGTCTCCGACCAGCCCCAGCCCTGGATGCTGGCCCTTACTAATTAGCATATTCTCTTGGGCATTCATTTATTCATCTAATCACTCATTCGCCCACCCCATATTTATTAAGTATCTTTCTCTGCCAGCCTTTGTGTGGGCTTTGAGGCCGCCAGGATAAATAGGGTTGGGGAGCACCCTGTATGTTGTAGCAAGTGTGCATGTGTTACGCCTGGCACACAGTAGGCACTTCATAAATATTTGTGGAATGAATGAAGGAAAGAATGGGCGAGTGTGTGTGATTGTTGACCCAGGTCTGTCTTACGCCTCTTAAGCTCTGCCCTGGTTCTCTCTGTCTCGGGTGCATGGAGGCAGCTCCTGGCCCCCTGCCTCCATCTTTTGGATACTCAGCCACACGGCCCCAGAGGTGGGACCTCTGATGGTCGCCGGGAGGTTCTCAGTGTGCCCAGGGCTCCCTGCTGGCTAGCTGACTCCCGGAACACCGGGGCGAGGAAGAGGCATCCTTCTAGGTGAGTTTCTTTCTGATTCGCATGCTGGCCAGGGGCCTAGAGGGAAGGGACACTCATTGACTGATCCTCTCCTAGCTGGCCCTTGTGAGGGTGGGGCCCTGGCGGCCCTGGTTCATGAGCTCGCGAAGCCCTGCTGAGAAGGTAGGAAATGTCCTGTTCTCAGACCTGGCAGCCTGTGGGCAGTCTGGTCGCCTGGGGCCTCTCCCTGTTCCCCTTTTCCTGGCAGTGGACCCAGCCGGCTGTCCTCTGCCCTGTGATTTTGCAGGCATTCCCTTTCTGTCTTTCCATATAATGGTTAAGAGTCAGGATCAGCTGGATGCCGTGGCTCACACCTGTAATCCCAGCACTTTGGGAGGCCAAGGTGGGTGGATCACTTGAGGTCAGAAGTTTGAGACCAGCCTGGCCAACATGGCAAAACCCCATCTCTACTAAAAATATAAAAATTAGCCAGGCGTGGTGGCGCATGCCTGTAATCCCAGCTACTCTGGAGGCTGAGGCAGGAGCATCGCTTGAACCTGGGAGGCGGAACGTGCAGTGAGCCGAGATTGTGCCATTGCACTCCAGCCTGGGTGACAGAGCGAAACTCTCTCTCGGGGGGAAAAAAAAAAAAAAAAAAAAAGAGGATCTAGAGTCAGAAGACCTGGGTACAAATCCTGCTCTGCCCTTCCTGGCACATGCTCTGCATGGGCTCCTGAGCCTTGTTTTTTTCCTCATTGACAAAGTGGGCGAATCCATTGCACCTACTTGCAGAGTGGGGATATCTGTTGTACCTACCACATAGTTTCTGTGCCCATCGAAATGGAGCAGTGTGAATGTAAAATGGTATCAGGAGATGCTCACACAGTGCTCAGAATCCCCTCGCCGTGTAGGGGAGGCTGTACCACCTCCCTCTGTCCCTGGCGAGGCCTCTGCTACTCCTTCCCTCCAGAGGGCACAGGGCCAGCTGTCTTGCTGCGCAGCATTTCTGCAGGGTCTGCTGTCTCCTCTCTACGTCATCATCTTGAATGCAAGCCCTTTCTTAAGGGCAGTAGCTCAGTGGGGTGGGAAAATTCACTACTTTTACTTTATTTTTTGAGACTTTTGCTCTGTTATCCAGGCTGGAGTGCAGTGATGTGAACACGGCTCACTGCAGCCTCCAACTTCTGGGCTGAATCAATCCTTCTGCTTCATCCTCTCAAGTAGCTAGGACCACAGGCGTGCACCACCATGCCTGGCTAATTTTTAAAATTTTTGTCAAGATGGGGTCTCACTGTGTTGCCTGGGCTGGTCTCAAACTCAATAGATTCTCCTGTCTCAGCCTCCTAAAGTGCTAAGATTATAGGTGTAAGCCATTGTAACCGGCCTGAAAATTCACTGCTTTCCAATGAAACGTGATTGAGGTGAAAGGTTTTGTTATTTCCTCTCTTTGCTCAAGAAAATCCCCCAAGTCCATATCTTGGGTTCAGGGAAGCTGGGTTTGGCTGGGTGTGGTGTAGTGGGGTTTCCTGGTGTGGGTGTACCCTCTTCCTCCTGGCTGTAGGAAGAAGCAGGCAGGACAGGGCAACCTCATCATATGTGAAGCTGAGCCATTACAGATTGCCAATATTCAACTTTTTTGACCTAAAAAGATGGCACCTTTATATGGTTCAATCTAATACTTATCATCAGACAATAAACTGCACTATGACCCCTTCCTCTCCTTCTGGCTCCACCTGTGTGGGGATTCAGAGGCCTGCTTTTTTGAAACCAATCAATTCATTCACTCATCCATTCATTCAACATTTATTGAGCCCCTACTGTATGTCCATCTGTATGCCAAGGTTGGGGGAGGTGGCACTGAGCTACATTAGAAACCAATCAATTCATTCACTCATCCATTCATTCAACATTTATTGAGCCCCTACTATATGTCCATCTGTATGCCAAGGTTGGGGGAGGTGGCACTGAGCTAAATTAGACAAAGCTCCTGCCCTCATGGAGCTTATAGTCTGGTGCCGGGGGAGAAGGTCAGCTATCCATTGCTATGTAACAAACCATCCCAAAACATAATGGCCTGAAGCAGTAAGTTATTACTGCTTCTCACAGTACTGTGAGCTAACTGGGTTCAGCTGGCAGTCTCACTGGGTGTTTCTCGTATGGTTTTTGTCACATGGGGTTTGGAGCTGCTGTCATCCAAAGGCTCCTTGTAGTGGGATGTCCAAGATGGGGTGCTGTCCTGGCTGAAGTCGGTGCAGGAAGCTGGGAGCTGTTGACTGGAGCCCCCATGTGTTCTCTCTCTATGTGGTTCGGGCTTTGTATAGTATGGCTGCTGGGCTCCAAGGGGGAGTGTCCCAGGAGACGCAGGGGGAAGCTGCAAGCCTCCTTCTGACCTAGCCTCAGAAGTCTAGAACAGCACTTCCGTTGCATCCTGTTGGTCAATGAGCTGCTGAGGCTGGCCAGCCCTGAGGGGGATTGTGGAGGAGAATTTGGTCCCTTCTTATGATGGGGGAGTCAAGGTCTCCCTGCAGAAGGGCAGGTGGGGTGGGAGATATTGCTGTGGAAGTCTGTGGAAAATGCAGCCTGCCACAGGAAGAGAGAGTAGACAAATTAGCCCACAAACGCATAAGTGCACATGATGCTGAGAGCTCTGACTGCAAAGGGAAGAGAGCCCTGGGGAAAGAGTAGTGGGGCCCCGAGTTCCATAGGTGCCCAGGCTGGTGGAGATTTTTGGGAGCTGTGTGAAGACTTAATGGAAATCTTCCTGCCAGAGATCGGGAGTGGGAAGCCCTGGACCAAGAGACTTGGCAGTTTATGGGGTTGAAATATGACCTTCAAGGCTGTGGAAATGGGCGATAAGTGAGAGAGGTCAGCAGAGCCATTGCTGAACCTTAGGGACTGTGACCAGGACCCTATATGGGACTTTGAGGGGTTTTACAAACCCCCAGTGCCTGGCTCAGGTGTTCATTGTGACTTGCTGTGAGGAAACCATGTTGTAGAGTGATTAAGAGAGTCACATGCAGTGGGCTTGAAACTCGGCCCCACCACTTCTCTGTGGCCTCACTTAGGCTCTGTCACTTCCCAGAGCTCTGCTTTCCTCACCTGTGAAATGGGGATATGATGGCATCAGCTCGTAAGGTGCTTGCACTTGATTAAGCATTAAGTGCTTAATCAATGCTGACTGTTCTTGGGAGATGCCTGGGCAAAAGGATGCAGGTGTGCATGTCAGAAAATAGTTGTCCATTGTGGAAAGCATGAGCTCTGGGAGGTAGGGAATCTTGTCAGCTGGATGGACAGGTCAGTGTTCACAGCACCAGTTTGGTTTCTGTCCCATGCATGTGGCCCTGAGGGAGAGGTCCCGGATTTGAAATCCATTTGGCTTGGGCCTTCCCTGAGTGGGCTGTCTTCATGCTGCTGCAGACAGCCCCCAGGAGGACAGGGGAGGAGCCAGAGGGAAAGGAGCCAGCCGGCTGTTTTCGGGAATCCCTCCCCAGCCCCAGAGGCCTCTGCAGAAAAGCATTGAGCCATTGGTCTTCTCCTCGGCCTGCTGAAGTTGCTTCACTGGGCTCTGGGGTGATTGGAGGAACCAGTGGGCTACAGTTCTAGCCCAGATCTTGGAAATGAGCCAGCGCTTTTTTGTGATGGGACTCACAAGGCAGGTCCAGGTGCTGGGCCTCTGGGCCCTGCCTTCTCTGAGTTTGCACAGGTGATGTCCAGCCTCAGGACAGGGACCAGTTGGGGGGCCTCTGGCGCTGGACAGAGCAGCACAGGCAGGGCTGGGTTGAAGGAGTAGGGAAGGTCCAACCATTCCATTCCCAGGACTTACTGAGCAACCGATCAGGTGGGCCTGGAAAAGAGGAACCCCAGAGAGTCTCCAGGTAGGACTGATGTCCTTGGAGCTCCCTGTTCTCAGAACTCCCACCTCCTGGGCCTTGGAGAGCTTAGGGCTCCGACAGGCCCTGGGACTTCAGGAAAGGTGTGCTGCTTAATGAACATGTGAATGTGTAGATTCAATCCTGGCATGGCTTTGGGTGGCCTTGCAGAGGCTCAGTTTTCTCATCTGCAAATGGAAAAATAACACCATTTATTATTTTGTCTTACGGTGAAGTTCAGAAACTCCTCGGCATGAAAGTGCCGAGAGGCAAACCCTGCCTGGGGTGGAGAGCTTCCTGTTCTCCAGCGCCTGATTCTGCTGAATCAGCAGAGGGGCCCTTGGGTCTTCAGGGAAGTCCCACTCCCCAAAACTTCTCCAGGCCTCTGAGTCTTCCCTCTCGTGTGTCACCTTCCGGAGGGCCAGGCTGGCTGACCTCTTGACCCCTTGGGAGCCCAGAGGATAAGGTCCGCGCTTTTGTGTGGCCTGAGCTCACCTCTGTCTCCATCCCTTT
The DNA here is from genome assembly GCF_000951045.1 of Mandrillus leucophaeus. NCBI lineage: Eukaryota > Metazoa > Chordata > Mammalia > Primates > Cercopithecidae > Mandrillus > Mandrillus leucophaeus. Next base: position 2,290,209 of record NW_012103676.1, on the reverse strand, counting down.
CTGCACAGCCACCCTCCCTTCCCATTAGTAGCCGGCCGTAGGGGAGGTGACAGTTGCTTAAAACAGATTTATACTCTTGGATGACTTTATGGGTTTTTGCCTTATAAAAACCTGAGAGTTGACATTCTGATTTATCTACTCCCGAGTCAACAGGATGTACCAGATTTAAAGAGATCAAATGCATTGTAATGTTTGTGGTTCCAGTTGTGGATTAGAAGAGCTATTATAGAAAGTGCTGCCAAGTAAATACGGCAAAAAAAATAACGAGGGGATAATTTAAATATGTCTATTAAATTGTGTGTTAAGTAAAGTAGCGCAAGTGTGGTGCTGATTGTAACTTATTATCTGGAGAGTCGGTGTAGTAGATAAAGCCAGAATTATGGGTCTTTTATTTTCCCCTTCTACAGAACATTTTTTTTATTAAGGAAAGACTGTAAACGAGGAATTTCAGAGACGGGCACTTGACTGTGTAACCATGGTTGTGTGATGACTTATAATATCGAAGGCTCCAAATGATATTTCTCATTTCTTTGCTTTCTATTTCTTGCCCTCACCGCAGCAGCAGATCAGATTCCCTGAGATAAATATGCTGCCTGGCTTTTAATGGGATTTCTGTATTGCCAGGAGTTGGCGCGTTCTGATAATAAAAGAACCTAAAAACTGTACATCCCTTAATTGGTAAGAAGAGAGATGTTTTGATGGGCCACAAATGGAAACATTGATTTTTACTGCCTCCGTGCAGTTCAGGCTGCGTGTCGCGCAACGTTCCCCGCCTTGGAAGGAAGCAGCTGGCTCTCTGATGAGCTGATTTGTGTTCCCAGGTTGTTGATGTCGGGTGCTTGGAAGGGCATGTTCTGTGCAGGCGGGAGAAATAGAGCCCTTATAACATTATCTCTTTCCAGATTGAAATATTCATAGGACTGTGGTTTCCATCTTGAATTGAGTGTATTCTTTGCTTTGTGTCTCTGTTTCTTGCTTTGGCGCCCAGCACTCAGGGGTTTATAAGTTGTGTGCTGAGCCTTTTCCTGTAACTGTGATGTTGCATGTACACACATGTACATACAAGTGCACATGTACGCACTTTTGCATATGCATATATGCTTTCAAAAACACCTTTATGCATAATAGGATCTCTTTCTTTGATTTAAATCAGTGCAGCTACTTTCCAGATGGGTAGATCTGTTTTCCAGGACAGGCTGTGGGAAGAGACAACACACACTTTTATTTTCCAATCCGAAGGTCTCTGCATTTTAACAGACAAATTTTATCCATTGACATTTGTTAGGATTACTGATATATTCTGTGTGTTATATTTACCACGCGCTTTCGCACTTTGATTTACAAGTTCCTGGTGTGTCTTATTAATCTGTAAGATTGGGGCTGTGCTGCATTTCCCACAGTTGTGCAGGGAAGTGAACTAGACCAGGAGTCATGAAGTTGAACTGAGCCTCTGTAGGGTGCTTGGGCCGTTGCTGCTTCTGGCTGGATGCCAGGTACCTTACCTGAGAGACGGAAATAACGCTGTCCCTCTCTGCAGGGCGTTGGATCACATGATCCTTTGAGCCTTCTTTGAGTTTAGGATATGCAAGGCTGTGAAATGGAGCTATGCATATATAATGGTGGCTTCGAAGAAGCACCGAACACAACACAATTGCAAGGCATCATTATGATCACTAATTCACTTTTCCCAATAGATTAGCCACTCTCTGCACAGTGCTAAGCATAGTAGCTGTTTTATTTTAAAGAAATCAGTCTGATTATTCCAAGAGTGATTCTCACTGTCTAGGCCTGTACCAGGTCACAGGTGAGGGGTTAGACAGACTGTTTATTTTATTTTATATTTTTTTGAGATAGGGTGCAGGCGCAGGCTGGAGTACAGTGGCATGATCATAGTTCCCTGTAACCTGGAATTCCTGGTCTCTAGCAATCCTCTTGAGTAGCTGGAACTATAGGCACACACCACCATGCCAGGCTAATTAAGTTTTTTTTTTTTTGTAGAGATAGAGTCTTGCTATATTGCCCAGGCTGGTCTCAAACTCCAGGCCTTAAGGAATCTTCCCACCTTGGTCTCTCAGAGCACTAGGATTATAGGTGTGAGCTTCCATGCCCAGCCTGGATGCATTTTAAGCTTGAGATTTGACCGTCCATGGGTCTTCAAACATGTGTACTTCCTTTATTTCAGCGCTGGACATCTTTGCAAAGAACTGAGCCAGCGTCACTGCCCTGGGAGGCCTGTTGTGTGGAAGGTGAACTTGGCTAAGAGATCTCCCAGCTCTAAATTGCAAGGCTGTGGGGAAAACGAAAAGTTTAGGTGTGTTAGGAACAGCTGATGGAGGCTCTAAAAAGGTGTGTAACCGAATCTGGTTTTTAGGAGACGAAATACTAAGGTTTTTCACCTCTCTGATGGGTCACGACCCCTAGCATCCGTGCACAGAGGGGAGATGACAGGAAGTCCCCCTAGAAGATTTGCACCAAGAATTAAAGAATCTAGTTGAGAATTACGGCACCACATGCTACAAAAGACCCCATCTATTAATATACTGAGAGGTGTCAAGGATAATGGACCCCGGGAGGTAGAGTAATTAAATGTATCTTAATAAATGCCGGGCGATTCTTTTAAAACCCTTTCCCAAGACCCCATCAGCTGACATGGACTGTATTCTTCCTGTTGGCAGGAGGCCTAGAAGGAGAGCCGGAGTGCGATCGGAAAACCAGCCGTGCGCTGGAAGACAGGAACAGCGTGACAAGTCAAGAGGAGAGAAATGAGGATGATGAAGACATGGAGGATGAATCAATTTACACCTGCGATCACTGTCAGCAGGACTTCGAGTCTCTGGCAGACCTGACGGACCACCGGGCCCACCGCTGTCCTGGAGGTAATGCAAAACAGCCCCGAGACTCTGACAGGTGGTTACACGGGTAATTGGACATAGCAACAGCTTGAAGCCTCAAGTGAGATTAAAGAATTAATAATGTAATTTTACAGTTAATGTCATTTTATTGTGGTGTCTTGGGTACCCTGTATCCGCCTTTTAAATACAATTAAAAATAAAAGCAACAGCTTTCCAGCAGGCAGGAATTAGATGGTGGTGCTCTGTCCCGGCCCCCTCTCCCTGCAAGCTGTGCTCTGGTACTCAGGCCATGAGTGGGTGGATCTGCACCCTGAATTTCTGGAAGGCCTTTTGGAAACGCAGTAATTAAGAGGTTGTTAGTGCAAAGTTAAGCAGTTTAAGTGTGGAAAGCTGCGTAAAGGAGTAAGCTCTGAGGCAGAGCTTGTGACGGGACAAGGAGAATTTCAAAGGCCAAGGAAAAAGGGACCTGGTTCCAACTCTGTGCTTGACCTTATGCTTCTCTGAGTAGTAGGAGGAGGATAGCTGGGAGCTGCTTCTGCTAGATTTGACTGGAGCTCTGTTCTCCATTTACTTGGTGCCTTGGAGAGGGTGTGCAAGACCAGTTTTCTAGGAGCTACTGAAGACTTCAGGAGCTGTGTGTGTATATGTGTGTTTGGGGTGACTGGGGTGGGGAGCCAGGAGGCATATGCATTCGCTGGAATGTGGCAGCCATGCTACAGGGATGACACATTTCTGGGCTCTGAGATCTGCAGAGGGAGTCCATAGCATCTATGCTCCTTACACAGTCTTCCTGAGATACCTTCTTCCATCAGGGTTCTTGATGAAACTCTTGGATACTGGTTTGTGGAAGAAGGCCTGAAATCTCAGGACTGCATTCTAAAGGGAACCCATCACCTGTTGAGGGGAACATTTACTGGTAGGGATTAGATTGGCACCCAAAGCTCTTGCTTTTTCTACTCCTCATGTCATCTTGGAATTTTGAAACTAAGTGTTTGGGGAACTGCTATGATTTGCCCTCTAGTGTCACCTGTGCCTGCACAGCACTGGCTAGACCAAGTCCCCATTCTCAACCTCTGGAGGAACAGATATTTAAAAAATAGTAGTAGTAGTAGTAGTAATAATAATAATAAGAAGAATAATAGACCTAAGAGGAATCTTACAGTTTTGGACATTTTGGGGCCCAGTAGTCCAAACCCCAGTTATTTGGAATTTGTGATATTTCAACCAGAGGCAGAGATGATGGTTAATTTTCCATTCTAAATCAGAATTGGAAGGGACCTATGAGGTTAGCTTTTTAAGTCTACTCACTTCCCCAAGGGAAATACTAGGGCAAAGGGAAGAAAAGGTGATTGCTTGACCAAGGTCACATAGCTGTTTGGTGGCCAAGCTAGGACCTCCTCTGGATCCTGGACTATTGACCCTCATCCTACTTGAGGAATAATATTATAGATATTGGTGTATTTCCTGATTTAGCCAAGAATTAACATGGAAACTTCACTGTAAGAGAATGAAATATTGCCACTTACTTTACAATCAACTAATTGATCTAATGAAAAGTTACTCTCTTTATTTTCTAAATTCAAGAGAACAGGCCATTCTGTGTAGTTGTTAGAGTGGGGCCCCAGGCCCTCTGCTAAGCTGTACTTTCTTGAGTCCCTGCAGCTTTTAGAGGCTGCCCCTTCCTCCAGCCCTTCAAATCAAGGAGATTCTCCTGTCTTTCAGTCTCACTTTTAAGAATGGTGGCATTTTGGGCTGGGCACAACGGCTTATGCCTGTAATCCCAGCATTTTGGGAGGCTGAGGCAGGCAGATCACAAGGTCAGGAGTTCGAGACCAGCCTGACCAATATGGTGAAACCCTGTGTCTACTAAAAATACAAAAATTATCCAGGTGTGGTGGCACGTGCTTGTAGTCCCAGCTACTTGGGAGGCTGAGGCAAAAGAATTGCTTGAACCTGGGAGGCAGAGGTTGCGGTGAGCAGAGATCACGCCACTGCACTCTGGCCTGGGTGACAGAGCAAGACTCCATCTCAAAAAAAAAGAAAAAAGAAAAAGAGTGGTGGCATTTCTAGGTGGAGAAAGGAACCTGTGAAACTGGGCTGTATGTGGGGGTCTGAGCCAGAAATAAGAACTGGTAGCTAATTGTGCTTTGGTGCCCAGGAAGGATCCTCCTCCCAGTGGCAAACCCTTCTCTCATCAGCCTCTGACTCTGGCTGAAATCCATCACAGCCCTGTTTGCAGCGTCCCCAGCTGTCCTTATTGATGCTGGTGGTATCCACCGACACTCCTGCCCGCTTCCTAACAGGACCCTGCTAATGACCTCCGTGGGGACGCAGGAGCTAGGAATACCCCCAGACCCTGGAGCATTGGAAGAGAGTCAGAAATTCCTTGAAAGAGTGAGGGAAACAACCTTGCCTAAGTGCATCCCTGAGAAATTCATTACTACCCAGTAAAGGCGTGACCCAGCCTGGGATAGTTTCCTAGCCGTGTGAGGAGTTATTTTCCCCCAGGTCTTGGGTTCTTAGGATTACCCAGTGATGGGATAAACCACCGAGAATTGTGTATGTGTTATTCAAAACAGTTCCCTACCTGGAATGCCTCCACACCCTTCCATTGTGAAATGGTTTTCGAACTGTGTTCCCAGAGGTATTTCAGGGGCTACGGTATGGTATGTTTGGGGAATAGGAGGTGAGTATTGGGGCCTGTCAGACTGAGGGGGCGCTGATGTCCAGTCCAGTCAGAGCGATTCACCTTAAAAGTCTGTTTTATACCCGGGGCTTTAGCATAAGATGTTGTTTGAAAATTGGCCTCTGATTTAAAGGTTTGGAACTGATATAAACGTGCAGTCACAGGCTCCCCCTGGCCAGGCTGATGGGTCTGCTGGATGCTCACCACTGGTCACTCTACAGAAGCCCAGCAGGGACTGTGTCCGGGAGGGCCACGCTGGGCGCAGGCTGGGCAGGCCACGGTGCCCTGCAGATGTTTCTGTGGGAACCAGAGGGTCTGCCCGCTTGGCCTGGAGCAGAGGGTCTGCTCCTCAGGAATCGTGACCTGGGATGTGAACAACCCTCCCCATCACAGGGACTGTCGCTGCTGGAACGTGGAGGCAGCACGCGCCTCCCCAGATGGGTGTATCCTGGCGGGGTTAGCCCTTGTGAGCCATTGGCCTTCTGGGGAGAGCGCTGTGTTGGGGTGTCGGGGGTGCGTTTGTGGGTGGTAACTGTGAATGTGGTTCTTCCTGAAAACTGCTTCTGCAGGGAGGGCTTGACTCTGTCTGTGGCTTTCTGTGGCAGTTGGGGTGGTGTTGAGAGAGAGATTAGGGGCAGCGTTTTGCTCCCCCAGAATCTGGGAGAGCAGCTGTGGTGAGGTTTGGGGGTTTTCTGAGGTGGGGGGATGCTCACCCCTCAGGGGTGGGAGGGGAGCTTCATGCCAGAATGGCCATGATGGAAGACCTCCACGTCCCCAACCTGGAGCCCGGCCCCTGCACTAAGGAGCCTTCATTTCCAGTTTGGAGCTGGAGAAGGCACCTCTCTGTTGTTCCTCAGCAGGAGTGGCATGCCGGGCCCATGAGCTGTTGAAGCGTGGACTTTAAGATCTGGGACAACTCCATCAAGTTCTGTTCCTCTCTCTCCCTCTCGCTCTCATTTGTGTCTGAGGAGAAACCAACCTTAAACCCATAAGGCATCAAACATTGCATTTTTATGACACAAACTGAAAAGAGCAAAAATCCAGTCCTCTCCATTCATTCTCTCGCCCTGATGTCTGTTTGATTTTTCTTTGTTCCTCTCCAGCCCCTGGCCACAGGATGCCACACGTTCGAATGCTTGGGGTTGTGAGCACATACGTTTTCACGTCCTGTGTTTGTCACATAACATGTTATGAACAGGTTCCCATGTGGTGACCTGGTCTTTGCCAGTTTTCTTTCTTTCTTTTTTTTTTTTTTTTTTTTTTTTCGGTGCGGGGAGGGGAACTCTGTCTTTTAAATAGCAGTGCTCAAGGGCAGGAAGCTGGGGTTGCAGGTACTGCGTCCATACCCTATGAAAATATTAAATTTTGATGAAGATGTCCGTAGATGAGGCTTTTTGCCACAGTGTACATAGGGACTCACTGGGTAAGTGTGATGGGCTTCTCTGTTTCTAATGGAGACATTGTTTGTAGGCACCAAGTCAGGAAATGGCAAAGGATTTGTGGCTATATAAATTGCCAAGGATGGGCCTTCCCTGTCAATTCAGGTCTCACTGATTTAAATCACGTTGGAACAAATAACGTCATAATTTGTGAGCAAACCCAGTAAGAAACATTCAAACGGCATGGAGAGGACAGAAAAACAAAATTGTTGGCCAAGCAAATTTGAGTCCTCTAAGCTCTACCAGGGGATATTTATCATCATCTTCTAGGAGCCAGGAGGACTTGGACTGCTTTAGAAAATTTCTCTAGGAACTGCCTGGGGTACCGTAGAAGCAGGTGCGGGAGGCTTGGTTTGCCCATGGGCTGATGGTGGTTTTTTATGTGCTCACTGAAGCCAGTCACCTGTGAGCCTGTAGTCTGGATTTATCGCTTCCTGGTGCAAATACTCCTTTTAAAGACACTGCAATTTAGGTTGACCCCTGCTTTGGCCTGAATTAAGAGGCTGGCTGCTGGAGGGCGTGTGGGTGCTCTGTCTGCGCTGTCATGCTTGAGACCTGACTTTCCTAGTGCCATTCCTCAGAGTGCCCGCAGTGGGCTGTCAGCAGGGGTCTGTGCTGTGCCAGTCCTGTGCCTCAGGTCCCCGGGGCTGGAGCACTTGACAGCTTTCGGGGCCCTCGGCCTCTTTGCTAAAGGGGCTGCTGGCCTGATACGGCTTTTCATTGTAGGTGGTAAGATTGCAGGCTCCAGGCACTTGCCTTGGAATAGAAATCGCTCGCCTTCAGGACCAGTTTGGAGCTTAGCGTTGGTGTCTTTGCTTCAGCTCCGTTCCCTGATCTCTGACTTGGGCCAGGCTCCTGGTGGGCCCTACAGAGGTGGCTCTGAAGCAGATGGGGTGCGTGCTGCCCTCCAGGGGCTGGCATTCTGGTGCTGGGGGCAAATGTGTGAGCAGGTGTTGCCTCCTCTACACTGCAGCAAGGGCTGTAGTCCTGACATTCTTTGTATTTTCAGTGCCTACTACCGGCGAGGCGCTATGGGACTCTGCCTGGAACACATGCCCTGCAGCCCTCCCTGCTGGCCCTCTGCAGCCCCAACGCCCACACAGTCCAGAGTGTGTGCAGCCCTTTCTCTAATTATCTTTGACATATTTCTTACCCATCTCCCTCCCTACTATTAAGCTGCATGAGGACAACAGCCATACCTGTTCTGTTCCCTGTTGTGTTCTAGCCCAGCGCTGAATAGAATTTAACATGTTTGTTGAATGAATGAATCATCTTGCCTAGTCTTCATAACAATCACCTTTGGTGTCCAAGGTGACGCTGTCTTTATTTTTTTAACTAATTAGTTTTTTAAGAGACAGGGTCTTGTTCTGTTGTCCAGGCTGGAGTGCAGTGGTGCCATTTGTAGCTCACTGCAGCCTCAACTTTCTGTGCTGAAGCGATCCTCCCACCTCAGCCTCCTGAGCTAGGACTACAGGTGTGCCCCACCACGCCTGGCTTATGTTTAATTTTTTTTTTTGTATGGATGAGGCCTTGCTATGTTGCCTAGGTTGATCATGACCTCCTGGCCTCAGGCAATCCTCCTGCCTGGGCCTCCCAAAGCTAGGCAATATTTTCCACCATTCGTCCTCATTTTGCAATTGGGTGACTGAGGCTCAGAGAGTGGGAGGATCTTGCTCAAGGTTGCAGATCTTGTCAGTAAAGGCAAGCTCTGAGGTCGGAACAGCTTGCCTGTGCTTGAGAATACAGATTGGGGACTGTGAGCAATTTCAAACTAAACTCCAGATGGCTTTTTTGAATGCTCAACTTCCAAAAAAACAAGAGGGGGGACTTTGCTCAAATCGCAACAGCAAAAAGGGTGTTCCCGGTGGGTTAATTTTGCGGCTCCCCTCTCTGCTGTCCCTTCTTGAGGACTGGGACCAAAGAGTGTTTCCCTAGCCCCTGTGAAAGGTAGGCCCTCCTTTTCTGGCAAAGGTGAAATGCTGCTGTGTAACAAGCCGGGTGGAAAGTTAATTATACCCTGGTTGGTTCAGCTGTGGCCAGAGCGACCTGTGGGCCCCAATTACAGGGCTGGGGCTGTGTGGAGCTGGCACCTTTGCCAGCCGTGCTGCTGTCGGCCGGCTGGCCAGCGCTT
>NW_012103676.1:2264931-2281051 GCF_000951045.1 Mandrillus leucophaeus | reverse complement strand
GGAGGATCTTGCTCAAGGTTGCAGATCTTGTCAGTAAAGGCAAGCTCTGAGGTCGGAACAGCTTGCCTGTGCTTGAGAATACAGATTGGGGACTGTGAGCAATTTCAAACTAAACTCCAGATGGCTTTTTTGAATGCTCAACTTCCAAAAAAACAAGAGGGGAGACTTTGCTCAAATCGCAACAGCAAAAAGGGTGTTCCCGGTGGGTTAATTTTGCGGCTCCCCTCTCTGCTGTCCCTTCTTGAGGACTGGGACCAAAGAGTGTTTCCCTAGCCCCTGTGAAAGGTAGGCCCTCCTTTTCTGGCGAAGGTGAAATGCTGCTGTGTAACAAGCCGGGTGGAAAGTTAATTATACCCTGGTTGGTTCAGCTGTGGCCAGAGCGACCTGTGGGCCCCAATTACAGGGCTGGGGCTGTGTGGAGCTGGCACCTTTGCCAGCCGTGCTGCTGTCGGCCGGCTGGCCAGCGCTTGCCTTTGTGTGCTGACTCAGGCCCCTTTCTTGCTCCAACAGCATGAGGGGCTCCCTGCCTTATTGGCTTGCGGCGCCCCTCGAACTGGCTCTGTTTTGGTTGTGCAGCGTGGGGCTGGGGCCAGTCCAGACACTGTGCTACCTGATACACAGGTGCTGGGTGTGAGCTCCTTCTGTCCACAGAGAGTGCGCTCGGGGCCTTGGTGTCAGCTGACTTCACATGGCACAAGACGCTGGGGGCTTGAGCACAACTGATATCCCCCCGGCACCTTCAGAGTTTTCCTCCATGCAGACAGCTTCCAGTTAGGAAACACAGAGCAAGAAGTGGTCCTGTTAGGTCAGCCACAAAATGTATAAAGACCAGGGAGCAAACCCAGTAAGAAACATTCAAACGGCATGGAGAGGACAGAAAAACAAAATCAATTATGGCGGGGGATGGGGGGAAGACGGGGAACACAGAGGATACCTTATTCTTATTCTTGTGGAAAGAATTCAGTACATAAATATGTCAATTTCCTCGAAACGAACCTATTGGCTTAATGTTAGCCAATGAAAGCAATGGTAAGATTTGTTTAGAAATGGATGTGCTGAATTTATACTTCATAAGAAAAAGTGAGGCCTAGTGTGGTGGCTCATGCCTGTAATCCCAGCACTTTGGGAGGCTGAGGTGGGCAGATCACAAGGTCAGGAGATTGAGACCATCCTGGCTAACACAGTGAAACCCCGTCTCTACTAAAAATCCAAAAATTAGCCAGGCGTGGTGGCGGGCACCTGTAGTCCCAGCTACTTGGGAGGCTGAGGCAGGAGAATGGCGTGAACCCAGGAGGCGGAGCTTGCAGTGAGCCGAGATTGCGTCTCTACCCTCCAGCCTGGGTGATGGAGTGAGACTCCATCTCAAAAAAAAAAAAAAAAAAAAAGAAAAGAAAAGAAAAGAAAAAGAAAAAGTGGGTATGCAGGCATCAGAAGGAATCTTCTGATGGAAAGGAACAGGAAGTGGGGACAGGGACCAGCTCAGATTGCTCTGGAGCGGAAAGGATTTGAAGTGGTGTGAAACAGAAACGGACCCAAATACAACTGGAAATCTAGTGTATGAGAAGGGTGTCCCTGCACGACAGTGGAGGACAGATGGCTCTCTCAGCAACTGGTATTAGGATGAAGAGGTGGCAATCCTGCAAAAAGGAAATTGGATCCTTCCCTCCTGACACCAGACTCAATCCCAAGTGGATCAGGAATCTAAGCTTAAAAAGAAAACTTTAAAATACTAAAAGAAAACAGAGAGCTTTTAAATATTTTAATTCAATAGTATCAGAGTGAGGAAGGCCTTTCTAAGTATAACCCCAGTGTCAGAAGCCATAAAACCAAAGTCAAAACATTCAACTACATAAAAATAAAAAATGTCAACATTGTGAAAACCACAATAAATCAAGCCAGGGACACATATCACAGGCAAAAATATTTTCCTTAATGTGTAAGGAGCTCCTACAAATGCTAAGAAAATAGCCAATAAATCAACACAAAAAACATGGCAAAGGCTGGGTTGAGGCACAGCCAAGCCTGCTTGAGGTGCCTGGCCTTCCCCAAGGTCTGCGCCATCTCTGATCCTTGGGTGCCACACTGGTGGTTAGACATTTTGAATATCTCCCATGTGCAAACTACAGAAATGGACAGAAATGGAACCAGAGAAAGAAATACTAGTGGGATCTTAAATATTTAAAAAATATTTGGAACCCTGTTTATGGTAAGGGAACTGCAAATTTAAACCATAAAGAAATACCATTTTGAAAATACCGGAATGGCACAGATCAGAAAGTTTGCCAACACCATCTCACTGGTCAGGTTGTGTTAAGTGATGTCCAGGCTTGGGGTCTTATTCTCTTCCCTCTCTGCAGGATTGCTTTGGTCTGTGACTAGAACACATAGTAGGTGCTCAAGAAATGTTTCATCTTGTGGCTAAGGAGGCTACAGCCCTCCTGCAAGACAAAGGGGTATGTGCAATAAAGAAAGTAGAAATGCCACGGATACAGTGCTTTGGGAAATGAGATAGAAAAAACAGAAGTTCTGGACATAGTTAGGTCCTCAATGAATGTGTAATCAGAAGGGGAAGTTTAGAGATGGAAGAGATGATTGATTCATTCAATAAGTGTTTCTTTAGTGTGTACTATTAGCAGGGACCCTCTGGGCTCTAGGGATGCAGAGGCCATTATAAAAGGTAGCTCAGTGGAGAAGGTGTTCACTCACAAAATTATGCTTTGACTTGTGTGATGAAGTGCCATGGTGGTCTTTAAACAGCCCCCTCCTCTAGTGTCCTTAAGAGGGGCTTTGATGAACAGAGAGGTTATTCTCTGTAGCTCTCAGGAAGATGCTGACCTGCTAGCAGACTTCCACTTGGGAGCGAAGTGGATGGGCGGGGTGGACCACCGGCCAGTCCGGGTCTGCTTGACTGGTGGCATTTGTGAAAACCTTCCCTAAATTGCCTGCCCCCTGCCCTCTGATGGCTTCTGATGAGGAACCATCCGGAGTAAGCTGGGGAACCAGCAGGCTGCATAGACGGTTGTTCTGAGTCTTGGCTCGGACAGCTGTGTCCTGGGTTCCTTCCTGGTGGTAATGTGGTGGTGGTGGGGACTTGTTTCTTAGTTGCTGACATTTTTATTCACCACCTGTGAAGTCCGCAGGTTGCAGAGCATCCCTCCCTTGACTTGATTACATAGAGCGAATGCTGTTATCACACTGTCGGGCCTGTAAATCTCTCCAAAATTGGGTGACAAATCTAACAATGTAGAAGGCAGGGGTTAAGGTGGGAAGAGTCTGCATTTCTTTTGTTTTCCGTGGGAAAAAGGCATACACCGTGTCTATGCATCTACAGTCTGTGTGTCTTTCTGGAGATTTTGGGGACTCTCCAAAGTGGAAGAGGTTTTTGCTTCTTTCCTACCCAGCCTGCTTGACTACCTTCATGATTTTCTGAATAATTAAGCTTCCTGGATTCTTTGGTTTCCAAGGGTGCACCAGAGTGGGATCCAGCGTGGCACCTGGCATCATGGGTGTTGCACACAGCCCCTGGGATGAGCCTGGGGGTCAAATTTGGAGATGGTTCTGGGGTACCAAGGTGGGCTGTCCCTGGTTTCTGTTACCTTCCCGGCAGCAGCCAAAGCTTCCAATGTCCTCCTGGGCCCAGGATGTACACCAAACTGGCCTTTAGGCTGGTTGTACATGTGTTCCCGATGTGGTCTGGGTTCAGCCTGCTGTTGTGCATTTCATCTTGGGAGTTTCCAGAGGGCACCTGTCAGCAAGCAGTGACACCATACCTGCTGTGTGTTCAGGGCCGTGCATGCGTGTGCGTGGGTGTTCATTCATTCCTGTTGAGGGAAATGTATAATCTAGCTGGAAGGTGAAGTTGCTGTGATCCTTTTGGCTGCCAGCACATAGTAGGTCCTCAGTTAGTGTGCTATCTGCATAGAGACTTGACTCAAATTGACAAGCAGAAAATAGAGGATTCATTGGCTCCAGGAGCTGAGAAATGTGGGTGTAAGGCTGGCTTCAAGTCTGGTCCTCCAGGGCCGCCAGAGACACTGCCCCAAGTCTGTCACTATGAACCCCATCACCATGTATACATCAGCAGAGGTGCCCCAGCACCTCCAGGCTCCACCCTCTTCACTCAGCAGTGATGATGGAACGAGCAGCCGCTTACCATTGCCAGGGTAGAAGTCCTGAGGTTGACTCTGTAGAATGGCCAGGACCAAGAGTCACCCCTGCCCATGATGTGGCCAGGGAGACAACATACTTGTTAGCAAGGCTCAGGGTTGGGTGCGAGGAATCAGGGCAGCTCCATGCAGACCACTGGGCCTGAGAGTTGGGGAGGGGCTCCCCTGAATGGTGATCAGGAGCCACAGACATCTTCTTTAGGAGGTAGGAATTACGTGTAGACAAATAGGAAGTAGTAAAAGAGTGCAGTGAAATACCAGATTGTCAGGTATCAGTTATCAATTGGTAACCAATACTTTTGCTTTTGACAGTGTCTAGTCAGGTAATCTTAGAATTTTAGGGAGGCAGAATCCTTGGTGTCCTTATCCTCCAACCTTTTTTGGTTTGAATGCGGTCGAAAGAATGGCAGAACCAGTCTCTCAAACACAGCCAGGGCACTCATTGGACCAGGCTCCTTAGTGAGGTAATGCTTGTCCCAGGTCACACAGGGAGGTGGCAGCTTAGCCAACACCCTTTGAGGTTATCTGCTAACTGCTGGTGGGGTGGAGGGTGGGATTGCAGCTCCCAGGGTGGACAGGAGACTAGTGCAGCCTGCAGGGCGCCTGTGTTCTCTGACGGGAGGTGCCCATGTGTGTGCAGCTTCAGCCTGGCTCATGGGTGCTTCTGGGGATGCCACATCCAGCTCACTGTCTTTGAGGACTCCAGACCCACGGACCTCACACCGTTTGCACTGGACCTTTTCTTTATTTGCACCTTGTGGAAGAGTGACTTTGACCCTTGAATTCTAACGAACTTCATGGAAGTTGCGCCCCCACCTTGCATATTCCATAAAGCCATGGTCCCTCTGAACCTCTGCCACTTGGTCCTTTGGGGGCAGTGCTCTGGGAGGTAGAGGGTGGGGTAATGGTGTTTCAAGCCCTCGTGACATCCACCAGCAGCTTGGCCCCTACAACATTATGTCCAGGCCTCAGGCCAGGCTGGAGAGAGGCTGGGCAGTCACCAGGGTAGTCAGAGCCTTGGGCCTGAGTGGCTCAGGTGCCCAGATGGTGTTGAGAGGCGACTCTGAAATCAGCCAGCTATGGTGAACCTCTCCCATGCATTCCTGAGAAACCCAGTATATTAGTTCATTTTCACACAGCTATAAAGAACTACCTGAGACTGAGTAATTGATGAAGAAAAGAGGTTTTTAACTGACTTGCATTTCCTCGGGCTGTACAGGCAGCATGGCTGGGAGGCCTCAGGAAACTTACGATTATGATGGAAGGTGAGGGGGTAGCAATGACGTCATAGCACGGTGAATCAGGAGAGATAGGGTGAGGGGGAGGTGCTACACACTTTTTTTTTGTTATTTTTTTTGAGACAGAGTCTCGCTCTGTCGCCCAGGCTGGAGTGCAGTGGCCGGATCTCAGCTCACTGCAAGCTCCGCCTCCCGGGTTTACGCCATTCTCCTACCTTAGCCTCCCGAGTAGCTGGGACTACAGGCGCCCGCCACCTCGCCTGGCTAGTTTTTTGTATTTTTTAGTAGAGACGGGGTTTCACTGTGTTAGCCAGGATGGTCTCGATCTGCTGACCTCGTGATCCGCCCGTCTTGGTCTCCCAAAGTGCTGGGATTATAGGCTTGAGCCACCGCGCCCGGCCTGCCACACACTTTTAAACAGCTGCATCTTGTGAGAACTCACTCATTATCACCAGCACAGCAAGGGGGAAATACGCCCCTGTGATCTAATCACCTCTCACCAGGCCCCTTCCCCAACATTGGGAATTACAATTCCACATGAGATTTGGGTAAGGACACAGAGCCAGGCTATATCACCCAAGTGTTACCAAAAAACCACATCATCTGCCATCAGCCAGAGGGAGAAAGAGGGATGCAGCTACATATTCTAAAATTGCACGAACAAGGTCTTTTCTTTATTCTGTAGATATTTCAATAATAAGTTTTTCCCCCCAGTGTATTAGTGTATAGCTGTAAAACCTCAGTGTCACCGAGCCAGCTCGGGGCCCGTCACGTGGAGCTGCTCTTCCTTCCCCGTCAGGTCTGCTTTTTCATTAGGCCAGCACTTCCTGCCCTCCTTATCCTCTGTCTCACCCCTGGGCAGGAAAAGCAAAGGCCAGAGCCCCCCAGAGAGGCCCTGCTGCCTTTCTCCTGGAGGTGCTTGTGCTAATTCTGGATTCTGTTGGGCATAAAGATCTGAAAATTGTGTTCCCTGAGTAATCAATCTCAGTTACTACCAATTTGAGGTTTGCAAAAGCTTTGAGAAATGCCTGTGGGTGAGGATAGGAATAGCCTCCAGCTGGGATCCTGACCTGATTTTGGGGTAAAAGAGGCAAATAGAGGGGAGTTGTTCTAGAAGAGTCCTTTATTATAACTGGCTATGGTCTGAATGTTTGTTTTTCCCCCAAATTCGTTTGTTGAAATCTAATCCCCAATGTGGTAATATTAAGCGGCGGGCCTGTAGGAGGTGATTAGGTCATGAAGGCTCTGGAAGAATGGAATGAGTGCTCTTATAAAAGGGGCCCCGAAGGGCTGCCCAGCTCCTCCCACCGTGTGAGGACGTAGCAAGAACATGTTGTCTATGAGGAATGCGCCCTCACCAGACACAGAATCTGCCAGCACCTTGATCTTGGACTTCCCGGCCTCCAGAACTGTGAGCAGTAAATGTTTGTGGTTTACAAGCCATCCGGTTTATGGTATTGTTGTTATATCAGCCTGAACAGACTTAAGACAGAGCTGAAAAGTATTGATGTGCTCTTCCTCCATTCCTTACTCTACAATTCCAGGCACCCAAAGGAACAAGCAAACTTAACAGATGAAAGAAAAGTGTGTTCCTTAGAACCACAGCATCCCCTGGCATGTGTGCATTCATTCACAGATGCTTTTTTTTTTTTTTTTTTTTTGGAGACAGAGTCTCACCCTGTCACCCAGACTGGAGTACAGTGGCACAATCTCGGGTCACTGCAGCCTCCACCTTCTTGGTTCAAGCAATTCTCCTGCCTCAGCCTTCTGAGTAGCTGGGATTACCATACCTGGCTAATTTTTGTATTTTTAGTAGGAAGGGGTTTTACCATATGTGCCAGGCTGGTCTTGAACTCCTGACCTCAGGTGATCCGCCCGCCTCGGCCTCCCAAAGTACTGAGATTACAGGCATGAGCCACCACGCCTAGCCACAGAGGCTTTTTTTAAAAAGCATCTACTGTGTGCTGGGAACTGGGTGAGCAAAACACTGGGTGAGAACTGGGTGAGCAAAACAGACAACAATTCCTGCCCTCGTGTAGTTTACTGGGCCCCTTGATAACTTTGGCCAGGGGATTCTTGAATGGACTCCTGTGAGTTGGTTGGTCTCCTCCCTCTGTGGGATAGTTCAGTACTGGCCAGCGCCTGCATGAGTGGTGCAGAAATGAACAACAGGAGCCGGTTCACTGCCAAAGTGTTATTTATCGTGCTCTGACGCTGTGTCAGCAGAAGCAGAAAGGGTGTCTGTTCTGTGTGTTGCTGGAGGGAGTGGTTCAGGGAGGACAGAGAAGGAGAGGCCTCAAGGTCATGCTTGCAAGTTGGAAGGTTGGGATTCCATGCTGACCAGTGTCAGACAACCAAATCCTAGCCAGCTGAAATCAAACAATGCAATGTATTGGCTCATGTAAATAGAAACCCTAGGTGTAGGACTAGCTTCAGGTGTAGCTGAATCCGGGGACTCCAGTGAAGGGTGAAGGACCCAGTCTTCCTGCATCTCCTGGCTCTGAGGAATGACACGATGGCTTTTGGCTCAGGTCAAGTCAAGTGCTCTGAATAGCAGACCTAAAAACGTTCCCCAGAGGAAATCAGGGTGCTGCTAGCAGAAGTGGGGATGGATGTTGGCCGCAGAAGCAGCCCGAAGAGAGAAGGAGCTGAGGCCATTTAACCTAGAGAGCAGGTGACCCGACCTCCTGAACTGAGGGGTAGGCAAGCGGTTGGCTGGAAGTCCAGCCAGCCCTAGCAGTTCCATGGGGGCCTGTTCCTATGATGGTGAAGGTATGGCTTGAGTGACTGATGCTTTTATTATTGCCTCTGGGTAAGATGCCTCTGTGTGCTAGGGCAGTGGGGGAGCGAGGATGAGACCCGTCCACCCATTTCTCCATTAATGTTGATACTCCAAGGGCCAGACCAGGACCAATTCCAGAAGCCCCAGGGACACCCGCCTGGCCCATGTGTAAGGAGCGATGTTTTGGTTGGTGAGAGTCTTTGCAAGCCTGGAGATGAACACATCAGAGGGTGGCAGGGGGCGGAGAGTGGGATGCGGGCTTGGGGCTGAGAGATGGGCGTGGTGGATTTATCAGGTTCCTTCAGACCTTGAGATCCTGTGATTGGCATCCCTTACATGACACCCTAACCCAGAAAAATAAAGAACATCCCCAAACAAAATGAGAAACCAACCAAATTTATCTCCCGCTGACTGGGGCTTGCAGTTCAAGGAGTGCTCCCAGCAGGGGATCAGCCTGTAATGCGGATTCCACTTTCCTCTGGTCACAGCCTCCCTGGCACCTCAGCCCTCTGGCCTAGTGGCTCAGAGGGGTGATCAGGAGGAACTTCTTCCAGTGTCGCAGCAAAAGCGGGAGAGCAGGGAGAGGCGGGGGATTCGGAACAGGAAAAGAGCAAGGAAATTTAACTCTGGCACCAGTCTAAAATAAAGCGCTACTATTGGTTGAGTGTTTTGGCAGTGTTTTTAAATACTCCGTGCCAGCTCAGAGAAAAAAACGTACAGGGGATTATAAAATGCTTCATTTTGTGTTAAACAGTTTTATTTTGGAGTTGACTGGCTAGGATTTGGCTGCCTATGGAAATGATGTCGTGGCTGTGGGGGTGCATGTGGGAAGACTGAGGCAGGCGAGGTGGCTCTGCAGGTGCGGGAATGGCAGCCGGCTTGGGGGAGCCGGCTTGGGGGAGCACGCTTGCACCCCTGCCCCCGCCCTTCGATGTGGAGTGTCTCAGCCTCTCCAAGGGCTTGGCTGAGTGGGTTGGTGCTGCCATGTGATGGGGGTGATTAGGTCAGATCTGCTGGAGTGGGTCTGACCCCTCTGAGGGTCAGTGGGGGGTCCTGTGGGGGGTCTTATTGGGGGTAGATGGAAGGAAGGTGGCTGAGGGGCAGGCAGCAGGGAGACTGGGGAGGAGCAATGGCCAGCAACTGCCTGTGGGCACCCAGCCTGTACCCAACCTTTTCTCCTTGACTGCCCTCCACTGTCCTCAGGACAGCTTGCACCTGACTCTGCTCCTCCCCCACTGCCCTGGGGATGAATCCGCTCCCCTGCCTGGCCCAGTGCCTCTTGTGGACTCTCCTCCTCCTGCTTGATGATCACAGCTCACTGCAGCATTGACCTCCTGGGCTCAAGCGATCCTCCCCTTTCAGCCTCCCGAGTAGCTGGGACTATAGGCTTGTGCCACCATGCCCCACTGTGCCCAGCTACTTTTTTGATGTTTTGTATACATGGGGTCTCTCTGTGCTGTCCAGGTTGGTCTTGAACTCCTGGCCTCAAGAATTCCTCCTGCCTCAGCCGCTCAAAGTATTGGGATTACAGGTGTGAGCCACCGTGTCTGGCTTTTTTTGTTGGGAGGCAAGGTCTCACTCTGTCACCCAGGCTGGAGGGCACTGGCAATTGTTGCTTACAACAATCGTTGTAACTCCTGGGCTCAAGCCATCTTCCCACCTCATCCTCCCCAGTAGCTAGGACTATGGGTGCACACCACCATGCCCAGCTAATTATTTTATATTATTTTTGAAGAAATGTGGTCTTGGTAAGTTACCCAAGCTAGTCTCAGACTCCTGGCCTCAAGTGATCCTCCTGCCTCAGCCTCCCAAAGCACTGGGATACTTGTGTGAGCTGCCATGCCCAGCCTCATTTCCTCCTCTTGAGCCGTCAACAGGCCGTGCTCATTCCACCGCAGGGCCTTTGCACCACCCGCCTTCCCTGGGTGTTCTTTCAGCTTTTCACGTGGACAACTCCCTCTTTTCCTTCTGTGTCTCCAAGGTCACCTCCTCATCGCGGTCCTCCTTGCTGACACCCTCCCCAGTCTCCCGCAGCAGTGGCTCCCTTCAACGCCAAACACATCACACCATTTATTTCCTTTATGGCAGGTATCGCTTGATGTTTTTGAATTATTGTCACTGCCACTCGAAGGTGACCCTCTTAGGAGTCCTGTGCTGTGCTGTCTCCCTCATGCCTGTTCCTGTCTCTGGCCTTGTGGCAGGCCTGGCACATAGTAAGTGCTCAGGAAATACTTACTCGGTGATTTGTTGGAAGTGGCCTGGGTGGTGCTAAGTTGTTCCCTTGGATGGCACGAGCACCAGGAATCCCTGGGGGCTTGCAGCTGGGCGTCTCCTCAGGGCTGGAAAGAAGCCTCCCCCTCCTCAAATTCTACCAAGCCACACCCTCCTCACACCTCCCTTCCCACCCCAGAAATGGGTCTTCCCACGGCTTCCTGGGGGCTGGGGAGCAGGGCCCGCGGGGCAAACCCCAGGGTGCATTTCCATCTTCAGTGGAGGGGGCAGTTCATATTTCGGACCACCCATTTTTATTTATTTTATTTTATTTTATTTTTTTTGAGACAGAGTTTCGCTCTGTCGCCTAGGCTGGAGTGCAGTGGCACGATCTTGGCTCACTGCAACCTCCGCTTCCTGGGTTCAAGTGATTCTCCTGCCTCAGCCTCCTGAGTAGCTGGGACTACAGGTGCCCGCCACCACGCCCAGCTAATTTTTGTATTTTTAGTAGAGACGGGTTTCACCATGTTGGCCAGGCTGGTCTTGATCTCCTGACCTCAAGTGATCCGCCTGCCTCTGCCTCCCAAAGTGCTGGGATTACAGGTATGAGCCACTGCGCCTGGCCCCATTTTTATTTTTAAATTAAATTTTTTTTTTTTTTTTGTAGAGATGGGGTTTCACTATGTTGCTTAGGCTGATCTGGAACTCAAGCGATCCACCTGTCTCAGCCTCTCAAAGTGTTGAGATTGCAGTCATGAGCCACTGCACCTGGCCTCATCAGTTTTTTTTTTGTTTTTTGTTTTTTTTTGAGTTTCTTTCTTTTTTTTTCCCCCCAGGCTGGTGTGCAGTGGTAAGATCTCGGCTCACTGCAACCTCCACCTCCCGGGCTCAAGTGATTCTCCTGCTTCAGCCTCCCAAGTAGCTGTGATTACAGACACCCAGCTAATTTTTTTGTATTTTTAGTAGAGATGGGGTTTTGCCATGTTGGCCATGCTGGTCTTGAACTCCTGACCTCAGGTGATCTGCCCACCTCGGCCTCCCAAAGTGCTGGGATTACAGATGTGAGCCACCATGCCTGGCCCCATCAGTTAATTTAGCTCCTACTATGTGCTGGGCCCTGGCTGGGCGTTGAGATACAGTGGCAACCTGAGTAGACCAGATCCCTGCCCTGGTTGGGGAGACAGATAATAAGGAGGTAAACAGCGGGTGCTTCGTCATACCGTCATGTGTGAGGTGATGAATAAATACAGCTGGCTCCCACCCTTCGGAGCCCATGGTCTCCTGGGAGAATGAGCTGTCTGCAGAGCACAGGAAGATGTCCCCGCTCCTGGGGGTGGGATTTGAGAAGCACTGATGGGGTGTCAAGCAAGAGACTCAGAGCTGGGCCTCAGAAGCGACTGTGCGTGGTGGGTTCACTCTCTCCTCCTTCCTTTACCACACTGCCGGGCTGACTTGTCTGCCCTGTGGGAGGCGTGATGGAGTTGCAGGGAGAAAGGCACTGGTTATTGACTCCACACAGCCAGATCACAGGGGAGGGATGGGGGCCCCAGCGGCGGGGGAGTGAGTTACTGGAAGATTCCCTCTTCGACCACATTGTCTGGGGCCGCATGTCTGATCACTGACTTTCTGTCTCTCCAGTCTCACGGATGGCATCTTTCACACTGCTTCCTCGAATGCCTTTTTATCACAGTCTCGACAAACACCTTGCAGACATATTTACTTAAAAATTCTTTACCCCCTTAGTCAGGGTCCCAACAGAAAACAGATGGCGTGCTCGAACCAGGAAATGGAGGAGCATTTAATAAAGGGCCCATTTGCAGGGGAAGAAGGGGAGCTGTCCAGGAGTGGGGCATCATCCTGAGAACCTGCCAGGGTGCAGGGAGGGGCGTTTAGGCCACCTGGAGAAAGTGGCTGTAGGAAGCCTGCTGAGGGAGAGGCACGCAGCAGGGCAGGGCAGAGGCTGGGAGAATAACTATCCCAATTCTGTCTCCTCCCTGACTGCAAACTCTGCAAGAACATAGAGCAGGAATGGACCAAGGTGGGGGCGGATCTGGAGGGGACGGTGGCAAATATCCTTTGTACCCACCCCACTCCCTGGGCTTTCTTAGATCCTGCGGACGAGCAAATGCTCAGAAGTCAGATTTTGGAGATCAGCCCCAGTTTATAGCAGTTTCTTGTGTGATTTGTGTTGGGGAGTAGGCGGTGCGCTGTTGCTCCTGGACCCTGAGGCTGTGTCAGGTGACTGTGGGTTTTTAGCTTTTGGTAGTCCCTTTTCCTGGGACAAGTCAATTGTCGGCACTTTGGTCTTACTCTGTAAGGCCACAGATGATGGAGCAGAGGAGCAAATTTGTCAGACTGGAGGCCCAGCGCCTGGCAGGTGGAGCTGTACAAATGGAGGCCTGAGCTGCCAAAACTTTGTTATTTGCATAAATGGCGACGTGAATCAGTTATCATTCTGATTGAATCCATTTTCTGCTTGACTCCTGGAGAAATTGGCAATGGAAGGCATTCTGTGGCTGTCACCCACAGGACAGTGTCATTCTGTTTGTGGCTTCATAGGAACAATGGCAGTGGAGAAGTCAAGGAAAAGCAGGAAGGTCAAGGATGCATCCGCGGAGCCTCTTTGTTCATTATGCATTTCCATCACACGTGGTTTCCATTCGCGGATCGTGCCGCTCCCGGGACCCCCAGAGGATAAGACAAGGGAACTGGTGCTCTGAGCACCAAAGCTATTTTTATTTGTGTGCAGGGCAAGGTGATGTGGCGGCTGCAGGCCGAGGTTCAGCCGTCCCCGACACACAGAATTGGATATTAAGGTGGAATTAGAAGCTTGAGTCCAAGGAGGTCCCTAGCGAGGGATTCATTCAGGATGGCATTATGACTTTCCAAACTGCTTTCGCAGAGGGCAGCGAGGGGAGATGGAGGAGCTGTTTTTGGGGCCAACCCTCAGCCCCTAAGTAGCCCTCTATGAGTGGATTATGAATTGTTTGTTTCCCCAAATCAAATTCTCTTCCTGTTGTTTCTTTTTTTTCCAATGGCACTTTCCCCACTGGACATTCCTAAGGCTTTTTTTCTCCTCTTCACAAAGCTTTGCGGCACCCCACCTGCTCAGGCATGCGAACCCCACCCTGCGTTAGCGGTGCGGGCGTCCATTCCTTCTGTGACCAGTGCAGGCTCCTATGTTATCAGCATCACTTTACCTCCAGGTGAGGAGCAGAGAAGGCCTTCCCTCATTATTTTAAAACAATTAAACATGATCAAATATCACAGTAATACATAAATGTATTCTTTATTATTATTATTTTTTTAAATAGTGGCAGGGTCTCTCTCTGTTGCCCAGGCTGGAGTACAGTGTTGTGAACATAGCTCACTGCAGCCTCCTGGGCTCAAGCGATTCTCCTGCCTCAGCCTCCCAGGTGTCTGGGACTGCCGGCACGTGGCCCAATTTCTGGCTAATTTTTAAATTATTTATTTATTTTTTCTAGAGCTGAGGTCTCACCATGCGTTGCCCAGGCTGCTCTTGAACTCCTGGGGTCAAACCATCCTCCTGCCTCAGCCTCCCAAAGTGTTAGGATTACAGGCATGAGCTACTGCATCCGACCATAAATGTATTCTATTTGTGAAAATTTCAAAGATCATGGATAAGGCTTCATGCTGCCCCCACCCCCTTGTTAACTACTGTTATTACCATTTTGGCTTTCTTGATTCCAGACCTTCTCCTACACCTTTACATAATACCGTATTTCACAGATTCTAAGACACATTTTAACATTTCTGAAATTGAGGTGCATCTTTCAACTAATGGTTTGTCATGGTTTAATTGACAGTGTCTTTTGTTTTTCTTTTTCAGTGGTCTGTAAAATAATGGTGCATTTTACCATCCACAGTGTCTTACATTCAGTGAAATATAGTGTTATGTGTATCCATAGAAACAATGTCGTATTGATTTTTGATTAAAAAATGAATGATACCATATTGGATCTATCATTCTGCAACTTGCTTTTTTTCCATTTAGTACTAGGCCTCAGAGAGCTTCTCACCTCGGCGGATACACCTCCCTACTCCTTATTAGCTGCTGTGGGGCTTGCGTAGCGTGGTTGCCCCATGCTTTATGCAGCGGGGCCCCTGGTGGTGGGCATTTGGGGTGTTTCCAGTTGTTCGCTATAGTAAACATTCTTGTGCACGTCTCCCTGTAGGAACACTTTTTTTCCATGGTTAATCAGGAGAAGGGGCATCGTTGGGCCCAGCTGTACAACATTCTCTTTCCTTCATTCCAACTGTTCTGTTCCATTGCATCCTATTTCATCCCGCCTGCTCTACTCATCCCATTCCACCCCTCTCATTCCATCCTACCCTGTCCCATCCAACCCCATCTCACCCCGTTCCACAGTTGTCACCCTAATACCAACTTGGCTTTACCTACTGTGCTTGAGGGGCCCGCAGAGGGGAGTCAGTACCTGCCTACCCAGCAGCTTCTGGTGCAGCTGGGAGAGAAACCCTGAAATAAGACTTGGATCCGAGCCCCACGTCCCCAAGTGAAGCCTGGGGATGGGGCACAGGTGTTGTCTGGTGCTGAGGGAGACATTGCAACCTCATTTTACACTCATTTGGGTCCTCTCAGGCTGGCAAGCCCCTCGGGAATAAAATAGAGTGCCTCAGCATTGCCCCATGTTGTCACCTCTTGACTGGTATGGAGCTTAAATGAGAATCTTCCCCAGGTGGGTTCCTTAGGGCTGGACACCTGTTTGGCTTGTTGTGGAGGTCCCCTCTCTTGTTTTCCCACCATTAAGAGCCACCCGTCATTCCGGTGGCACCTGGCTGCTCTGCACAGAGATGCTGTGCCATCTCACCAGAATGCAGGGGATGGAGAGGATGGAGGGATGGAGCCTCCCTCACCACTTCTGCCGCCTGGTGACTTTTGAGCAGAAAGTGCCAGAGTCTGCCCTGAAGTGGCTTCAGGCAGTGCTTCTCAGGTGTTTAGGTCCTTATGATCACTCGGAATCTTATGAAAATGCAGTTCCGTTTGAACAGACCTGGGGTGCCGGAGAGTCTACGTTTCTTACAAACTCCCTGGGGATGCAGATGCTGCTGAACCACACGGGAGTAGCAACGACTTTAGGAAGGATAGGCCAACTATGGAGGCAGGGAGGACCTGGGAAGTGTGGAAGAAGAGTTTTGGTGAGAGCTGAGGTTTTCTAGGGTCCAAAGCTGGACATGACGAGCAGGTCACCTCTTCAGACTATAGATTATTGTCATTATTATTATTTGTACTTTTGGCTCACTATTCTCCAGCAACTGTGTGCAAGTCAAGGGAGAGTTTGTTGGTTTATTTTCAGCTGATAAATATGTGCTAGAGTTTCCACCGTGGTGTGGCGTGTAGCGGAGGATAATTCTTCATTCCGAGGACTGCTCCTTGCTTGGCAAGATATTCAGCATCCTTGGCATTGCCCACTAGATGCCAGTAGCAACCTCCCTGATTATTGTGGCTGCTTCAGTCCGTTCTGGCTGCTATAACAAAATATCTGAGACAGATTGTATGATTGACACACAACAGAAATTTATTACTCACAGTCCTGAAGGCTGTGAAGTCCAAAATCAGGGTGCCAAGAAATTCCATGTCTGGTGAGGGCCCACTCCTGATAGATGGAGCCTTCTATGTGCCCTCTAGTCCAAAGGCAAAAAGGGACCAATAAGCTCTGTCAGGACTCTTTTTTTTTTTTTTT
>NW_012103676.1:2205917-2264614 GCF_000951045.1 Mandrillus leucophaeus | reverse complement strand
GAACTCATCCCACTCATAGGGATGGAACCCTCATGACCTAATCACCCCCCAAAGGCCCCACTTTGTAATACCATCATCTTGGTTAGGTTTCAACATACAAATTTTGGGGGGATGTAAACATTCAGACGATAGCAGTGGCACTTGAAAAATGCTCCTGAAGCAGGGTGCTGCCCCTGGCTGAGAGCCGCTAAACTAGATGCACCCCTTGTTGAGGGCAGGGACCACGGTCTGGTTTCCATACCTGGAGTGGCTGACATCATGCCTGGCGTGCTATAGGAACCTGATAAATGTGTCTTCCATGAAAAAAGGCAGCCTCTTGGGCACTCAGAGGATGTTATTGCGAAGAACCCCTGCTTCAGGGAAGAGTCAGATTTGTGTGCCTCTGCTATGCCCAGTAGGGTGGCACCTGCTGAGGACGGCAGCGTCTTGACCTCAAGGGATGGTCGAGGGAGACAAGAGGCAGGAAACAATGGTGCTTCTGAGGTCAGCTGTGTTTCCTTGGCTTTCCCCCAGGGCTCAGAAGTTCCATTTTCTTATTAAAAAATGGTTGCTGCATGTTTGAGTTTTTTATGCATCTGTCTGTCTTTTCTGGGCCGAGCTGCTGAAGGATAAGGCCTGTCTTGCTCATCATTATGTCCTCAGTGCCTGGTACATAGTAGGTGTCTTGTAAATGTTTGCTGAAGAGCTATTTGAATTCCTTAGGGAAATCGGCTCTTCCCAGGAGCTCAGTGATGGATCCTTCTGTTTCACTGAAGATTGAGTTTGTAATGTGAATCTTTACACCTTCCCATTCATTCATGGAGTTATTAGTTCATTCATTCATTCATGCAACAAATATTTACTGAGCACCTACTAAGTCCCATGCCCTGTGCTGAAGCAGGAGGAGGCAGGCATTGTCCTCACCGTGGAGCTGAGGATGTGCTGGGGGAAACAGACATTAGTTCAAGAATCAGTCAAGCAGTGGGAAAATGACAGCCTCCGTGAGTGCTTCTAGGGGAAGGTACATCTGTGACCTGTGAAAGGCTGTGCAGGTAACGTGCGTCGGGTCCCCGTGGTGCGTGGGCAGTGGAGGATGGCAGGGAGGGGTTCCTGAGGTGGTAGAGTTGGAGCTAAGGTTTGCAAGGAAGAGCAGGGCGTGGTGACTCATGCCTGTAATCCCAGCACTTTGGGAGGCCGAGATGGGCAGATCAGTTGAGGTCAGGAGTTCGAGACCAGCCTTGCCAACATGGCGAAACCCCATCTCTACTAAAAATGCAAAAATTAGCTGGGTTTGGTGGTGCGCGTCTGTAATCCCAGCTACTCGGGAGGCTGAGGCAGGAGAATCGCTTGAACTCGGGAAGTGGAGGTTGCGGTGAGCCGGGATCGCACCATTGCACATTAGCCTGGGTGACAGAGCTAGACTGTCTGTAAAAAAAAGAAAAAGATCTGCAAATCTGCAAGGAAGTGCTTAGGGCACTAGTATTTTTTTTTAAGCATTAGAGGATGCATAAGTAAATAATAGGTAAATTTTAACAAGACTTCTTTATAGTTATTTTATAATTTAGTGTTTTTTATTTTGAATTATGAGTAGGGAAAGTGTTCTCTCTTTTTTTTTTTTTGAGACGGAGTCTTACTCTGTCGCCTGGAGTGCAATGGCGCGATCTCGGCTCACTGCAACCTCCACCTCCTGGGTTCAAGTGATTACAGGCACCCGCCACCATGCCTGGCTAATTTTTTTGTATTGTTAGTAGAGACGGGATTTCAAGATGTTGGCCAGGCTGGTCTTGAACTCCTGACCTCAGGTGATCCACCCACCTCGGCCTCCCAAAGTGCTGGGATTACAGGCTTGAGCCATTGTGCCCGACAAATGCTCTTTTCTGTATATAGGTTCTCCCCACATCTTGACCCTGGGTCTCAGAGGAGCAAGAGGTAAGTGGGTGGAGGCTAGTGAGGAGAGTACTGCAGACAGTGGGGAGAGCACGTACAAAGGCCCTGGGGAAGCAGAGGCGATACAGGGTGTCGGGCGGGCCAGCAGGGACTGGGGGTAGGTACCCAGGGAGTGGTGAAGTGAGGGCACGGCATGGGGCTGGGCCCAGATCACACAGGGCCTCACAGGTCATGGAAGGGGGTGGGGATTTTATTCCAAGCCCAGTGGGAAGGCATTGGAAGAGGTCAGCTGAAGGGTGACATGATCCGATGTGTGTGTTTAACAGATCCCTCCGGCTGCTGTGGAGAGCCTGGGCGGGTGTGTGCGTTGTCCTGGGGCGTTGTTTATAGGTTTCTCCTTCCTGGCTGGCAGTCATGGGTCCTGGGACCACCCGCCATGTGAGGCCGAAGGTGCCCTTGTGTTGTCGGTGCCCGGGGCCATTACCTCACTCTGGTCTGGGTTTCTGGACTTTCTCTTCTCTTTCTGGGTCAGGCAGACCTGGCCTTTTGAAGCCAGATGGAGGCAGAAGACCTTCGGGTGATGTTTAGACTTCTAAGTCACTGTAAATCTCACTGAAGTGACCTATTTTTCTTCCATGTTGCTCTTGTATTTTTTATGAATGGATGATAAAAAATGTGGCAGGGTCATTTGTTTTAATTTCCTTCTGACACCTGGATTCTGTGTTTGGTGGCAGCCATCCTGCCAGTGGCTGGAAGTCTGCCTCCAGGCGGTGGGGTGGCCCTGGGCCCAGTTCGTACCTGGCTCTGTTGTGGATGGAGGGGCACCATGCCCTGCCCCCACAAGGCAGCGAGCCGCCTTTAGAGCACAGAACTGGAGGGTCAGTGCTGGTACCCAGGGATGGGACTGGTTCCAGCGTGTCTGTCTGATCGGCCAGGCAGCTGTGGCCGTGGCTGGCTCGGAGGTGGGAACTTGAAGGCTCTATCCTTTTGGGACTACAGTCCTGCCCATCTTATGGAGGGTCCAATTGTTAAATGGAAACTAGTTCTTCAAGGCAAACTGGCTTCACCTTTGATGGGGAGTGGTGAGGGGTCAGTTCTGAGGGATGACAGCCTCCAATGCCCATGAGACCAAAATTCACCTTTTTTGCTTGGGTGGCCATTTGTGGTCATATCTGTCCCTATTTTCCAGGCTATCTCACCACTTCCCCACCTTGCCCTTGCCTTTGAAGTGTGTGGTGCCCTTGCCCACGCCATTCTCTCTGTGTTAAACACCAGCCTGCAGTGTGCTTCCCTGTAAAGCCATCCCGTCCTTCCTTTCCCGGAAGCCTTTCCTGACCTCTACACAGATGGGAGTCCACACGCCTTCTCTGGGGCTCCCAGAAGCAATGGAGCACTTGGACACTCCCTTGTTTCTCAAAATACATTTTTCTTGTTTTATGCTTGCTATATAAACTTACTGTGGGGCCGGGGGCGGTGGCTCACGTCTATAATCCCAACACTTTGGGAGGCCAAGGTGGGCGGGTCATCTGAGGTCAGGAGTTCGAGACCAGCCCAGCCAACATGGTGAAAACCCATCTCTACTAAAAAGACAAAAATTAGCCAGGTGTGGTGGTGGGTGCCTGTAATCCCAGCTACTCAGGAAGCTGAGGCAGCAGAATTGCTTGAACCCAGGAGGTGGAGGTTGCAGTGAGCTGAGATCGCGCCACTGCACTCCAGCCTGGGCGATCAGAGTGAAACTCTGTCTCAAAAACACACACACACACAAATAAAATAAACACAGATAAGTGAAAAGAAGAAAATCCAGTGATAAACTAGAGATCCAGAGAGTTATTTTGGCATTCATCCATCCACATTCTTGTTCTGCAGTCTGCTTTTTGTTTACCCGTAGGTTGTAAACAGCTTATCATGTTAATATTGTCTGAAAGCGTCCTTTTAATCGGCTTTATAGTGTTCCATTGTGAGGTTGTGCTCAGGTGTGTATTACAGTCCCCTATAGCTAGATAGAGGGCATGCCCCATCCCAGGGATCCACCTGCCATGCTGTGACCATGGCAGGCTTTGTGAAGGGCTAGAGCCTTGACTTTGTTGAATGAATGAATTCTCCTCCTTTCTCATCTGTCTCCTGATATACCAGATAAGCCTGTATTTAAGGCCTTCTTCTTCTCCCATCCCAAGTACCCTTCTACCTTTTACCCAGAAAGGAGACCCGACAGCCCACCGTGCTATCATTTAGCCTTTAAAAGTGCAGGCCAATAGCTCAGGCAACCAAGAAGCTGGAAGGGCTGGGCGGGAGTGGGTGCACAGGTGGCCTCCTGGAGGTGGCAGTGTCGGCACCAGCTTGTAAGTGGCTTCCAGGCCAGGAGGGAGCCCAGGGAGTTCTAGGTGGCCTGGAGCTGCGGATGAGCAGGAGAGACTCCAGTTGGAAGTGGAGGTCCCTTGGAGCTGGGAACTTTTCACGCCTGGTTCCAAGCTCTGGCAGCCATATTTGAAGGCTCACAGTGCAGCCGAGGTGGCGCTGTGGTGTTTGGGAGTCTGGTGTGTGTGTATGCTGCACACAGGTCACATGGGAGTGGAATTCTGTCCTCTGTGTGTCATGAGACACAAACCTTCATACTCCCTCCAGATCTGTTGGAGCCTGGGAACAAAGCCTTCATTTATTTAAGCATGCGTGCATGGAGTAAGCAAATGTTCGCTGTATCTTCCTCTCTATCAGGCTCTACGCTGGTTTCTGCTCTCATGGATCTCACAGTCTTGGGGGTGAGGGTACAGCTATCCCAGTTTGCTCATGACTGGCTGACTAATGGGCTTCCTGATATGTAGCATTTTCAGTTCTAAAATTGAGGAAGTCCTAGACAAATTGGGACAAATTGGTCACTGGGTTACTGTTGTCCGAGGAGAAAGGGGTCAGAACACTGTGGGTAGGACTGAGGGACCCAGAAGAGGGAGGTCACCTCTGGATTTCCTGTTACAGGTGTGGCATGCTTGGTGTTTTCGTGGAGTGTAATGGAGTGGAGTTGAGATGCCCTAGAAGGGGGTTCTGGTGAAGATTCTTCCCTTCTCCTTTTCAGTTCTTTATGCCCCTGCTCCTGTGTTCCCCCTCTGGCTATGGCATAGCCAGGGGTTTTCCAGAGGGGCCAAGACCACCCTCTGGAAAGTGGATCCCTGAGACCTGGGCTCAGTCATCCCCTCCTGCCTCCAGGCTCTCTTTGAAGAACAGGGTTTTCCGAAGTCCACTCTGAAGGGGAAACCTGCCCTTCCTCCCTTGCACTGAATGGAGTCTACTGGGGTGGACTTCGGTGGCTTCATTTATGGCCTGGGCGCATCACTCAGCAGTTTCTTCACTCACCTCTTCACTCGGCACAGGGCTCCTGTTCATCTCTTATGTGCCAGGCACTGGGCTGGGCACAAGCTGGTGATGCATTGAGCTCAGGGTGGGGCATAGAGGAGCTGGGAGATAAACAACCCCTGCCAGCCCAGCGAGTCGGGGCGACCTAGGAGCCAGGCAGCTCCAGAAGCCTTAGCAGCTTCTCACCCAGGGCAGCTGGTGGGAAGGAATCCATTAAGTCAGTAGAGCCGGATCCACCCCTGCTGGGCCTCTCGGGCTGACCCCAGGGGGCTCCCCTGCTAGGCGCCTCTCTGGAGCCTTTGTCCCTGGAAGTCTGTGAGGGGCCTTGGGAGAGTGGAATCTTGCACCCTTCTCTAGGAAGAGCCATTTGTCCATTGAAATGCAATTTTCTCCTGAAAGGAGGAAAAAGACAGGAAAGGCCATCAGGATGAGGATAGGATTCTGGTCCCAGCTCCAGAGTAAATTTCCAGCCTGCAGGTAAAGTCCTTGAAAAATGTAGGGCTGGGTGGATGGGCGCCCTGACCCGGGAAGCCCCCACCCCATCCCTGACTCTAAATACCATTGTGCCTAAAAATTAAATTAAAGTCAGAAATGATTTTTACTCCTTCATGTGCTTTAAAAAAATTCATTGAAGGAAAACCCCAAGCTGACGTCATGGATAGAGTACAGTTCAAAAATAATAATTTTTTTCAAGAAAGAAATTTCTAGAGGAGATTTCTTTGTGTGTTCCAGTGGTCATGACGTGGTTAAGCAGGTTGCCTCCCTCGTCCTGGTGCACCTGTGGGGAGGTCCTAGCAGTAACCGCAGAGCCCAGGAGGGAGGAGGGCTCAGCATTGGAATGCGGGCGTGTGCATGCCTGCACGTGTGTGTTGGTGCATGTGTTCATATCAACACATGTACACATTTATCAAATTACATCTGCTTTTACCTTTAAAATTTTATGAACATGAGCATATGGTGCATTATCCTGCCATGGAGTGTGTGTGTGTGTGTGTGTGTGTGTGCACGCGCGCGCACGCACAGGCAGGTCGGCTTGGCACTCACTCCTCCAGCACACATGGGTCTGTGGCTGAGAAACTCCTTTGGAGATGAGAGCCTGGAAGCGTGTAGGGCTGTGGGTGAGCTGGCCTCCCCAGGGCCCCAGCCTGGCCCTTGGCCCACCAGGCCATGAATACATTTTCATCCATCTCTGGCCCCCATCACCTAGGCAGCTAATTCCTCAGAGCCTCTCAGCCTTATTAAAGTCACAGATCACTTTCTTGAGCTTAACGCTGTCAAGACCAAGCGTGCCCCTTGTTCCGACCCCCTCCCGCCATCCAGCCTCTCCTTGAGGGCTGGGGGTGGAGGTGAGGGTCCTGCCAGCCCCCTGCCCCCACCCTGCCCCCTCCTCAATTTGATCTGTACGACGCCTTGCAGTGATCAGTGAGGTCGCCTCAAGATTCCTTCAGTAAAGCCCTTGGCAGGGATACAAGGGCCGTCACAGCTGTGCTGCACAAACCGGCTTCCAAAGGCGAGGATGGGGCTGGCCCACTCGAAGTGGCTCCTCAGCGGAGGGGTGCGAGGCTCGCTGCTGATTTGGAGAACACTTCTCCCGTCCCCGGCTGCCTTGGCCTCCCCTGTTATGAAATATGGATGGTACCGGTTCCAGCGTTCGGAGACTCGCTGGCAGTGTGAGCGTCTCCAAAGGCCCGCCTTGTGCATGCACCTAAACACTTCACTGAGCAATCTGTCAACATGTCAGCAACACATGTTTTGTAAAAAGCTTCCAGTGGGAGTAATGACTCCCACCAGGACTTCCAAAATGCTTTGAATTCAGCAGATTTCTATTGCGGGCATCCCCTGGGGTGCCTTTTACAATGCCTACATTTCAGAAATTTGAGCCACAGACCCCTGGGGGTTTCCTTTCATAATGCCTCAAAATGTAGGGTTATATTGTTGGAAGTCCCCATGGGGTCTTTATTAATACCTGAATTCTGAGGAACTGGAAATTACACAGGGCACTGCAGGGGCCCAGATCCACACCAGGAAGAAGAGAAAAACTCTGTGGGGAGATTTTTTTTCTTCATGCAAGAGTGAAAGAGAAGAATTTGCTAAAGGACAAAATTGAGTGTGTTTGAGCTTCCTTCATTTAATCTGCCTTCTAGAACGCTACAGTAAAATCTGCAACGGGGAAGGGGGGAAATGACTTTTCTATTTTTAAATCTCACTTTGATATTTTAGGGGCCAGAGTATGTTCTCTTTAAACACCCAGTGTCGAAAGGGGTATTGTTTAAAAATAAATTATTTTTCTTTTTGGTAATTGAAAACACCTCTGCCGTGCCCCTCTCCCGGGTCTCCCCTCTTCCTTAGAGCTGTTAAGCTCCTGTAGCGCTCTGCAGTCTCATTATCATTAACCGTTTGGGGTCGGTTTGAGATAGTGGCCCACTTGCTCCCCTCCCCTCCCCTCTCCTCCTCTCACCTCCCCTCTGCACATTAAAGATGAGAAAATCAACCTTGGAGATGGTCCAATCTCCCGTGCGAACTGGTTTCAAATCCTCGTCGCTGGTTGGGGCCGTCAGCATAGGAAATATCAAGGCTGCCTGCTACTTTTTTGCAAGCATTTTGCTGCTGAAGTCTTGAAAAGACAGAGGGGTGCCTTCCTGTCCCCCACCCTGCACACGCACGTGCGCATGCATGCACACGCGCACACACCGGCTTCCACATGTGACTCATCTCAGCCTCCACCTGCACACTCACCTTTGGTTCTGTTTTTTAAAAAGTTACAAGACTTAAACATGTTAAGCCTTAGGGTTAATTTAAGCTGCCTTTTTTCCTTCTAAATCTGGCACTCACTAGCTTGCTGAAAAGAGGCCTCTGTATTGCTATTACAATCTCATTGACTGGGACAAGAAAATAACATTGAGAAAGCTAACTTACAGCAGCCAAGGCCAAGAAATTCTAAGTTGCTGATAAGACCCTCCTCCCTTCTCCTCCCTTCTCCTCCCTTCTCCTCCCTCCTCCACCCTCCTCCCTCTTCCCTCCTTCCTCCTCCTTTCTCCTGCCTCCTCCCTCCTTTCTGCCAGAGTGACTGGATCACACAGGGGACTCAGGAACTCACATTTTCCCCCTTTGGTGAGACTCCCAGACGGTGTTCAACCATCTGTGGTCCCGTGGGCCCAGCAGAGGCGGCCCAAGGAGGGGGGTTTGCCCATCAGGAGCTGGTTGGGTCAGATGCTCACAGAGATCCTCTGCACCCACCCCGAGCAGGCTGATTAATTAAGCAATTGCATCATTGATTCAAGGTTTGTGATTTGGTGCCAGGGCGCTGGCGGCTGCGTTCCTGAGCATTGCTTCCCCTCCCTCGGCTGTGAGTTGCAGGATCCCTTTCCTTTCTCCAGCCGGATTTTCCTCCCCAGCGCCAATCCTGGATGTTCCATCAGGAAAGGAGCGGCCCCCTGTATTCCAGCTGCCCCTCTGCCCCAGTCAGGAAGCCCTGTGCCTCCTGGGGTGTCATGATGGGTGGGACTGTGGGCCCTGAGCAGACCTCAGGAGGGGTCTTTTCTGCTCACTGCAGGCCCTGTGGGGTTCAGCAGGGGCTTGGAGACGGAGAGGGCAGGGAGCCCTGTGGTGCTGATTTGACATTTTTAGCTGAAGACCTTTGTTCCGACCAATTTCCAAGTAGCTTGGGGTTGGAGTGCATTCTGTTTTTTTTCTTTTTCTTTTTCTTTTCCTTTTTCTTTTTCTTCTTCTTCTTCCTCTTTTTTTTTTTTTAAATCCTGGGCCTCTTTTTCCTTTTTCTTTCAAAGCAATGAGATAGAATCTGACCCTGGGAATCCCATTCTTGCCGTCTCTTTCCCCAAGCCACCCTCTTCCGTCTGACCAGGGAGGCCTGGATCTTCTGGCAGCCTTGCGGTCTCATAGGGTCTTTGGCCTTGAATCCCTGTTTCTAGCCCAGCCCCTGGCCCCTGTCTTCTGAGGGCTGCAGACTCCCCAGGGAGGCTGATATCCTGGCCTAGGGCCCTGGCCCCGGAGCTGCGGTGGGGTGGGGTCCACTATTTTCCTGTCTTCCTCCGTCTTGGAGACTTTGGCCCTCGCTTGGCCTCAGGGTCAGTGGGTGGAAGAGCCATAAGATAAAAATTTAGCCCACTTCCCAAGAACACAGACTTTTCCTAAGGAGGCCTGAACTAGGCAGCAGAGCCCCTTCAATTTTCATCCAGTGTGGGTGGTGCGGTAAGAGCACTCAAAAACAAACAAATCAAAACCGAAAACATCAAAACAACTAAAAGCCGGACAATAGAAATTCCTTTTCCTTGTGAGCCTCAGAGTAAACAATGAAGATACCACCTTTGGGAAAGAGGACATGACAAACTTAGATTCTTTTGAAAATCCATCCTATTTGCCAAATCAGATGGCAGACCTCCTTCCAGCATCAAAATCCATGTGGTTCCAGGGAAGAACGGGGGGCAGGTGGAGGGGGATTGTGGGAGGAGCCTTTGAGCCCCCAAACAGATGTCCAGGGAGGCGAGGCCAGAAAGCCTCCGCGGAGCAGTGATTTATTTTATTTTTTAGATCTAGATGTTTTGGCCGCATTTATTTATTTATTTCCAAAGGGCTATTTTTGGCGTCTGCCTGGGCTCCTTTGTAGCAAAGCCCCCTTTTCTAGAATTTCCTTTCCTTTATTAGAGTTACAGCTCAGCTTTGTGCGGCCCCCGGGGGAGCCGGCCAGCCGCTGGCAATTTCTCTCAGACACCCAATTACCCCCTGACGTCAGTGCCGCCTCGCCCAGCTCCCCTGGGTGCTTCCATTTTTCCCTTTGTAACACTAATAGCTGACTAGCTAAGTGCCTGTCGGCTCCTTGGCAGAGGAGTTGATTGTGTTTTCGGCTGGATACTAAATCCAAAAACTATGTAAAAATGTCAATAGGTGAGTGCACATTGATTTTGGTTAGTCACAGTGATATTTGAGCCCCTTTGGGGACTCTGTCTGGGGAAGTATTTTACAAGAAAGATAATATAACAGAAAATTACTGGAGCTCCGCGGGTCTCTGGTGGGTTTCTTAGGGGCCTGCTAAATTGCTGTAGAATCAACAAATGCTTTATTAATCTAAATTTGTGGTTTTGTTCTTTCTTCTCTTCAGAAGGTTGGAGTTTTAATGATGCAGGCGGCTCCGGTGGCCGGGCTGGGCGGCGCGGCCCGCACCTTGGCTGACGGGCTGGGGTACCCTGACTGGTAATGAACTCTCAGAGGGTCCGGGAGCAGGGCGGCTGTGTTCCCAGCTGGCTTCCTGGGGAATGTGGAGCAGGCGCCGGGCCCACCGCTTGCCAGGCCGAGGTCTGTGCGAGCAGATAAAGTGAGGGGCTGAGGGCCTGGAACAGCTGTGGCGGGCCAGGCTGACTGGGAGAGGCTGATAAGAGCCCAGAAGGAGCCCAGGCGGGCGGCATGGCAGCGCCAGAAATCTGACGGGGTATCACGACTGGCAAAGAAAGTTAAACACGGCCGGATCCGGGGGATGGTTGGCGGACCTGCGGAGAAAGATAATGGTAATTGATGGAATCAAAGTCGCAGCACAGCCTTGTGTTTTCTTGGCAATTAATTCCCCCACCCCTCCCCAATTTCTAACCCCCTGGCATTCTTAGAGCCCAGGATGCCCCGTGAGCAGGCTGCACACTCAGATAATCAGCACATGCCCTCCTTGCTTTGGGGGGCGGGAGCAAAGGAGATGCAGCCAGGAAAAGACACAATTAGAGACCTGGTTTAAAAAAAATGTTACAAACAAACAAGTCAGAAAATGAAAACCCCACTGAAAAGTTAAGGACGTGTCACTCCGGGAGCTCATCTGATCTTGCTCTGGAAGGGAAGGAAGAAAATCGATGTCTCTGTAAGTGTGCCGTGCTCTGCGTCTCCTGGCTGGGTAGGACAATGTGGAGTCGGGCCGGTCCCTGCACACACACACGCACCCCCAGATGCTGCTGTGGGGGAAGGCGGCGTAATGGGACAGCGGTTCATGCCACAGACAGATGTGCCCGCCTCTCCCCGTGTGTCCTCCTGTCCCCTCTACCTTTTGTCCCTTGAAAGGCATTGCTCCCCAACAATGGACTAACCAGGCTGATTCGCATCGCGGCGGGCTCATGCAGCCTGCCCGCACCATAGGTAAGGCTTTCAGCCGGCCTTTTGTTGTGTCACCGACAACGTGCACATGCTGGGACACACCTGCTTGCAGAAACACGCGTGAACGCACAACTCCGGCACTCCTGCCCATCCCACTGCATGGCCTGGGGTGCTGCTTCCTGGGCCAGTCCCGTTGTACCCCAGGGAGCCCCAGTGTTGGCTCCAGGATCTTAAGCAAATAAAACACTCCAAAAAATTTCCCTAGAGTCTTTTGAAATTAAAATCAGTGTGCTGTAAGCCTGCATGTCAGTCTGGCATATGAGACGCAGGCCTCCAAATAACTGGAAATTGTATGAGGGAATTGATTAGGAACGGCCTTCTAGGTGGTTCTACCTGGTGCTTGGCATGGACTCCAGGAGCCTACTTCGTAGGTAATTAGCATTTTGGAGTGAGCCCTCCTATTGGAAGGTGATGTGATAAGCCAGAGGGACTTTTAAAAAGCATCATGTGCTTGTTCCCTTGCACAGGATTCCTGGCCTTCTGTCCCTTTCTGGGAGCTGCTCTGCTCCCAGCCCATCTCGATTGGGTGACATCAGTTCTGTACCTAGAAACCAGGTGACAGAGGGACCTGGTGGGGCAGGGACTGGGAGGCTTCTGACTTATTCTGACCACCTGTCCTGTTTACTCTATCCCACCTTGGTGAGGGGCTGAAATGAGCCTCGCTTGGAAGCAAGGTCCTGAGCCCTGGGGAATTCTGGAAGGTGGAAGAAAGGTGTGGGCCGGCCTGTCACCAGCCAGCCTCCTCCCCCACGATGGACTGCATTCCTGCGTCAACCCTCCGGCGGTTCCCTGTGAGCTTTGTCTCCTTGACAGGGTGGGAGGAAGGAGGGTTTGGAAAGGAGGCCCCCCTGGTGACTTCTGAGCCATCAAAGCCAGCCCCCCTCCTGGAAGGGCTCTGCAGGCTGGCAGCTGTTTTGGGGCCTGGAGAGGAGACAGGGGGCTGGTCCTTTGTCCCTTCGAGGAGCCTCCCGGAGGCCCAGGCCTGCATGGCGGGCAGCCACATTAACCTTCCACCCTGGGTGGGGGGGGCTTGCCTGAGGTCAGGCACTTAATGAGGCCAGGTCCCTGGCTCTCCCCTGCCAGGACTCTGGCAACAAAGGCCCAGTCAGGCTGCACAATGAGGAGGAGGTGGCCGGGTGGGGGTGGGTAGGTGCCGTCACAGCCTCTGTGGCCCAGGGTTTCCTTCCAGCCCACCCCATGCTGGGCACTTCAAAGGGGCTAGGGGAGAGGCCAGCCAGGCCTGGCGGGCCTGGGCCTCCTTCTCCCAAAGCCACTGGAGGTAGAAAAACACCTTGAGAGCGGGGCTGATGGAGTCAGGTTTTTGGAATCTGGCACCATGGGGAGCCTCTGGTATGAGGTCCTTCTCTGGCAGCCTTGTTTCACTTTCTTTGTTTGAAGCTAGAGCTCAGTGTGGCCCAATTACTTAAATCAGAGCCTTCTAGCATTTCATATCAATAATAACAACAACAATAATAATACCCCATGTATGAGGATGCATGTCACTGAATTCTGAGCATGCTACCCCACCCCCCACCATCGCAATGCCTTTTCTGCCTGCTTAGTGAGGCCGGGGAGCAGGCGTGAGGACCTTTGTCATTCAAGCGAGAGGGAGGAAAGGAAAAGAACAGTTCCAGGGCTCCATGCCTGGCTCTTCTCCCTTCATTCCCTTTGTGGGATCTCACAGTAACAGTGAGAGTTGGGCATGGGTTCCCGTTGTTCAGATGAGTCCACTGGGGTCAAAGAAGTTGAGTAAACCTGCCTGAGATCACATGTCTGACCCCAGCACTTGCAGACTTTATGACTTTTGTGAATTTCCTGAAGGTCTCTGTGCCTCAGTTTCCTCATCTATAAAATGGGAATAATAATAGTACCTACCTCAGGGTTGTAGGGAGGATGCGTTGGAATAATGTATGCAAGAGCTTGTAGTGTGCCTGGCACAGAGCAAGCACTCAATAGTAGCTGTTGTCCTTCTTGTACTAAATTGTCTAGTCTGGATTCTAGTCCACACTCTCCAGGCTCCAGAGTGAGTGCTCTTTTTGCTTTATGAACAAACAAAATAAAAACCAGTAAGGGGCCTGGCCTGGTGGCTTACACCTGTAATCCTGGCACTTTGGGGGACCAAGGTGGGTGGATCACCTGAGGTCGGGAGTTGGAGACCAGCCTGGCCAACATGGCGAAACTCTGCCTCTACTAAAAATACAAAAATTAAGCCAGCTATGGTGGCACGTACCTATAATCCCAGCTACTCGTGAGGCTGAGACACAAGAATCACTTGAACCTGTGAGGCAGAGGCTGCAGTGAGCCCAGATCGTGCCACTGCGCTCCAGCTTGGTCAAGAGTGAGACTATGTCTCAATAACAAAAACCAAAACGAAAACCTGTAAGGTTGCTGAGGGGTCCTTCGCCTGAGCTGCTTAGTGCAGAACTGGGGAATGGAAGCCCAGGGAGGGGAAGGGACTGGCTGTGGGTCTCAGGGTAAGTGGGGTACGGATGTGGGAGCCAGAAGCTGCCTCTGAGGATCACACTCTCACATCTTCACTAGGTGGGCAAGTATTTGTAAGGCTTGGTCATATTTTGCCTGGTTTCCCTTAGTTGCAGAGACACATTTCTTCACATGAAACCAGACCCTATTTTGTGTGTTCGAAATGCTCACGAGTATTTCCCAAGGCTCTCCCTACCCTACCTCAAGATGCTGTTAAGAGTAATCCTCCACCCTCACTGTGGCTGGGGGTGCCTCCCCTGGCTAGAGGACATCCGAGCTCTTCCTGGATGGAGCAGGGGAGGGCCTCCCTTCCTTTCCCTTGGAGCCCAGTGGAGTTCCATGTGTGGTGTGTCTGTTGCAGGAGAGGAAGGTGTAGGGGATTTGACCCTTAGAAGTCTGGGGGTATAAAGAATGGGAAAGAAAAGGTATCCCCTGAAGGCAGCTGAGCACGGGGAGCGGGGGGCATGATTCCCAATCCCTGCTTGCAGACGAGCAGAGGCAGGATGTTTTCACCATGTAGCCAAAAAGGTGTTGAGGGCTGGAGGCACAAAATCATGTGTGTAGTTTTACAAATCCAGTTCTACTGCTAGTGCCCCTAGCAATTGGGGGATTTAATGGAACCCCCTCTGTATCATTTGGCATGGTGAAGACTCAGACTTTGTTCTGTGCATTCACCCTGCCACACATCTGGTTATTTTTAGAGGGGACTCTGTATGCCAGGCACTGTGCTGGGCACTCGGCGATACCAAGCTGAGTAAGAACAGGTTTTGGTCTCTGGAAATTCAGTCTCCCTCCCTCTCCCTCCTGCTCCCCCTTCCTACTTCCCTCCTTTCCATTCATTAAATATATATGAAGCATCCTTATTTCCTATGCTAATAATAGGGGTCCCTAGAAATGATCAGGGCACAGGGAGAACCTTGTTAGACAAAGACTGAGGAGGAATGTTGCACTGGCAGAGGAGTTTTCATGAGACTTGGCTCTAGCCTTGGCCTTGATACTGACTGTGAACTTGACTAAGTTACTGACCTGCTCTGAGCTTTCATTTATAAATGGAGAATGTTGAACTGAACAATGATAGCATTGGGCAGGCATCTTTCAGTTGCAAGGAATAGAGACGCATCTCAAACTGGCTTAAGGATAAACCTTCAGGCTTGGCTGGATCCTTAGGAGTTCATTTCTCTAGTGTTCTTGTCTCTGCTTTCATTTTTGTTGGCTTCATTCTCTGCCAGGCTCTTCCTAAAAGAGGACAAGTTAATCCCCCTGCCCACAGTGGCCCCAAGCTCATAGCCTCCTTGCTGAGGTAGAGCATCTCTTTCCTGTAGTGTAATGAGGTCTCAGGATTCACTCTGATTGGCCCCGATTGGTCATGTATTCATCCTTAAGCCAATCACTGTGGCTGGAGGGTGCAGTGCTATATGGCCAGGCTTGAAGTACCTGAATCACATAGCGGGTGGGGAGTGTTTGCTCAAGGAAGACAGGGCTGGTCTACAGAATGCAGGGATAGATGCTGGCCAGGCTGAAAATCATGGAGCATTTCACCACAGTCATTTATAAGCATCCTTTGAACCTTACTCACGCACAAGACAGGGCCAGGAGCCTGACTGTGGGTTATAATCCCACGTATGCGTCCTTCTTACCGTGTGACATTGGGCAGGTTATTTAACTCTCTTAGCCTCAGTTTCCTCATCTGTAAAATGGAACTTACAATAGCATACACCTCATACTCGCGGGTTCTTCCCACACCCTGCTCATTTCTG
The DNA here is from genome assembly GCF_000951045.1 of Mandrillus leucophaeus. NCBI lineage: Eukaryota > Metazoa > Chordata > Mammalia > Primates > Cercopithecidae > Mandrillus > Mandrillus leucophaeus. The sequence continues at coordinate 2,249,018 of NW_012103676.1, read as the reverse complement.
TGGACCCCCTTATTAGCATAGGGAATAAAGATGCTTAATAGATATTTGATGAATGGAAAGGAGGGAAGTAGGAAGGGGAAGCAGGAGGGAGAAGTAAATGTGTTAATCCATTTAAAGTACTCAGAACAATGCTTGGCATGTAATAAGCACTTAAATAAATATTAACTATCATTGTTTTTATTTATTCACACATTTATTCATGAACTCTATAGCTCAGCCAAGCAAATGAATACATCGTAATGTTTGCCCTTGTGGAACTCACAGAGGCATTCTACAATTGCTTTTCACTCGTTCATTCAAGAAACATGTATTAAGCACCTGCCATGTGCCTGGCACAGTGTCAGGCTAAGCTCAGGACACATGGGTGAAGGAAATAGTTCCTGCCTTCATGGAGATGTACGAGGTATCTTTGTTCATTCTTCACTTCTCATCTAAACACTAGGGACAATATTGTCTTCTGCAGAGAGACTGCATAGAGAGAACAGATGTGGGCATATGTTAAAAACCCGCAAGTGGCCTTTTGTCTAGCATGTTATGAGTGGGTAGGCATTGGCCTGTCCATCGGGGTGTCCACCCAGGATTGTAGCTTCCCCCACCCCCTCCTCGTCCTTTCTCCAGGCTTTCCCGTGTATGGCTGGTCCCTTGGCTTCTGTGCCTCCAGCAAGATGGACGAGGTGGCTGCAGGCTTCTCAGTCTTCACCCCGCGTGGTGAGGGGAGGCAGTGGGGGTCAGGCATGGGTTAAGGTGCTGGCTCTTGGGTCCAACACTGATCGGACCTCAGTCCTTTGTCCTACCTTGGCTTGGGCATTGTCTTGGGCCTGGCTTCACTCTGGTTTTTTTGGGTTGTTTCCTGGGGCAGACCTATTGGCTCTGCATCGGGCTGCGTGCTGGGGTCTGCCAGAGAGGAGTGGGGAAGGAGAAAGCCTCATCATTTTCCTCCTTATAGCCCACGGGAAGAAGTCCTCATATGTCAAGTGCTCTGCATAAGAAATGGGGCAGGACGGGTGTAGTGGCTCACGCTTGTCATCCCAGCACTTTGGGAGGCTGTGGCGGGAGGATTGCTTGAACCCAGGAGTTCGAGAACAGCCTGAGCAACACAGTGAGACGCCTGTCTCGACAAAAAATGTTCAAAAATAAGCTGGGCATGGTGGCATTCACCTGTAGACCCAGTTACTCTGGTGGCTGAGGCGGGAGGATCTCTTGAGCCCGGGAGGCGGAGGTTGCAGTGAGCCGTGATTGCACCACTACACTCCAGCCTGGGCCCCAGAGTGAGAGACTCTGTCTCAATAAATAAACAAACAAAATAAGGAAAGAAAGGGGGCAGTGTGGGAATAGGGGGCCACAGCCACCCAGTCCCTCAGCAGCAGGAGGAGGCCAAGTGCTCAGCCCCAGCTTCAGTCACTGCATGATGGCGCTTCCCTCATGCAGCCGCTCTGCTGATCCTTTCCATATACCCCATCTTCTGTACCCTCAACATCTCTGTTACATGTGAACTTTGAGGATCCTCTGTTTTAACCTATGGGGAAACCGAGGCTCAGAGATGGTCAGTAACTTGCTCACGATCACCCAGCCAGGATGTGGTGGAGCCTGGAGGCAAACCCACACCTGTCTGATCACACAGCCCAAGTTATTGGTCACCAAGTTGTACTGTCCCACAGAGTGAATGTTTGCATAGACCCCAGCATCCTCCCAACTGGGAGGGGCATAGAAGGTGGCCGATTTTCTAGCTACAAGTTGGAAACTTCAAAGACCAGAACTTGCCAAGAGGGTGAGGGCTCTGATAGATGAACCCACTCTCTGTGTCCATCTGTGTGACTCTGCCCTGGTCGGCTGATTCTTCCTCACTAAGGAAAGGCCCCTTAGCCCCCTCCGACGGCTGCTTCTGAGAAGGACGTGATCAGTGCCTCTGGTCAGATGCCTGGGCCTCAGGCTGGAACCATGGGCTGCCGGGGAGATCACCACTCCTGTCTCCACACACTCCCCAGGGCCTGTGGCTGGTGAGACAGGTTGCTTTAGTTTGCTTGCGGACTTCCTGGTCGTCTTTGGAGCTGCAGCCTCCTTCTACCCGCCACACTCCACCCGGGCCTGCCGTCTCCTTGTTTCCAGGTCTCCATCCCCCTCCCATCCTCCAGTGACTCCTGTTGGCAACTCATGGGGGTGCCTCTCTGGGCACCCCTACAGGGTGTAGTAAGGCTTCCGGGAGGCACCGCCTGCCGGGCATGGATAACCCATTTGTTTATCCAGTGGTAACCCAGTGGTACCCTCTTGCTGCCTCCTCCAGAACCTCTCTGGTCTGTACTTTCTCTGCAAAGCGATTTATTAATAGGGGTGGAAGCTCTGAAGAATCCCTGGGAGATGGTGTCACATCATGAAAAGAAAAGCAGATAATTTGAATTATTATTAGTTTTTGTTTAGAGATAAAGTTTTGGTCTGTTTTCCAGGCTGAAGTGCAGTGGCACGATCCTAGCTCATTGCAGCCTCAAATCCTAAGCATGAGCAGTCCTCTTGCCTCAGCCTCCCAAGTAGCCAGTCCCCAGGTGCACACTACCATGCCTGGCTTTTTATTTTCTAGAGGTGGGATCTCACCATGTTGCTCAGGCTGGTCTCAAGTGATCCTCCTGCCTCAGCCTCCCAGTGATTTGGATCTTGACAGTTGTGTGTTCACATTTTTTCTCTGCGCACAGTCTTTAGCAGTTAACATATTTGTGAGCCTCAGTTTATCCCTCTGTGAAATGGGGCCACTGAAGCCTCCCTTGCGTGGCGATGAGGGTTCAGGGCAGTAATGGGCATGAAGCGCTGGCACACTGCCTCGTACACTGGGCTGCACTTAGTAGATGGTGGTTCTGTGCCCTTTTGTGTAGAACAGGACACCCCTAGTGGTGCAGGGGGTGGAGTAGGGTGTGGAGAGGAAGCCTTTCCTGGGGATGGCAGGTGGGGCAGAGTGAAGCAGTCCAGGCTACCATCCTCAGTGGACCTGGGAGAGTGTCCTTGGCTATTGAGCTATCTGGTGGCAGAGCTGGGTCACTGCCTGGGAACCTTTCAGGTCTTGTGTGGTCCAGAGATGTGGCCATTCTGAGGGAGGACTTGCCTGGTTTTTCGGTTGGGGGAAGGACAGCCACCCCTCCCAGATGCACCTCCAGCCTGGATGCCTCCTCAGGTGCCACCCTGCCTGTCCCTGACCTTGGTAAAGTTATGTGGAGATACCAGTAATGGTGTACCATGCCTATGGGGCCCCTGGGGTGCCACACGGGATTGCTCGCAGTAACTCTCAGGGCCTCTTGGCCTCTGGCTGGGTGTTGTGGAGTGTAGGGAGAGGGCAATGTCCTTGTTCCCTCACAGACACTGTGGCACCCCTCAACCTCCTGGAGGTCACGGAGGTGTGGGGCGGGCTTTTAATATTTCTGAAAATACTCCAGGAAAGCAGCATCTCTTTGCAAATATTGTCCTAAATTCTTTTTTTTTTCTTTTTGAGGCAGGGTCTCTCTCTCTGTCGCCGAGGCTGGAGTACAGTGGAGCCATCATAGCCCACTGCAGCCTTGACCCCTCAAGTGACCCTCCCGACTCAGCCTCCTGGGCAGCTGGGACCACAGGCAGGCACCATCACGCCTGGCTAATTCTCCTCACCCACCTTTTTTTTTTTTTTTGTAGAGATGGAGTCTTGCCATGTTGCCCAGGCTGGTCTGGAACTCCTGGGCTCAAGCCATCCTCCTGCATTGACCTCCCGAAGTGCTGGGATTACAGGCATGAGCCACTGTGTCCAGCCCCAAATTCTTTATTATACGACACAATCTTAGGCCCATGCCCTGAGTAAACACATGAATCAACACATCAGTAGGAACAAATCCTTCTCATCCCTACACCCAAACCCCCAAATCCTTACCTGTGTGGCTGTGCTCCTGGCCAAGATCTCCTGAGGTGACTGGTGTGCTGTCCTGGGAGCCAGGGTAGTGCAGGCGGCTCCTGGTCCAGCCCTAGGCTCTTGCTAGTATCTGGAGGACAGCCGCTGGCCCCGGAGCTTCCTTGGAGTGGACACTAGGGTGGCCATTCCCAAAGAAATGGGACACCAACCGTAGGGTAACTCTGGAGGTGCTGAAAGAAGCAAATCCTACAGCTTGAAATCTGTCTTCTGCTCCCCACCCACCATACCGCCTGCTGGCATCGGGAGTTTGTAAGTTTTCCTTTTTTAATGAGTCTCTCATTTATCACGTGAATAACACAATCATCCTCCATTGTTTGTGGATGTGTTTTAAGAGCGTGAGTGTTGTAAATGCTTTAATTATTTAAGTCACTAGACATTTTAAATATACCGCTCTTTTGGTCACCTTGGCCTGGCATTTCTTCCTTGATAAAATATACATAGAGTCTCCCAACTTGGGAAGACCTAAGCCTCATTCAGCTTCTAGGGGAGCCGCCTGGGCTGCCAGCAAGACCTCTTCCTGAAGCCTCCTGCCGCTTGGGGATCTCGCTGGCCTCCCTTGCCCAAACCTCCACTGGCTTCCCTCTGTGGAGCAAGAGGGCGGGCTCCTATGTCTTTTCTGTTGAAATGATTTCTCTTGCTCCTCCCCTTGATACAAAAGACCCAAGTCTGGGTCCAGAGTAAGTTATTTGTAATGCATTTTTAGAGTCCATATTGCAATATTAGCCATGACTGTCTGCTGTGTAGAAAAAGGAGGAGTTTGCGTTTGAAGTTTAATCCAGCTTCTACTTAAGCTCAGTCCCTGGGCAATCCTTTTTTCTGCCGCTGAGCTCAAACAGCCGGGCCTCAGGTTTGATCTGCTGCCCCACGGAGCCCTGCCCAATGTGAATTTGAAGAGTTTTTTTTTTCCCTCTCAACCAGGGAGACTTGCAAAAAAAAAAAAAAAAAGGCACCGTGGTCTGCAGCGTCCGCTCCCACTGTGGGTCCCCGGGTCCCTCCCGGAGGCCCTCTGGCTGTTTTTTGGGAGGGCGGATGGGATTGGGACCCACCAGGGCTTTCCAAGGTGCAGCCGTGTCCCTCCCTCGGGGTCTCCAAGGAGCCCCTCCGAGCTCTCTCTGCTGGAGGACGTCAAGCACTGGGGAGTCTGGGAGTCCTGTCTTGCATGTGGGGGGCAGAGAAAAAGGAGGGAAAAAAGGGAGGGAAATGAAAGGCGCGAGTTTGTCGGGAACTGGTGCTGGCTGTGGAAACAGGAGCCGCAGCAGGACGGAACCTGGTGGCCTTCAAAACTTTTCTTCTCCCCTCTCTCCACATGACTCGGAGGATGCAGGCAGTAATTAAAGGCCCCCCTGGTTCCTCATTTTCTGTGCCCACGTCTTTGATCTGGCTCATGTTGGGCGGCTATTTTCATTGTTCCTGCCTTTCTTTCATTCTTTTTTGATGGCAGAAATGATGATCTTTGATTCCAGAGTCGGAGGTGGGCAGGAGAGTGTTACAGGTCTTACATAATGCATCTTTCACATCTTATTTTTAAACGCGGGCATAATCAGGGCTGGGCAGAGGCTGGGCTCGGTTTGCACCCGTGTGTGGGGAGAAGCGGTTGCCCGCCCTGCAGTGCTAGCCTGGGGGTAGGTGGGGACAGGCAGTCCCGTGCAACTGAATGAAAATTACTAGAGGAAGCTTCCCCTACTTCCACCCCTTCCTAAATATAACCTGGAGGGAGTTTTTCCTAATTGTTCCCTTATGGTGAAAAATGTGCTGAGAGAGGGGAGGACAAGAAAGGCCCTGCCCACCCAGCCGGGCGTCTCTTGGTGGCGCCCTGGGAGGCCTGCACACTGTTTATTAGGGGATGTTAATAAACTGTAAGGGACAAACCACGGGGGTGGCATATGAACAGTAACTCTGGTAGCCAAGATGAAATGGGAGTGCTCTGCCAGGTGTGGAGAGGTGGCAGACATGGAGAGGGTGTCGCCATCTGGTTCGTCTGTACACCCTTCCTGGGGCTTCCCTCCAGGCAGGAGACCGTGGGGCAGACAGAGATGAGAAAGTGAGGCCTTCTCCATGGTTAGGAACCTGCGATCCAAGCTGGGATGGGGATGCAAGGCTGGTGCAGGGATCGCAGGTTCTGATGATGACGGGGGTTCTGCCTGGGAGGTGACGAAGTGTGGGTACAGGTGTCACCCAAGCTTCTAGATTTCCAAGAGAAGCCAGTCACTTGGGTCTTTATGGGAAATTTCTTAGAGATGAGAAGAAGAGGTCTGCCTTGGTCAGGGACAGTGATAGTAGGCTAGGAGGCAGGAAGCCTAGGTGTGGTGGAAGAGGGAGTGATTGGAGTGTCCAGGCCGCCCGAGTGTGGTGGGTCTGGCAGGAAAGGCTGGGAGGGCACTGACAGGGGACCTGCATCCTCCGTGTGGGGCATACTCAGAAGGCCTGTGTGCCCCGAAGTGGCTGCAGGGCTACTTCCTGGCAGTGAGCTCCACAGGGCCAGAAGGTTTTTGCACACGATACCTGAGGCTTCATGTCACGTCCACTGCATGCCCAGTGTTCATGTGGGCGTGGTCCCTTCCCGCCCCAGCGTGGAATACAGAGCCCCCGTGAGACCCACCTTGTACCTTAGATGGTGCTAAGGAAGGCTCCGAGGCTGGCCTTCCTGTCTGCCTACCTGAGACTCAAGCAGCAGGACTTTCAGGCACTGAACTCCTTAATGCAAATTCATTGAGCACCTACTTTGTGTCAGGTTGTGTGCTGAGTGCTGGGCACACAATGGTGAACCAGACAGGCCTGGATTCTCCCCCTGTGGAGCTTCCAGCCTGTGGGGGAGAAGGACAGCCAGACAAACCACCCCATAAATAGCTACGTTTATCTTCTAGGCGTGAAAGCGTCCGGAAGGAAGAGCGTGGGGCGTGAGAGAGAAGCAAAGGCTTCTTTGAAGAATGGACACTGGAAACGAGGGCGGAACAATGAATAGAAATTATAGAGCTAGCCATTCAGAGGGAAGGTTTGAAGACCACAAGTCAGGAGGGTGCTGGCATGTTGGGGGGACCAGTGGTAGGCACCATGGGGGAGCATGGTGAGCCAGCAGAGCGTATGTACGGGTGGGACCAGGTAGGGTATTTGTATTATGTTCTAGGAGCAGTGTAGGCAGTGGGGGTCTTGGCATCCTCAGATTTGCCCTTTGCAGAGCTCCTGCCAATGCCCTGTCAAGGACGGGTGTGGGCAGGTGGGGACGTGGAGAGAATGGTGCTGTAGGCAGTGGGGACCGAGAACAGAGGGGGTGTGTGAGAGCCGTCGTAGGGGCCACGTTGACAAGGTGTGGAAATTGATTAAATATTGGAGAAACCCAGGAGGACCCCTGGTTTCCTGCCTTGGGCATCGAGGTGAACAGAGGGATCTTTCCTGAAATACATAGGGCTGGAGGAGGAATAGGCTTGGAGGCAGAGAAATCTTTCCCCTTTTCTGACTGAACTGCACCAGGGCAGGGGCCTGGGGACAAAGCTGGTAGGGACAGTGGGGTGTCAGTCCAAGGAGCTAGATAGAGCCTGGCTGCTGCTTAGCCCCTCAAGACCCCATGCTGCATATGGGCAGGAACCTCCGTTGCTCTATCCCTAGCTGAGCCCACCTAGTCCATGCCTGGCACACAGTAGGTGCCCCATAATGTCTGTTGAGGAGACCTGCTCTAGGAGGCTGCAGAGCAGTTAAAACACGCTGGGATGGTAGTGCTGCTTGATGCGGGAAGATTCTGCGCTGGGCCACCTCCTCCTCCAGCTTCAGGTGTTGAGTTTTGGTGGCTGCTGGCTTCCAGAGGGAGGTCCTGAGCTTGAGCTCGAGCTGTCATGCCTGGCTGGGCTGCCGGATGCCCGCTTGCTGTGACCTCAGATGGAGGCAGCCTGTCCGGTGTTCCTGACTCCCTTGTAAATCCTCTTGGCTGGCCTGGCTGGGCGTCTGAGGCTGGGGACAGCCGTCAGCCGGTGTTGGCGGCTCGCATGCCCCTGACTTTCTGGGCTGTAGATTCTGCCCACTGTCCAGATTGCACACAAATCTGCTTTGCCTGGTGTGTGCAGAGCCTGGCGCCAGCCCTCGCACACTCCAGCTGGCCACGTGTCAGGGCCCCTTCGTTTATGTCCACCAACTTTGGCAGCAGCTTCTTGCAGCTGGGCTGGGGTGGAAGCGGGGTGCTACTTAGCCTGGTGGAGGGCCCAGGGCTCAAGTTGAGGGGAGGGCTTGTAGGACGATGTGGGCTCCACCCTGTACATGAACTGGACCGCTGCTGTTGGGTCCAGGCAACTCTCCGAGATTTACTGCCTGGGGTGAAGGAGACTTACGTCCTGGGGTCACTCGCATCCTGACCAGAACCTTGAGGGGCTCAGCTTCTCTTTTCTTCATCTTCACCCCAAAGCATGCTTTCAACAGAGGCGTGACCAGGTCTGGACAGACCATGGGGAGGTTTCTTCATCTGTAAAATGGGAACATCAGGCATCCACCATAGCCCCATTTCCCTCACCATTCAACATTCAATTAATGGCATGGCATCCTCAAGATGGCTATAAATGTCTCTTTAATTTTCCCTGGGGCAATTTGAGAATCTAAATATCCCTGATATATCTGGCCTTGTTGTTACAGTCTTACAACCTGAGAATTCAATAGATGAATCTCAGACAACACAGTTAGTTGAAATTTGAGAAAAAAATTCCTCATTACCCAAACACCCTATTTTCCTGATGATATTTCTTTTGTGTTGGTCTTTGTCTGCACATATGTGAGTTTACAGGATTCCAACCAGAGGGTGTCTAATATATTCTGCTTTTTTTGCCCAGGGAGTTCATGGTCTGACTTGCCTCTGTGGTCTGTGGTCCTTGTAGCTGCTCTTATTTATTTTAATTTTTTGAGACCGGATCTTGCTCTGCTGCCCAGGCTGGAGTGCAGTGGCACAATCACAGCTCACTGCCGTTTTAACCTCCCAGGCTCAAGCAATCCTCCTGCCTCAGCCTTCCAAGTAGCTGGGACTACAGGTGCATGCCACTAAGCCTGGCTAATTTTAAAATTTTTAGTAAAGTTGGGGTTTTGCCATGTTGCCCAGGCTGGTTTCGAACTCCTGGGCTCAAGCGATCTGCCTGCCTCAGCCTCCCACAGTGCTGGGATTACAGGCGCACACTGTCATGCCTGTCTAATTTTTAAAGTTTTTATAGAGACAGAGTCTCACAGGGTTGGCCAGGTTGGCTTGTAGCTGCTCTCATTTTTTTTTTTTTGAGACGGAGTCTCGCTCTGTCACCCAGGCTGGAGTGCAGTGGCGAAATCTCAGCTCACCGCAAGCTCCGTCTCCTGAGTTCATGCCATTCTCCTGCCTCAGCCTCCCAAGTTGCTGGGACTACAGGCTCCCCCCCCCACGCCCGGCTTTTTTTTTTTTTTTTTTTTTTTTGGCAGTTTTAGTAGAAACGGGGTTTCACTGTGTTAGCCAGGGTGGTCTCGATCTCCTGACCTTGTGATCCGCCCGCCTCGGCCTCCCAAAGTGCTGGGATTACAGGCACGAGCCACCGCACCTGGCCTGTAGCTGCTCTTAATGCCTACTCGAGGAGCTGATGCTAGGTGTGGATCAAGTGTTGAGCGTCGTGCCGGGCATATTGGAATTACACAGGGGGCCTCTCTTCCTCCCAGTTTCTTTTTGGACAGTGGCCCCTAAGGGAACTCTTCTCAATGTACCTTGTGGCATAGAGGAAAGCACTTCTTTAATTTGGAGTCAGGATAACAGTTCTAGCCTGGATTACCACCAAGCGGCTCTGAGTGAACTTGGTCCTTTGTCCTCTGGGTGTCAGGTTCTCTGTCTAGAGATGAGGGTTGGTCTCTTCCACCACCCACATCCTAAAATTTGTGATTCCAAAGAAGGAATACACTTATATTAAGTATAAGGATGCATTTCAATATTAAGATGAGAATATATTTGTATTTAGTTATTTGTAGCTCTTACTCTAGTAGTGATTTTACACTTCCAGGGTGTAATTTGCTGGTCAGTGTCTGTCTCCTGCATGAGACAATGGGCTCCTTGAGGGGCTGCCTTGTCCTCGGTCACTGCTGAGTGCCCCACTGATGGCACACGGGAGAGCTGAGTATTTGTTGAGTGAATAGTCAGATAGCAAAGTTGGAGGCAGATGCCCGGCACCCCTCTGCCACCTGTTCATAAGGTTATTATTGGGGAGAAATACAGGGAGATGGCCAGCGCGGGTCCCCACTTCTCTGGGCACTGCAGCTCTGCAGCCTAGAGAAGGGTCCCTTCTTTATCATCACAGGGAGAAAAGTGGCTGAGGACTCCCTCAGCCCTGAGGCTCCCTTGGGTAACATGGGTGCCCGGTGGGGTGGCAGCCCTGCGCTGGTTGTGGTAGGGGCATCTCCTAGATGCCCACTCTGTCGAAGCCCTGACACCTGCTTAGAGCCGCCAATGCACAGTGCAGATGTAAGAATTGCCATCATGACAAAATAATTGCTGTTTGTTGAGTGCTTTGGACATGCAGCATCTTGTCTCATCGTTGAAATGGCCCTGGGAGGGAGGTAGATATTGGGACCATCATTCCCATTTTCCAGATGGGGAAGCTGAGGCTCAGAGAGGCTAGGGAATTTGCCCAAGGCCACACAGTCAGGGAGTAGCAGGGACGGTGTTTGAACCTGGGCAGTCCGCAAGACTGACCTCTGCTGCTTCCTTCGGCTCAGCACCCCCACCAACCTCTCCTCTCTTCCCATCTTTCAGGCCCTCCTGTCATACTCGGGGCGACATCCCATCTGTCAGAGGTTCTGTTCAGGCCAGATGCAAGGCCTCTCCTGGGATCCTAGACCAGAACAGTTGCTGTAGAGGGAGGTGAAGGGAGTTTTCCAGCTGTGGCCCTGCTCCATACCCTGGCGTTGCAAGTGCGGACCGGGAGGGTCTGACAGCCTTTGGCTCTCCCCTGGGGCCAGGCCTTCTGTGCCCACCCTCCTTTCCTGAACAGGAGGGATGGGATGTGCTCGGCCAGCCCTGGCACTCACAGCAAGCTCCAGCATCGTTGTCCACTCTCTGGCACTTTCTTTCTTGAGGTCCAGGGAGAGGATTGGAGAATGGGGGGAAAATGGGGTTGAGAGAAAAAGGGGCAGGAGGAAGGCTGAAGACAGGAGCAGGCAGAAAGGCAGGAGAGACCCTCTGGGAGAGCAGAAAGGAAACTGGCCAAGAGCTAGCAAAGACATGGGAGGGGCAAGAGCTGGTTCCCGAAGGGGAAGGGGAGGAGGAACAGGAGATGGTGGTGGTGGGGGGTGGGGCGGAGGTGGTAATTAGAGGACAGAAATGGGGTGAATGGAGGAGGGATGAGGGGAGGCAGAGAGCAAAAGGGGAGAAAAATAGAGATGGGGGCTGTGAGGGGTGGGAGCTTGTTAGGTACAGAAAGAATTCTGATGCTTGAAAATCATAATGTTGGGCATGGCAGTGCGTGCCTGTAGTCCCAGCTGCTTGGGAGGCTGAGGTGAGAGGATCTCTTGGGCCTGGGAGGTGGAGGCTGCAGTGAACCGTGATTGCGCCACCGCACTCCAGCTTGGGTAACAGAGCAAGTCCCTGTCTTAAAAAGAAAAAGAAAAAGAAAATTATAATATGAAAGGCCAGGCAACCAGCATTTAGATCCCTGCAACCTCCAGGAACCCGTGGGCACCTAGGGGAGTGGCCGAGGCTGTGGGGGTGGGCACACCCGTGGGCCACCCTTGCTGGCAGGCCAGGCCTGGGAGCCATCTCTTTGAAGTCCCTGACATCGCGGTGAAACGATCCGGCCTGAGGTCTCATTAGTCTCTACTTTGCTGCACACACCCTGTCATTTAATCTCCCATTCCATCCTTCCAGCACCAAGGTTTGTACATCCGCCCCATTTGCTTTATAAAGCCTGTCGCTGATGTGAACTTGGCAGCATTAGTACATGAGAGTTTTTCTCCCCTCTCTGTAAGCCCCCACAAGCACTCAGTTACCAAAGTTCTTCTGCTGACGGGGAAGAAAGCTGCCGAAAGAGAACCCATGTTTCATTTTGTTATTTAGACACGGGAGCTGTGTAGTCTGGATGTTGTTGGATTTTATTTTCCCCAAACTAGAGCAGCTGCGGTCATGGCTCAGGATAAAAGATACCTTGGTGTTCAGTTGGTTTTCCCCAAATCCACCCTTCACTTTTCGCTTCCTTTCCTATTGGGATTTGTACTGAGCCTGCCACATAGTGCTTTCTGCTTTGTTCACCAGAAGTGGGAACCCCGGACCCTCGAGTTTGGGCAAGCCTGTTGGTCTCCTAGCTGGAGAGGCCTGCTGCTCCAACTCTAAGGTGTGCAGAGCTGAGGGGCCCTGTTTGGACACCGACATTTCTTAGAAAATTTACCCTTGGCTGTGCATGGTGGCTCACACCTGTGATTCTAGCACTTTGGGAGCCTAAGGTGGTATCACAGGATCCTTGGGGTGTTGCTTCACCAGTCAGAAACCTCTGTGGCCGGCAGCGCCTTCTGCCTGAGTATATTGCTCATGCCTGCTGGGCTCATTCTGCACCCTTGGCCTGGCAGACTGTGCTTGGCTCGTACTACCAGCCTGGATCCCATACCTGCCAAGGGTGATCCAGGTGCGGAGTGGTGAGGCGAGTGAGCGTGGGGTCTGGCCACTTCACACAGCCAGGCATGCTGGCTGCTGTGGTGGGGCAGGCAGCTCCATGTGCTGGCACAGGTGCTGTTTCCATGTGAGACTGCGGCTGGACCAGGTGTACTGCAAGTGGCTTCCACTGCGGGTGCTGGGGAATGCGGTGGTGTCTGGAAGCTTGGAGATGCCAGGAACCACAGAGCCCCAAGGAGGGTGTCACAGCCCTGGCTTGGGGAGCCTCTAGGTCTGGGATCCCCGAAGGGCTGCAGCTCTTCTGTCCTCATTGCCTGCAACATGGTGAGCAGGGAGTGTTTTTCCATCCTGTTTGTGTCACAGCTCTTTCCGTCCCACCATTCAGCATGTACCAAGTTCTTGTCCCGTGTCCAGGAAGAATGAGGTATTAAGACAACTGGAGAGTGAGCAAGGTGGAGAGGAGCTTCATTGAGTGATAGAACACCTCTCAGGAGACCTCAGGTGGGCAGCTCCTTCCCACAGGCAGGTCGCCCGACAAGTGCCCAGCTCTCAGCTGAGACGAGACTCGCAGTGGGTAGCTTCTTTCTGCAGGCAGGTCCAGCTGTCAGTGGAGAGGAGACTGCAGTGGGTAGCTCCTTGCCTCAGGCAGGTCATCCCCATGAGTGTCTAGTTCTCAGCTGAGAGGAGACTGTAGTGGATAGCTTCTTTCCACAGACAGGTCATACCAACTTGTGTCCAGCTCTCAGCTGAGAGGAGACCCACAGCTCCTTTCTACAGTCAGGTTGTCCCGAAGAGTCAGAGGATCCGAAGTGGGTAGCTCCTTCCTGCAGCTGGTAGTTCCGACATCTCTGTGAGTCTGGCTGAGTCTGGGGTAATGGGCTTCAGAAGGGAGGAAGGACGTACTGATTGATCCTTGGGTGGTCACAGGTAGGCCCAGAAACAGCACCGTAAGTTCTCACTCTGGGCTGGAACTCCACCTGGAACTGACATCCCCTACCCCAGGTTTCAGGCCATTTCTGGCTAGAAGGTGGGGTTTCACTGGGGACCTGCCCCTGGCTGCTCAGGAGTCTGTCTGCTTCCTGACACATCAATCATGTCATCCACAGCACCCAGATTGTTTGCACCAAGGGGCACCTGCAGGCCCACGCTGAGCCACCCTCAGCCCCCTCTCAGTGTCCCTCCCATGCTCATCTGTGCCCAAAGTCTGGAGGGGGCTGAGGTGGCAAGGGGCTGGCATGTCAGCATCTGCCCTGAGTGTGTGCACATCTGGCTGGGTCATGACAGTGTCTGGGCTTGGCCTTAACTTTGTCCCAAAATTGGAGAGGGAGTAGGGAGAAGCCAGGCAGCAGGAGCAGGCACTTCCAAGCCCGTGGGGACAGGAGAGGGTGGCTTCCCAGGCTCCCAAGAGCTAGGTGGCTGCAGCTGTGCTGGGGAGGGTTTGGCTCCCACCCTGCCAACTTGGAAGGAGGCGGAGATCCCACCTGTTCCTGGTTCCCACCAGCTCCTTGGAGGGCGCAGCTCTGGCCATGCCTCCCCGACTGCAGCTGGTGTCTTTGCAGCGGTCACTCCAGACTGGGTGCTGCTGCCATTAGTGGGAGAATTTCTTGAGCCCAGGGGTTTAAGACCAACCGGGGCAACATAGCGAGACCCTGTGTTTACAGAACAAAAACAGTTTTCCTGGCATGGTGGCACACACCTGTAGTCCCAGCTACTCGAGAGACTGAGATGGGAGGATCCCTTGAGCCCAGGAGTGTGTTTGTGAATTGCTGTGGGCTCCTGACCTGCATGCCACTGGGGTGACTGAGGCCCAGAGAGCCTGATGGGCTCGGTGCAGTGAGGGCTGGTGGTGTGAGCCAGCACTCCAAGGTGTCTCTGAGCATTTGTATGGAGTGAGAATTGATTCCTGTATCTCATGTCAGATCCTCTTCATGATTCGTATTCATTCACTTAATAAATAGTTGAGATTGGTTTCCCCGAACTGTGTGCTGCGGCACCACAGGGTGCCACAGCTAACCTACAGGACCTCTGTGGGATCTTTGAAAATGTCGAGCGAAAGGCAGCCATACCCAACGTCTGTCAGTGCAAATTACGAGCTGGAGGTTGTTCCCAATGCAGGGGTGAGGAGAGGGAGGAGAGCATGGGAGGCCAGGGTCTCACACATGGCAGGTGGCAATCAGTACTTTGCCCTGCTTAATTTTTTTTATTCGATTACAGTTCCCTGACATCTTGCCCAATCACTTGTTTACTGGTTTACTGTTGCTTCCCCCACTGGACTGTCAACTCCATGAGGGCGGGGACTTTGTGATATTCTCTGCTGTTTTGCCATCACCCAAAACCATGCCTGATACAGAGCTCAGAGGCCCCACTTTCCTGGCTCATGGCACCTTAGTATTGGTAACTTTTTAATGGTGCCCCTTAAGCAAAACAAAACAATAAAAACCTCACAGTTTTCTAAACAACTTAAGTATTTATGTCCTAACAACATAGTAGCTTTAAAAAAAATACGTACATTCAAATAAAATGTAATATTTTATTTTATTTTTGAGACGGAGGCTTGCTCTGTCACCCAGGCTGGAGTGCAGTGGTGCAATCTCAGCCCACTGCAACCTCTGCCTCCCAAGCTCAAGTGATTCTCCTGCCTTAGTCTCCCGAGTAGCTGGGATACAGGCACCCATCACCACGCCCAGCTAATGTTTGTCTTTTTAGTAGATAACAGGGTTTCACCATGTTGGCTGGCTGGTTTTGAACTCTTGACCTCAAATGATCCACCTGCCTCGGCCTCCCAAAATGTTGAGATTACAGGTGTGAGCCACTGTGCCTGGCCAGAAAAATGTCATGTTTTAATTTCATTCTTAACACAATTACTAATGGAATGTATGAAATTCAAATTCTTATTCAGCAGGTCCAGGTGGACCTGAAATTCTGCATTTCTAATTATTCTCTCTTTCTTTTTTTTTTTTGTTTGAGACAGGGTCTTGCTCTATTGCCCAGGCTGGAGGGCATTGGTGTGATCATGGCTCACTGCAGCCTTTACTTCCTGGGCTCAAGCGATCCTTCCACCTCAGCCTCCCTAGTAGCTAATTTTAAAAAAAATTTATAGAGACAGGGTTTCACTTTATTGCCCATGCTGGTCTTGAAGTTCTGGGCTCAAGCAATCCTCCTGCCTCCCAAAGTGCTGAGATTACAGGCATGAACTACTGTGCCTGGCAACAAAATTCTTTTTCCTTTTCTTTTCTATTGTTTTCTTTTCCTTCTCTTTCATTTTCCTTTTCTTTTCTTTATTTTTCTTTCTTTCTTTCTTTCTTTTTTTTTTGTGATGGAGTCTCACTCTGTTGCCCAGTCTGGAGTTTAGTGGTGTGATGATGACTCACTGCAGGCTTCACCTCTCGGGTTCCAGAGATCTCCTGCCTCAGCCTCCTGGTAGCTGGGACTACAGACACGCACCACCATGCCAGGGTAATGTCTGTATTTTAGTAGAGATGGTGTTTCACCATGTTGGCCAGGCTGATCTTGAGCTCCTGACCTCAGGTGATCTGCCCGCCTCGGCCTCCCAAAGTGCTGGGATTCTGGGAGTGAGCCACCACGCCCAGCCTAAATTCTACGTTTCTAAAAAGCTCTCAGGTGATGCTGAGTTGCTGATCCAGGGCCACATTTTGAGTGGCTCACTCCCATGGCCCCTAAGTCCATCATCCCCACTCCTTTCTAAGCCCTCCTTCCCACATCCTTTGCTCTTTGCAGATGGCTTTGCCAGCCTCCTGGCATGAGTTAGAAGGTCAGTTCTTCACCTGATGTGGTTTGAGGTGCCCAGCATGGCTGTCCCCATCTCCATGAACAGAAATCCTTTCCATGCCCATCTAGGGTGTCAAGTGGTTGACACTTGTATATGACTGTCAGGTCCTCATAAGGAACACCATTGTTTGTGGCTGCAGAAGTGGCCACCTACAAGGTGGTCTCAGTGGACCTGGAGCATACTGGACATGCTTGCTAGGGCAGGATTGACCCACTCCAGGCTGTTTTTGTTCCCTAGAGTCACCTGCCTGCGTGAAGGCCATGTGTCTGATTTAGTCCCAGAATGTCAGGCAGCTTCGTGGACCGCCAGGCACCTTCCCTTCTGGGACTAAAGTCCCATTAAAGGCGACCGATTTCTGTCTCCTAGCCTGGCTGGCCGCAGCCCTCCCTTGCCAGTTCCTGGTTGTTATGGATGTCCAGATCTGGGAATGTGCATTTTCCAGCTACATGCCCGTGTGCATGTGTGTGTATCTCAGTCAGTGCCTGGTGGAGCTCTGCAGCACAGGTGCACGGGCAGAGCTGCACCTCCAGTCTCTGGAAAATCCAATCTGTGGTGACGCAGAATTGTACTTGTGGGCTGTTCCCGTTTGCCCACTCTATCATTGATCAGCTGATTCATTTATTTATTCATTCTCTCCCTCGTGCAGCAAGTGTTTATTTACTAACCACAGTTGATGTTCTGAGCTGGAAGGCCCAAGTAGCTGGAGAAGACTTCCTGGAGAAGGAGGCATTGTGGGGTGTGTGTGCATGCCTGTGTGAGCATGTGCATGCATATGTATGCAGGTGTGTGTGTGCGTGGATGTTGCACACCTCTGCACAGTGTTGTGTGTGGAGCACTCATGGACGTGTTCAGAACACACACATGTGCATGCGCATATGGCTTGCATGTGCACACAGGCTCATATGTGTAGGTGCACTCATATGCTTTTACATTTGTGTACAGGTGTGTATACACGTAGGGTCTTATGAGCAAAGCCTCGGTGCCAGTAACATCAACTTTGGAACCCCTGTCCTGGCCTGCATCGATCCCAGGCTGGAGCAGAGGAGCTGCTGTTTGGTAGAGCTGATTTTGTAGCTTGGCTCCATGTGCGTGTGAGCACTTGGGTGTGTTTTAATTAACTAGAACATTTGCCTGGAAATGAGCAGCAGCAGCAGCCGGCGCACAGGCAGCTGGAGGGGGGTGGGGCGGTGCAGCGTGGTGGTGGAGGCCGTGGCAGCCCGGAGTCTGAGTTTTAACATGCCCAATGCCAGCTGAGGGCACCGTGGAGGGAGGGGTGGGGCAGGTCACCCCCAGTACTGGTTATCACCCCAGCAGGCAGGGGATTCTGGGAGTGGCTGAACGCTGCAATTCCCAAGCCTCCTAGTCAAAGATGGCCAGGTTAATGGTTCCAGCACCTGGGTGGGTACGTGCCTTTCCTGCATGATCCAGGGTGGGCTTCAGACCCATGAGCCATGCAGGACTGACCAACTGCAGAGGTCACCAACTACAGAGCTTATACCTGGCATTTAGTGGGTCCTCTGTACATGAGTGAGTCAACAGCTAGAGGAAGCTGAGGCTCAGAGAGGTTTAGTGATGTCTCCAGGGTCACACAGCATGTTAGCAGACCATCCGGAAATGTTGACTTTGTTTCCAGTGTTATCTTTCCAACCCTGGTTATTTTGCATGAAGAAATAGCATCATCTCACAGCAGATGAATTCCACACTCCACAGGCCTCCCGCTGTGCCCTGGGCAGCTGTTCAGTTGCCTGCCTGCCATCCTGTCTACCTGGGTGGTGGGAAGGATGGACTTCCCAGGACATCTTGGTGTGCTGGAGTTTTGTCTCACCAAGGGTGAGATGAGAGAGAGGAAGCAGGGGTGGTCTTGATTGGAGGGGAAGGGCTGGGACTCAGTCCCTTTCTAAGACAAACTGGCCACTGGGAGCTCACAGGCTGTAGTCACTGAAGAAAATCTCATTCAGACCGCAGAGTCCCCTGGTGCCCTCTTCCCTGCCTTCCCGTCTGTTCCAAGGCCTCAGAGCATCCCCGTGGCTGCAGCTCTGTTCCGCCCCTCTGCATGGCACTGCGTGGCTGCCTCTTGGGCTTTGGTCTGTGCCTTCGCTTTGTCCCACCCCACCTTGAGGACCCCTGCCTGATTATTTTCCCTGAAATACAGCTTTGTTCACATCCCTGTTCCGTCTGGTGGTGCAGGGGGTGGACTCTGGGCCACACTGCCTGGGGTCAGATGTGGACTCTGGCCCTGACTGGTTTTGTGTTTCCAGTAGAGCGACATCACCTCTCAGAGCCACCCTGTCCTCCCTTGTAAAGTGGGATGACGCACAGCGTACACATCGGCTGCAGCACACATATGCACATGGCCAGGATTACCAACTGGGCTGCTCCCTATTTGAGAACACGCTGTGTGCTCTGCACACACACATCACAAATCCCTTAGGCACTCGGTGACACTTGCTTTAGGAGAGGTTACTGGAACATCAGCTGTTGGACTGGACTGCAAAATTTTGTTTGCATCTCATACTCATTCCTATCCCAGATCCTGTGCACATATTTCTCTTTTTGCTCAGCACACAGCTAAATTCATATATTTCAAAAAAAAGTACCCATGCTAGAACTCCTGTGATATCTACATTTACTCATTTTCCATCTGCCTGTCTTTCACTTGGAATAATTTTCGCTCTCAGAGTGCCAGTTACCTTTGCTTGCCTTTGCCCTGGCTATTTTCTCTACCTGCTCCGTGGCCTTTTATATTTTTTTCTATAAATTAAGACCCAGCACCAGGCCTTCATGTCCCAGGGTGTCCCTGATCCCCCTACCAGAGCTGAGCTCTCTGGCTTTGTTAGGGACCTTTTTAAGATCCCACCATGGACTGCCTTACCTTGTGCACTTTTCTCAGCCTCCTCTAGAGCTCATGCTCCTGAAGGCAGGGCCCTGGGTTTCTTCCTGTGGGGCATGTGGAGCGCGCAATGCTTGGTGGATCCTCATCAGGGTAGACTGAATGGATGACCAGATGGGAGTTTGTAGCCCCCCATGGGAAGAAGGGTTTGTGTGCATGTGCAAGTGTGTGCACATGCATACATACATGTTTGCATGCCTTGCATAAGCATGTGCATGCATACATACATGTGCCCATGTGTTTGTGTGTGCACATGTGTGTACCATCAGCCTGATGCTAATTGTGTTTCTGAGGAAAGACGCCTGCTTTAATTTTTAATTAGGAATCAGGGCAGTGTGGGAGCAGGCAGCTGCAGCTGGAGGTTTTCCTCAACGCTGGAGTTCTCCTTAACAAGCACCCGCAGTCCAGGCCGGCCTCTGTTAGCGCTGGACACCACCGCTTGCACTGGTGGGAGTGTCTTAATGCCTATGAAATGATCATGTAATTACTTGGTAATGGAATGCCAGGATTTTGCCTATGCAACAATCTTTCCCAGTGGGTGAAAGAATTAAGAGAAGTTGGAGATGACCAGGGTGGTAGTGGGGCTCCAATGTCGTTTTGATGGGATGGGGTCGCCACTCCTCCCAAAGGCATCTGGGAGTTCTGCTGGAAGTCCCAGCCTCTGTCAAATGGGATTTACCTGCAGCCTGTTTCTCCTGGCCTGGGGCTGTGTTTAGCATATTTGTTGTGGGTAAAATGATCTGTGCAGACAGTGTCAGGTAGGGAGTAATTACCTCGGTACCAGGGCGGGGTGATGAGCCTCACCTGCTGGTGGGAGCCCGCCTTGGGCTCCTGGGCTCCAGCAAGGCCCTGGGCAGGTGTGGGAATGCTACCCAGGGTCTGTGTACTCCTAGGCGGGTGCCTCCTGATGGAGGGTGGCCCATAGATCACACCACGTGTGACAGGCTGTAGACACTCTGGGTACATTTACAGATGCTCCACTCTTTTTCCGGAGGCTTTTATTTTATTTTTTAACTTTTTTGAGATGGAGTTTCACTCTGTCGCCCAGACTGGAGTGTAGTGACACGATCTCGACTCAGTGCAACCTCTGTCGCCCAGGGTTTCAAGTGTTTTTCCTGCCTCAGCCTTGTGAGTAGCTGGTATTACAGGTACGTGCCACCACGCCTGGCTAATTTTTGTATTTTTAGTAGAGACAGGTCTCGCCATGTTGGCCAGGCTGGTCTCGAACTCCTGACCTCAGGTGATCCATCCTCCTCGGCCTCCCAAAGTGCTGGAATTACAGGCGTGAACCACCCCGCCCGGCCCCAGGAGGCTTTTAAACTGCAGCTCTGTACTTTGGTCAACTGTGGGACACCCTGGGGATGGAGAGTGCAGACCCTCCAGGCCAGACGGCCATGGTTTCCACCCTGCTGCTCCACAGACTATGGGGAAATTATTTCTTAACTTCTTTGTGCTTCGCTTTCCTCTCTGGGAAGCAGGAGTAGCAACAGTACCTGCCCCACAGGGTCACCAGGAAGATTAAAGAGGCAGTGCAGGTCCAGAATCCCCTGTTCACAATTCTGAATTCCAGAAAGCCAGAAACCTGAATTTTTTTTTCTGTAATGTATTTGGCAGCCAAGTTTGACCTGAGCTGATATGAAGCTATTTATGGTCTTTATTTCGTTCACATTGGTGAATACCTATCTGTTTTGCTGCAGAAATAACAGTGTGCCTGACTGCTTCTGGGGCGTTCCCAAATATGCAGCAAATGCACTGTCTCACCTTTCTAGAATCTGAAAAAGTCTGAATTCGGGAGCATATCTGATGGTTTGGGTTTGGGGTAGGCAGTTGTGGACAGGCAAATAAAAGATGTGGGCCGGGCGCAGTGGCTCATGCCTGTAGTCCTAGCACTTTGAGAGGCTGAGGCGGGCAGATTGCCTGAGTTCAAGAGTTCGAGACCAGTCTGGGCAACATGGCAAAACCTCGTCTCTACTAAAAACACACAAATTAGCTGAGCCTGGTGGTGTGTGCCTGTAATCCCAGCTACTCGGGAGGCTGAGGCATGAGAATCTCTTGAACCCAGGAGGTGGAGGTTGCTACTGAGCTGAGATCACACCAGCGCTCTCCAGCCTGGGCGACAGAGCGAGACTCCGCCTCAAAAAATAAATAAATAAAATAAAATAAAATAAAATAAAATGTGTGGGGCACCTCTCCTGGAATAAGTGCTGAGCAGACGTTAGGTGGAGCCATCACCTGACCCGTCTCACGGAGCAGCATTGCCAGATTTCTTCCTACTCCTTTCTTCCTCCCACTCTTGGCCATGCAGGGCGGGGTGGGTGGCGGTGGGAAGGCTTGTTTGCTTGGAAGTCGTGTGCACGCACACATACACACCCATGCTATTCCTCTTGGCCGGAGGTGGGACACCTTGTAGCGGGTGGACGCTTTGCTCGGGACCTCATGAAACCATCAAGGCCGGGCTCGGTCCTAGGGTGGGCTATAGGACCTGGGGCCCATGGTTTGTCTCTGGTTTGGACGTGGCTGCTGCCAGGCCTCGAGCTCCCTGCAAGAACCAGATCAGAGGGTACCCCCTTCACACATCATCCCTTACCCTCACTGCCTCTCCCAGGGGGCAGTCATCCTTGTGTTGGAGGGCACTACCAAGTGCATGCTGATACCATTTCTTCTGTGCCCCTTGGGTGACCAGGCACAGCTAATGAGGGAAGCTGGGCCTTCCTAGTCCCAGGAATCCTGTTGGCGCTGAAACACCTGAAGGGGCTGTGGCGTGTGGAACTGCAGCTGCCTGCGAAGGAAGGCAATTAGGAGGGCTGCAGGTGGACCGCCCTTCTTTTATGTATTTACTTTTACTCCCCAATAAGACATCTCCTTCGAGAGGCTTGTCCCCTGGCGTTGCTGGCCTGACTCCCTAAGGGAAGTAGCCTCTGCTCTAGGCTGCAGGCACAATTCCATTCCCATCACACTGGCTTTTTAAAGAGCCCACACGCTTAAAAAGGATGATTTAAACGTCTTGCCTCAAGCCGGTGTTGTCAGCTAGCTGTAGTTTATCTCTGCGTTTGGGTTGTAAAACCCAGCAATTAAGAAAATCTGCTTCAGATTAATTGTAGCCTACGTTGGCTGAGAACGAGGCAGCGTGCTGTTTCGCTTGGGTTTCACAGCTTATGGGGCAGGGGAGCCGGAGCATGTGGGGAAACTGAGTCCCTGACAGAGGAGTCCCCTTGATGCAGATGGCACAGGGGGCAAAAGTGGGCAGGACTAGAATGCAGCCCCAACTCCTCCTCTGCCTATTCCTTGGCACTAGGGTGGCTGCCTGCATCTAGCTGAGCCTGGCTGCTGGCAGAGTTGGGCAGGTAGGGACAGCTGCTGATGACCCATGAAGTGGGAAAACCACGCCCTCCCATCCTTACACGGCCACAGCCGCTAGGGGGGTCTGAGACCTTGGGACCAACCTGCTGAGCTGGGGCACGTGTGGTGCAGTCCGCTTCTTTTGCAAGGAGCCATATTTATCTCTGGCTTCCATCTGTGGGCATCTGCGCTGATCTCTCGAAGAGACAGGTTGTCTGAGGGTTGGTGGCTGGGAGAACTCAACTAGTGGGTGACACCTACTGTGTGCTGGGTGCCGAGCCAGGTGGTCACATCCCAGAGACCCGTGCTGTCTGCTTTCCCCTTCCAGTGTCACCAAACAGAACTGCTGGACTGCAGCAGCTGCTACTTGCAACTCTGGGCCCCTGGAGGGAGCGTCCAGCCCTGGCGTGAGCCTCCCTGAGTTTGTCTTCTTGGCCTTTTTTCCTCTCTTCTCATGGCGGGGCCACTGCCCTGATGCAGGGGAACGCACAGATTTGGCTTGCCCTTGGCGTCTCCTCCCCTTCCTATCTTGGTTATCCTCAATAATCCCGTGTGTGGCAATGGCAATCAACAGTTTACAAAGCATCTCCACAGCCATCATTCCCCTCTGACGCTCATTGCAGCCCTGTGAAGTAAGCAGAGCCAAGGAGGGGAAACTGAGGCTTGGAGTAGAAGGGAAGCTTGTGTAGGGCTCTCTGGCCCTGGAGTAAGGAAGCAGGAGCCCTGACTAGGGCCCGATTTCCTAGCCCAGCTGGGCTTTGGGTGTGGGGTGACCTGGACAGTAAGGGGTGACATAGACGGTGAGGGGGTGCGGGGGGAGATATCACCAACTGTTTTTTCTTGTGGTTCTTTTCTGAATCCTGATGGTAAGAGAGTGAAGTTTTGGGCTTTCCAAGGGGTCTCTAGGTCCAACTCCTGCCTGGTGGGCCCAGATCCCATAAGGATGAGGTTTGCACCCCACCTGGCCTGGCTACATCCTCTGGGCTGCCCTGTAGGCTGCCTGCTGGGCTTAGCTCAAGAATGGCTGAGAGGAGTCCATGGCAGGCAGTCCTGCTGCATCTGAAGGAAGGGTGCCCCATATCCCGCTCCTTGGGGATGGTGGCCTGGGCCTCTAGGGACGCCATGTAGGAGATAAGATGGATTTCTTTCTCCCTCTCTCCTCTCCCCTCTCCCCTCTCCTCTCTTTTTTAATGGAGTTTTGCTCTTGTTGCCCAGGCTGGAGTGCAATGGAATGATCTCGGCTCCCCGCAACCTCTGCCTCCCGGGTTCAAGTGATTCTCCCACCTCAGCCTCCTGAGTAGCTGGGATTACAGGCATGCACCACCACACCTGGCTAATTTTGTATTTTTAGTACAGACAGGGTTTCTTCATGTTGGTCAGGCTGGTCTCGAACTCCTGACCTCAGATGATCTGCCTGCTTCGGCCTCCCAAAGTGCTGGGATTACAGCCATGAGCTGTCGGTGCCTGGTCGAGATGGATTTAAGACCATGCTGCACTCCCCCCTCTCCACTTCCTGTGCTTACTAACGGTTAACCACTGGGGAAGGGGGAGCAGGCACTGAGCTAGAAACTTCCCTTCAGTCCTCAAGCAAGGAAGGAGTCATGCGTTGTTACCATTTTCATTTTATAGTTGAGGTTTGCGGCTCAGAGAGGGGAGGTCACTTGCCCCAGGTCACACAGCATGTGGATGACAGAGCCAAGATTCAAACACAAGCCCATGTGCTCATCTCCCTGCCCACGCCTCCTTCCTCCTGGGGGCCTGGTGCTTACTGGGGATGGGGCTGGGAGAGCCTGCAGGCTGTGGGTCTGCAGCATTAGTGGGTTAGTGGGAGCTGTTTCCCTAGGTCCTACTACCTGTACTGAGGCTGCCTCAGGTGGCTCTGACCCTCCTGCCACCTGCCTTGTATCTTGGCTGACCTCCAGGGGTTCCAGGAGTCAGTTTGGGCCCTACCAATCAAGTGGAAAACAGGATCCCTAAACAGGACCAGGACAGCTACCACTAGCTCAGTGGGACCGTCTGGATGGAGCCTGTGTCCAGGTTCTTTTTCTGAGCACTCCCTGGGGTCTCAACAATGCTGCTCACCTAATAGGTGCAGGGCAAGGAAGGTAGGAGTCCCATCCCGGGAGGACTCAAGGTTTGCAGAGTCAGCCTCTGAGTTGTGGGAGCTTGAGCCTCCCACCCCTGCCATTTCGGGGCCTCAGTTTCCAAGTCTGTATAATGTTTTCCCATTTTACAGTGATGACTCTGTGTACAGGTTCTTTCCCACCTCCTGCTCAGCATGGGAGGGGGTGGGGGATGGGGGCGTGAGGACTTGGTGAACTGCGTGGAATAGGGCCACACTCCTGGGTCTAGGTTGGCTGGTCTGAGGCTCTTGAAGTTCCCAGAGCCAGAAGCCAACTTCAGGCTCTCCTACCTGCCAGAGTCCTGCTAAGGAAAGTTTGCAATTGGGAGAACAGGTTGCCTCGGGAAGGAAGGTGGAGCAAGGCTGGGCATTAGCATGCAGCTTGCAGCCACACAGGCCTGTTTGCACGCTGCCTCTGCCAGCCCAACCTCCTCACCTCCTTGAGCCTCATGCTCCTCTTCTTTTTTATTATTATTTTTGAGACAGGGTCTCACTCTGTTGCCCAGGCTGCAGTGCAGTGGCACAGTCATAGCTCACTGCCCCCTCAAGTTCCTGGGCTCAAGTGATCCCCTGGCCTTAGCCTCCCAAGTAACTGGGACTACAGGTGTGTACCACCACACCTGGCTAAATTATTTTAAATTTTTTTTGTAAAGATAGGGTCTTGCTATGCTGCCCAAGCTGGTTTTGAACTCCTGGGCTCAAGGGGTCCTCCTACCTCAGCCTCCCAAAATGCTGGGATTATAGGCATGGGCCACTGTGCCCAGCCCTCGGTTTCCTTTTCTGTGACATGGCGATAACAATTGCTTTTACCCCAGGGTGTTGCTGTAAATACCAATAGAGCAGGTCTTCAGAAGATATGGTCTGACTCTGGGCCAGAAGTTTTCTGAAGGCTTCCCTCCATCCCAGTTGGTTCCTCTTTTTACCCTGTAATTTCTTTTATCCAGTTTTAAAATTCTCCCCTTCCACACTCTGGGGATGAGGGTTGAATAAGAAATTGAAAGTAGTCAAATGGCTAGCTCTTGTCTGGCTGTGCCCTGACCCGCGCTGTCTGATGGTCTCCTCTCGGGCCTCCATGCCCACACCTTTCAGTTGCCAGAGTGGCAAACACTGACCCAGTTTGTTCTGGACTAGGCATTTTACTGGCATCTCTAATGAAATCAGCACGACTGCCCCTTGAGATAGGGACTACTATTGTTTCTTGTTTTTTGGATGAGGAAGGGGAGGCTCAGAGTTAGTAAGTGGTGGAGTTGGGACTTCAACCAGATCTGGCTGACTCCAGGCTTATTTCCCTGTGGGCTGAGCACCCAAGGCGGCTCTGGGCCTAAAGGCAGAGCTGCAGACTGGCCGGTTTAGAGGCCATGGGAAGAGAATTTGAGGTCGGTGTTGGTGACGGAGTCGGTGATGGGGCTGGCCTCCTTCCTCCCCACTGGGCCATGGGCTTGTGCTTACCCCCGGCATTGTGCTTTCCCACCTTGCCCTTTTTTTCTGGGGTCCCAGCCCCCCTCCCCTGGCCTTTTGTTTCCCCTCCTCCATTGCCCTAATGATTTAGCCCAGGTGGCAAGTTGCATAGAGAAACTACTCCAGGGAAATAAGAGTCCTTACTACCAGCCTGGGCCTCAGGTGTGCACCCAGCGGCCCTCCCTGGGGCTCTGGTGAGCTGAGCCTCCCCCATCTCCAGCTGTTAGGCAGGAGCTGGAGGAGCTGTGTGTATTGTGTGCACATGTACTTGTGTGTGGTGTATATAACTCTGGGTATGTCTGTGCATGCATGCATGCAACTGAGTCTATATAACCATGCATATGTCATGTGTTATACGTGACTGTGTGTATAGAACTGTGTGTCTGTAACTTTATGCATGTAGAATAGGCAACCGTGCATGTATGTAACTGTTCACTTATAACTATGTGTATGTAGCTGGTGTAATACGTGATTGTGTATATAGAACTGTGTGTGTTTGTAACTCTTTGTGAATGTAACTGGCGTGTGTAGGTGACTGTGTGTCGTAGGTGTGTTTACGCCTCTGTTGAAGGCAGGTGGGGAATGGGGAGGTATTAAAGGCATGAGGATTGGGAGCGGGGCCCCAGGAACGTATGGTAGGGGCTACAGTTACTGCCTCTGCTGGTTAAAACACTCTTTGTAGAACAGAGTTACACACATGTTTAGATAATTAGAACAAAAGCCAAAAGAACAATTCCGTTCAAAGGGACGAAGCTGGGAGGCGGGGGCCAGCCAGGATCTGGGGGGCCGCATTCCGTCTCCCCAGCTCTCCCCGGCCTTCACTGCGTTTTGATCGCACTATTTAGAAAATCCCTTTGTTGTAGGATAAACTGACATTGGCCTGCACATTTCTGCTGTGAAGTTTGCTGTGTTCTGAGACCCACTCGGGACAGCCAGGCCATTAGGAGCTGATTAAATGAGCTAATTTTAATTTGTTCAGTGGTTACAGATGCAGAGACCTTTCCATGCCCTTTTCTTGAGGCTGTATTTATTTATTAATTTTCTTTTTTTCTGAAAAGAAAAAGACCTTCAGGTCTCCCTTCTGTCTTCCCATCCCCCCTTAAAAATAAACATATGAAAACATTTTTAACTAGAACTTCAGCTGGGAAAGAGACAGCTGGATGATGGCTTTGTGGGATTGGCCTCCAGAGGTGCTGATGGGGAGCTCCCCGAGACTGTGAGCTGGGGTGGGGGGTGGCGATGCCAGGGCTGGGCCACCCACTGTGGCTGAGAGCGAGGAGCCGAGGAGGCTCTATGAAGCCTGTCAGAGACCTCAGTCTCACTTCCAGGCCTTTGCTCTTGCTGGTCCTGCTGCGTGGAGCTCATTTCTGCCCCTTGCTTCCTTCACTTGGCGAATTCTTCTTCATCCTGCTGGTCTCCACGGAGAGCCTGCTTTTTCCAGGAGGGCTCTGGCACCCTCACCGCGCCCCTGTTCTCCCCCCAGGCCCCATACACTTCTCCTAGCAAACACAGAGGATCAAATGTTGTCCCTCTCGCTAGGCTGTGAGCTCTGCAGGCCAAGAGCTGCCAGTGTGGCTCACCCTCCTACCCTCACCACCTAAGTGCCTGCTGGGTTGTAGGTACATCAGAGACATCCTGTGAATAACCAAATGGGTGAATGAATGAATGAATGAAAGGATGTGTAGGTGACGTCTATATTTACTGAATGCCGCTATCCACCAAGCTCTGGATGGCAGGACCCTGGGGTCCCACCAATTTGGAAGTGCCGCCCCTTAGGCCTCAATGCACTGTTGAGAGTTCAATTTCCAAATATGGCGGTAGTGGGGACCTCAGGCCTGCCCGGCCAGGCCAGTCCCCAGCCCCAGGCCCAGCTCTGCTGAGAACCTGACCAAGGCTGAGCAGAGGGAAGCCAAGGGAAGAAAATTGCGCAGTTAGTTGGCTTTTTACAGCACTTACAGGCAAGCAGGCCTTGGGAGTACAATGTGCCCACAATGAGGGGCGTTCAGAGCACAAAAGAGCAGGGACCGTGGGGCTGCAGCCAGGGGCCACCCCTGATCTCGCTCAAGCTGCCTGGCCCCTCCTAGCTCGTTCGTTTTAACACCACCTTTCGCTCTGGTTGGGGCACCTTTCGGTGAGCAGCGGGGTTTTCCCTGGAGCTGTGCCCTGGCTGTGGCCCGGCCAGTTTCCAAGGCCTGGTTTTCATTTGCTGAGAGCTGCTTCCCGCAGACAGCTCCCCACCCACCCCACCCAGGGGCCTCCCAGGGGCCGTCCCCCCACCCTGTCCTGGCAGACAGGGGCAGTGTCCGAGAGAGACCCTTTGCTCCCTCTCCGTGGTCCTCCCTTTAACCCCAGCCTCAGCGCCAGGCCCTGGCATAGCGCCGGCCTCAGGCCCTCCTCCATCTCTGTAGAATCTCAGAGCTGGCAGGGGGGCCAGAACTCCCCGGTCGCCCCCGGGGCCTGGATCCCTCAACTGGGTCAACATCTGGCCGCGTGGCCTGAGCCCTGGGCCTCCTCTGTCCTCTCCCTCCCCATCTGTGCCTTTTCCCAGCCCCTTTTCTTCCCCAAGGCCCTTCCTCTCCCGCTAGCTGGGTCCTCCGCCAAGCGCCGCCGCGGGAGCAGCACACCCTCGGCCCATCCTTCTCCGCCGGCCCAGGCGGGCGGGTGGGGATGCGTCCCGTGGCTGAGATCACCAGTGGGCCGGTGGGAAGCGCCTCTCCAGCCCTCGCCTGCCCTGCCGCCGGGTCCTGGGAACCCGGGCTCAGGTTCTGGCCCTCTTGGCATCGGCCAGCTTGCCCTGGGATGCCCTGGTGAGCAGGGGGAGAGGTAAGCGGAGGCACAGGACAGTGATGAGGGGGTGGCTGGGCTGGAAGGGGGAAGAATGAATAAAACAGGCTGGTGTCTGCACCGGAACGCCGAGTCCCCTTAGAGAGGCTCCCGGCGCGTTGGGGAGCAGAATGTTTGCTGAGAGTGGAATGAAATCCAGAAGGAAGGAAACGTTTTCTCTGGAATGAGAGAGGAAAAGTGGGCGGCCAGCTGCCAAGCAGGTGGTGGTGGCCAGGGTGTCAGACCTGGGTCGGGCCCTGCGGCAAGGGGATGGGCGGACCCTGGGGCGCACCGTGACTCCTAGGTCTGGAGCCCCTCCCTTGCCTCTCTCCTGTCCTTCCCTCTGTGCCCCACCCATTGACCTCCTATCCCCCCCTGTCTCCCGTGGGGAGGGCGGCCCTGTATCTGTGATGGTTTTTGCACCCAAGTGCTTGCCTGCCTCTGGCTCCTGCCCTCTCCCGTGCCCTCCCGAAGCCTCATGTCTGTCCCACTTCCTGCACCACTGGCCAGGAGGGAGGCCACCAGAGTGCAGCTGCCGGGCCTGACTTCGCCACCTAAAAAGCCATCCCATCCTGGGCACTGGCCCCTCTCCAGTCACAGGGGCGGCATGCTAAGGGGACATTGAGACCAGCCTCTGAACTACTGAACGCCAGACTATGATTCCTGACAGATTCCGTAGGGCCTCGAGGGGGGCTGGGGAGCCTCGGTGGTAATCGGGTGTTTCTCGTGGCCAGCCACTTGTTCTCCCCAGGAAGAGGATGGTGAGTTTCTTTCTGTTTATGTGGTAACCAGGCTACCGAGATGGCAAACTTAGGTTCTGCAATTACACAGCGTTTCAGAAGCAAATTGATAGGATAACGTGTTATTATTGGCTACTGGGTTAATAGCTATTTTGGCAGGAGTACCAATCCTGCGTGGTGTTGCTGGCGCGGGGTGTGAGAATGGCGCGATGGGGTGGAGAGGAATGGTGGGTGCGCGTTGCACAGAGCTGCAGACTTGGGAGGACTCTGGGGGCCTCTTCTGCCAGCGCCTGCTTGGATAATGCTCAGTTCTGATTAGCTGTTGCCGAAACCAAGACCAGAGAGGTTGAGAGACCAGCGTCAGATCACACAGTGAGTTGATGCTGGGGTTGGATTTTGGGTCCCTGTGGGGTTTTGGATGACAGCTTGGTCTGTGATCTTAGAAGGCAGGGCACATACCTTCACACTGAGCCCCACGCAGGCATCTCAGAAAATGTGCCCTGAAAAGTTTGCGTGCTCTGGCTTCAGGGTGCTTGCACCTGCTAGATCCCTGCCCAGGATCCTGTCTCTCTAGATTCCACCTTGGCCTACTGCCTTGTTTGCTTCTAGTGTCTGCTCAAGTGTTGCCTTGTCACCTGTCCGGAGTGGCACCCCACCCTCCACCCTTTTCCTGCCCTGCGTTTCTTCATAGCAACACGTGATTTACTACAGACTGATTTATTCCTTCTTCAGCAGGAAGATTTAGTCTCTTCTCTTTGCATTGTAAGCTCACTGAGGGTAAGGACTTTGTTTCTTCATACCCTATCCCCAGATCCTCGAACAGGGCTGGCAGAGTAGGCACTTATTCATATTTATAGAAGGAATAAATGAATGTAAATTGCAATGTCATTTTAAAAAATGGCTGCCATATGGCAGGTGACTCGCTGTTTGTCCTTCCTCTTGGAGGATGGTTGGAGTCAGGAGGGTCCTGTTATTCCTGTCCCTGAGAGGAGGTCTGCAGGCCCTCCTTTGGGGCTCATCAGGAGATCATTTCTTCTTGGAGACTGAGGGGGTTCAGAAGGGAGTGGATTCCCCTTCACTGGAAGGGACCAAACCTCTTTGGAGAAGGGATTTAAGGACTGCGTGGGGTGGACCAGAGCCCTTGGGGTCACTGGCTTTCTTTATGACATGACATTGGCAGGAGTGACATAAGGAGGTGGTAAATTGGGGATGCCTATGGGAAGGGTAACCTCGGAGTAGGGGTGGAGTTTCCCAAGGACGGGGGTCTCACGGTGAACCACGGCTCTGCCCAGCGGTTTCCGTGTTTGCTGCCAGTGGTCTGGAAACCACACACAATGATCTGTTCCTTGAGCATGTGCCATGTGCCAGGCGCGGGGCCAGCGTGCTTCACCTGCGGTATCTGATCTCATCCTCTGCACAACCCGAGAAGGCAGAAGGGATTCTGCCTGTTTTTCCTCTTGGTGAAGATTAGAGAGGTCCATTAATGTATCCTGGTTTACACCACTGGTCAGTGGTGGAGCTGTGATTTGAACGGAGGCTCTTTGGCTCCAGAGCCTTCTTGGACATGATCCTGATGCCCCCGGAATGCAGCCTCCATGGTGCAGGGCTTTGCTGGGTGTGCTCACTGCCCCAGAAATTGCAGCAGAGCCTGGCACAGACGAGGCACTCCATAAATATTTCAACAGTGCAGTCGCTGGCTGATTGAGTGAGTGGATGCGAGGAGTTTCCCAAGATGAGCGGGAAGTGCTCACTTTTTACTGTTGGTCCATTGGACAGAGAGAGGGAAGCCCAGGCTGGGAAGGAGGTGACACCGACTTGTGCTTGACTGGCCCGACTTCCTCCTGAAAAAGTTACAAGGGTGCTGCTTGGCTGTGCATTCCTTGTGGAGGGGTGCATTTGTTCACATGTCCTGGTTAGGAAGTAAGGAAGTTTCTGGTGAGTTTTGGGGGTCCCCCCTGGTGGGAAAGACACACATGCCTGCACGCATATACATGCATACTCACATACCCTTATTCTCCAGTGTGGTATGTGAAGAAAGGCATCCACTTGAGGGGGTTTTCCTGGAAAAATATGGAGACCCCCACCCCAAATCCCACTGTTGAGTCTGTATCTTTTTTTTTTGAGACGAAGTCTCCCTCTGTCACCCAGGCTGGAGTGCAGTGGTGCAATCTCAGCTTACTGCAACCTCTGCCTCCCAGGTTCAAGCAATTCTTCTGCTTCAGCCTCCTGAGTAGCTGGGATTACAGG
This sequence comes from Mandrillus leucophaeus, assembly GCF_000951045.1. Lineage (NCBI taxonomy): Eukaryota > Metazoa > Chordata > Mammalia > Primates > Cercopithecidae > Mandrillus > Mandrillus leucophaeus. The sequence goes on along the minus strand of NW_012103676.1, from coordinate 2,217,112 downwards.
TGCCCACCACCACGCCCAGCTAATTTTTGTGTTTTCAATAGAGACAAGGTTTCACCATGTTGGCCGGGCTAGTCTCGAACGCCTAACCTCAGGTGATCCGCCCGCCTCGACCTCCCAAAGTGCTGGGATTATAGGTGTGAGTCACCGCACCCGGCCTGAGTCTGTATCTTTAAGAGCATGGAATCTAAGCTTATTATCTTATTAAATCTATCCATTTGTTTGGCTCTGGTCTGAATAAGTAAGCCCCCCGCCACCCCACCCCACCCCACCCCACTCAGCTCCATGTCTCCTTTGTTTTAATGCCATTTCTCCAGGATTCAGGCTGAGACTGGGTAGCTGGGCTGTTCCTTCTGCCTCCATCCATGCATCTTGACCCCCATACCCTTGCTGCTTACCTGGCTCCAAGAGACTCTTTCAAAAAAATTCGTAACAAATTCAGGCCCCACTGAAGACTGGAGTAATTGCATTCTGCTGTAATGAGAGGGGGCCCCAGGGACCTTGGTGATACTGGACAGGCTCTGCTGGGGACAGCCCCACTGGACCCAGGTGGTCAGGAGGGTGGTCAGGTCAGTCTCATTTACTCCCTGGCTTCCAGCTGGAAGCTCTGTCCCCAACTCCTCAGCCCCACCTTACAGGGGTCTCTTTAGTGACTCCTTGCTGCTTCTTTGTGATTAGGCTATTCATTCATTCATTCATACCATAGTTTTCAAGTGCCTCCTTTAGACAAAGCCCTGGACTTCAATATTTCATCCATCCATCCATCCATCCATCCATCCATCCATCCATCCATCCATTTATTCATTTATTCATTTATTCATACCACAGTTACCAAGAGCTTCCCATAGACCAGGTACTCATTCATTCATTCATTCATTCATTCATTTGTTCATTCATCAAGCAGATAGTTATTGCCAGGCACCTTGTGGGGGCTCCCAGGAATCGAGGAATCCAGGGCTTATCAGAGTTGTCTCCAGGCAGTTCTAAGCCAGGAGTACCTTCGAGGAAACCTTAATCACATTCTTGGAAGAAGATAAAAAAGCATAAGGGAAGTGGTTGAGAGGTATAGTGCAGGTGGAGGAGGAGGAAGGAAGGTGCCGCTCCCTTCTGGCCCTGTACCCCGCCCTGACGAGAGACCTGACTAAAGTGTGCATCCATTGACTCATTTTGCAAATATTGAGGGACTACTGTGTGCGGGGTGCTGGGAGGAGCTGGGAACCAGCTGGGGACCATGAGGCCGCCCGTGGCAGACTGTAGGCCCAGCACAACCCTCAGGGGTGCTTTCAGCCTGAGCTGGGATGGGGATGGCATCTCCCCTTTCCAGACCCCACTATGAGGAGTGTACCAGTGCCTGCAGTGTTGGGCACGTGAAGCGCCCCGTGTGCCATGTGCAGGATCCAGGATGACTGATAGCTCTCCATCAGTTTCTCTCTCCCCTGCATTACATCTGTCCACCCGGCCTCCTCTTGAGCATATGTGTGTCAGGGGTGTGTTTCCCATAAACCCCACATCTCAACGTTTCATACAGCTGATGAGTTAGGCGACCAGATTCTCCTGGCTCTGTCGGACTCTGCCCTGGGGCAAGTCCCTCCCTCAGACCTCAAGGGCCTCAGTATCCTGATGTGTACAGTGCACAATACATCTGTAAAATGGGTCTAGTGAAAGGATTATGTGTGGCTTAAATATATTAAATAAGTAAAACAGCCCAGCACAGTGGCTCACGCCTGCAATTCTGACACTCTGGGAGGCTGAGGCAGGAGGATTGGTTTAGCCCAGGAGTTTGAGATCAGCCTAGCAACATACATAGTGAGACCTCATTTCTACAAAAAAATGGAAAAAATTAGCCAGGCGTGGTGGCACACCTGTAGTGCCAGCTACTTGGGAGGCTGAGGTGGGAGGATCACATGAGCCTAGGAGGTTGAGGCCACAGTGAGCTATGATTGCGCCACCACACTGCAGCTTGGGCAACAGAGTGGGACTCTTTGAAATTTTAAAACCCAACCCCCACCCCAAACAAGTAAAACATCAAAGACTAATATGATAAGTAAATAGATAATATAGGTTTTAAGAAAGCCTGGCATATAGGAAGTATCCGGTGAGTGTGACTGATGTTCAGTTCTGTTTATTGAGCAGGGGCACACAATGAGGCACACAGATGAGGGCCTGGTTCCAGTGGGAGGAGGTGGTGGCCACTCAGGCTGAGAAAGCAGGGACAGGCAGGGCGCTGGGGAGGGGGTTCCTAGGAAAGGGTCAGCGATGCTGGGAAAGGGCGGAAGACCCACATGCAGGGCTGGGGCAGCCTTCAGCCATAAGGCTTGACAGCCCAGCCACAAAGTCCACGATGACAATTACTCTAGGGGTGGAAACATGAAAATTAGGGGAAAATTGGAATTTCCTCTGCCATGTCGTAGATTTGGTGAGTTTAGGGGTGAGTGGGGCCTGCAGAGGGGCCGCTTGGCTAGCCCAGTACATCCTCGAAAATGCTCTGGCTCTTCTCTTCCTGGCCCTCCTCAGGCCCTGGGCTCCTTACAGCGCCCAGCCCACCTCTTCTCTCCTGCCTGCCTCTGGCCAGGCATGGTGCTGGGGATACAGCAGCTATGAAGGTGCACCCCGTCCCTGCACTGCCCTGTCTGGAGAGGGAGAGGGACAGACCAAGAGCTGCAGTCACTGCAGTATGGGCCAGGGCAGCAGGACCTGTGCCACATCTAGGGCTGCCCAGCCCAGTTTCTGGTGGTTCATGCATGTTTAACCCAACTACATCTTTATTTTAATGAGCGTTACAAAAACATCATACTCATGATTTCCTCGATATCATGATTTAGGATTACACTTGGGTACCTGGCATTGTTAGTCCTGAGGTCATTGAAAGGACAAGGTTGAGTAATAGTATAGGACACAGACCCTGACGGTGGCCTCTCAGTGACTTGAGTATGGCAAATCCTGACAGGTGCAGAGAGGGGGCTGTGGAGGGGGCTGTGCAGGCTGAAGGACGTGGCTTCCGAGTCTGGTGCCACCATGTGTGGCAGTTGTACCTTAGTCATTGTGGCAGGGAGGGCCCCTGAACACAGAGCCTGAGGCAAGAGCTTAGTGCAGTGTATGTGGTGAGGAGGCGCTCCCAGGAAGTAGGACGGAGGAGACAGGGCCAGGGAAAGGCCGATTTTGGGGTGCAGTGTTGAGCCTGCTGCTATAGACCGCGGGTCTTGAACCTGCCAAAACCTTCGTGTCTGTGCAGGATGCCCCAGGAATGGTCTTCAGAGGAGCCCACTGGCTCCAGGTCCTTTTAGGTGAAGGTTGTCCCTGGGGGCATCACATCTCCTGCCTTTGGGGTCAAGCTTGAGACAGGCAGACACCTGGAGGTGGGGCCTCAGGCCCTTTTACTCAGACTGTCCCCTCAGCTGCTGAACTCCCAGGGGGCCACTGGCCGCTATGCACGCACCGGGTCCCTGAGTTCCTCCGTCCCTCAGCGTTCCCTTCCATAAAATGGGACCAAGCTCATGACTGTCTCCTGGAGCTGCTGGAGGGCACCTGGCACATGGCCAGGGACAGGGAGTGTTTTTGGGGAGTTTCTCCATCCTCCAGGTGCGTGGGGTGGGACCCTGGGGCTGGGCCCTGGATGGGATTTGACTGAGAAGCAGGAGATCTGTGATTTGAGGTCAGACAGTGTGTACACCTTGTCTGTGGAAGTCTCCAGCCAAAAGAGTGTGTCACCCTGGGAGGTGTCTGGGCTGAGAATATGGACCCAATCCAGACATGCTTTCAGGCCGGGCTCCACGGGAGGCCACCTCCTTGGGAGAATGCTTGTGCCCCTGAGTGGGTGTCACTCCCTCTCTGTCCCTGGGACATGGTGGTTCACAAACTCACATCCCGTGGTGGTTAGGAACACAGCCTCTGAGGTCAGTGAACCCGTGTTCAAAGCCCTGCTAGGCCATTTCCACCTGTAAGGCCCTGAGCCTGTCAATTAACCTTTATAAGCCTCAGTTTTCTCATCTATAAAATGGGGCTGGTAATAGGAACACATCAGATTGCTGTGAATATTAAAACGAGACAACTCAATTTTTTTTCTTGGAGACAAAAAATAAAATGAGACAACATGTGGCATGGATCAAACACCCAAGAAATATGTGGCACTTAATAAATGTCATTGATTAGACCTATATGTCATATGCAATGTATGATATAGAATCCAAAATATAGCCTATTAATTATTCTTCAGTGTCACCAGTTGGTCTAAGCTCAGAGTTCTAGCTTGGAGGCATTATGGGGTTTTCTCTGATACTGGTTTTTGGGAAAATTACAAGATGAACTTGGTCATCCATTCGCCTGCTTCCTTTTTTTTTTTTTTTTTTTTTTTTTTTTTTTTTTAGAGAGTCTTGCTCTGTTGTCTAGGCTGGATGTAGTGGTGCCATCTTGGCTCACTGCAACCTCTGCTTCCTGGGTTCAAGTGATCTTCCTGCCTCAGCCTCCCGAGTAGTTGGGGTTACAGGTGTGCACCACCACACCTGGCTAATTTTTATAATTTTAGTAGAGACAGGGTTTCACCATGTTGGCCAGGCTGGTCTCGAACTCCTGACCTCAGGTGATCCACCCACCTCAGCCTCCCAAAGTGCTGGGATTAGAGGCGCGAGCCACCGCACGTGGCCTCCGCTTGCCCATTTGCATTGAGAGCTTCCTCTGTCTGCATCTCTGTTACGAAAGTCACATAAACCAGCTGCATTCAGTCCTCCATCCCAGTATAGATGGTATGGAGGACTGGAAGTTAGAAGACCTTTGACTCGGGTCCCTAGGTAGCCAGGGTGGGGGTTGGAGGAGAGAGGGAGGTGGGACAGACACTTGGAGAGTTGGAGACTTGCCCTGGACGGGATGAACAAAATCCCCACTGGAGCTACCTCGTGCACCCACTTAGCATTCAGCGCTTCAATTGTATGTGCTCTGCAAGGGAAAGACTGCGTGGGTTTGTGGAAGAAAAGTAATTTAGCAGTGTGGGTTCAGGGGCGAAGTGACCGTGAGATGGATGCTGTTCTGGGGCTTTCTACTTCCACCCTCCCCTCCTGTGGGAGCAGACGCTTGTCCAGCATCTTGAGGTCTATGGTGTGTATTTGGGAACACTGTGGCTCTTTCACACAGAGGACATGGCAATTTATTCCAAAAGTGGAGGAAAAGTTGACTAGGTTGGACTCACTGAAGGATGCTGCGCCCATCCCCCTCAGTGCCCCAGCAGGGGTCCTTGTGGGGGGAGTTGATACTTCTGCTGTCCACAGTGACTTGAGTGTTCAGCCCCTACTTGGAAGGGGGACCCCATGCTGATTGTGCAAGGGTTTTCTCCTGCAGGGGCACCTGATCTTGGCTGTCGAGAGCCCTGGGTTGTTGGGGCCACTGATCACTGTTTTCCTTGAAATGGGTTCTGCTTATAGGCTAGTAATCATTTAAATCTCAGTCATTTGTAGACCTGGAGTTACAGGAGGTCTAGAAAGAGCCCTGGGCTGGGGAGTCCGGATCCCATTTACTCATGAGCTAGTTTTTCAGATAGTGTTGGTGGTTGCGGGGCCTGTGGAATGGAGTTCTTGGCTCCTTTGCTTGGTATTTAAGGTCTTGACGATGGGCTCTCATTGCATCTTCTAAGCTGCTTCTCCCATTGATACCCAAGCTTCAGCCATGGCTCCCACCATTCCTTCTTCCGGGAGGCCTTCTCCTCCCATCTCTCTGTATCTGGGGGTCCCAGGCTTTAGTCATTTGCACATCTCTACTGTGATTCTTGCAACACTTGAGTATCACTGATGCTATGATTCACTTAGTATTTTTCTTTGCTGGTTCTTTTTGTGGTTAAATTAATTCATTTACTTCATTCTGCAAATGGAAAACCAGTATCATTTACTGTAAGATGACAGTAACCTTAAAAGTAAATAAAAAACAAAACTGAAGACAATTGCATGCTCGTGCTGTTCCAGCCAGGAGTCACTGTGTTCTGGAAATGCTAAGCATGGGCTCTGCCCTCTCTTTTGTTGAAATGCTGGAGAGGAGTTAGAGACAGCCTTTCTCCCTGGCCTAATCTGAAGGCTGACAACAGAATGGAAAGGGCGCTAACTTTCTCATTTGTGCATCAGGGTTATTTAGGACCATCTTGGCTGCTCCCTAAAATGATCACAGGTCCTACCCATGGGAGGTAGCCCATGTTTGGAAGAACACAGGTCAGTGGAGCTCCTACTCCTTCTTCAAAGCCCAATTTGAGTGCCCCCGCCTCCCACGATGGCACCTCGTCTGTGCCTTTCCATTCCCAGCCCTCCCAGGCTTGGAGCTTCTGGCGCCCAGTGGCCTTGGCCAAGGAAAAGCTCCCTACAACCCTGCAGGGACAGCATGAGCTCCTTGTCCATGCCCCTACCTGGGGCCTGTGCCCTGCGCCCCCCGGGATGTATTGGACTGCCATCTTCTGTAGGCTCAGATGAACACCAGGAAAGGAGGAAATGAGGACCTACTCTTAGCCACACGGGAGACCACTCCTGCCACCACCACCTGTGAGATGCTTGGGGAAGTGGGCAGAGCTGGAGTCATGGCTTGGGCTTCGGTGGGCAGTGACCACCATGGCTTGAATGAAGGCTCAGGAGCTGGAGAGGGCGAGGCATGCTCAGTGTACCTCTTTGATGACAGTGGGTGGTCTTGATGGCTTTCTGGAGAACTATGGAGTTATTCCAGGCTCCTTCTACTTAATTGCTGTGGAAGTCAGGGCCGTCACCCTCTCTATGTCTTATATGTTTGATCTGTAAGATGGGGGTTAATGGTGGTAGTAGTCACCACATAGGATGGAGGTGAGAGTTTAACAAAATGGAGCTTACGAAGAGCTTGGCACCATGTCTGGCCACAGAAAGGGCTCTGCAGAGGCTACCAGTCTGAAGTTCAAAAAGTGGTTCACTATGACCATGCCCCAGACCCAGAAAGATGCAGGAGACACAGGGACACCCCAAGCACTCAAATATAAACAGGCAGTGCCCTGAAGTCAGTGAGGATGACAGAGGCAGTCAGGGAAGGCTTCCTGAAGGCAGTGTCTTGAAGGATGGGAATGTGTTAGCCAGGATAGGGCAGGTTTGGCACGCCACAGTGGCAGTACAAGCCTCCAAAAGTGTTGTCCATCTCCCTCCCTGCAAAGGAGAAAGAACATCTGCTTCCTCCAAGTCATCAGATGGGGATGTAGCTCTGGAACTCTACCCAACCCTTTCCCTGGCAGTGGCAAAGGGGATGCCTGAACATCTCTCAGAGGCTCCTGAGCACATCCAGACCTTAGCTCTAACTTCTGCAGCTAAAATGTGTAGATGGGAAAAATGCTATCCAAACATGCCTAATCCCAATCAAAGGATTATTTTCTTACAGAAAAGCTTCACCTATACTTAATAGTTTTAAATTGTTCCGGGTAGCAATTAGACTTTTAATTTTGCTGTTCCCTCCGGCGGCTGGAGGATGTGTGTGGTTTGCGTTTAATCAGAGTTGAGTCCTTTTTTTTTTTTTTTTTTTGGTGGTTCTCGGGGAGGGAAGGAGATGAGGAACCCGTTCAGGGTTTCCTTCTGGTCCTCCCAAGACTTGTGTGGGGCGTAGAAGTGCTGGGCAGCTCTGAGTTCAGGGTTCTCTGGGCAGCAGGGGACACCTCCAGAGTGGGGAGCCCAAGTCCCCTCCCACCCGCCTGAGGTTTCGCCGCTGCAGCCCTGTCTGGAGAATCCAATGCCGCATTAAATATATGGATTATCCAAAAATTTCTGCAGCAATAGGGTGAGTTATTATTGATTCACAGAGCACGACAAAACATCACTGCATGAATTAGCAAACAGCTGTTTCTAATTTGAGTTTAGAACGGTACACAGAGGAACTTGTTTCTCTGTTCACTCCTTTCATTTATAATGAATTTTAATCACCGCTACAGGTGAGAAAAATGTAGAAACAAGCTTGTATCTTGTGGAAGAAACAAAGGAGAGACAGATGCTAACAGATTTCCAGTCTGTGATAAAAGGGATGTTTTGGTACACTTTACATGTAATTAGAGCGCAGCTGTTTCCAGTCCCAGGTCCACGAACACGGCCGAATGTGGGCTCTGCCGATCTCCAAAGGGAGTCAAGAAAAACAGTGATTCAACCCCGAAAGCATTTTGCTTTCTCTCGAGTGGAGCAGAGCGCCCTTTGCGCAGGCCCTTGGCGGTGCTGCTTCGTGAAGCTCACAGAGATGACTTCACAAGGCACCAACTCCTTGTGAAAAGGCGGGCAGGCGATGTCAGGGTGCACAGGAGGCCCACAGCAGGAGGCTGACAGGAGAACCTTCCAGAGCTCCTGAGTTCCTAGCACCCTTGGGGAGTCCCTTGTAGGGGCAGACTTGGGGGGCTCTTCCTTGCTGGCAGGAGTTGATCACTACGCTCCTCTTTAGCAAGTTTGATCACAGCCAGCTCTCGGGTGAGTTGATGAGCACTGGCTTTTTTTTTTTTTTTTTTTCCCTTTCCTAGTCTGTTTAATTTCTGCAATAAAACTCGAGCTCGATTGCATTTTCAATATCAGTGCTAAGTAAATTTGTCTAAGGGATGGAGCTGCCTGGCAGGCTGTGTGTTCTGCGAGGTCAGAGGCTTCAAGGGGAAAGGTGGACGCGTCCTTGCCCTGCATGTCCAGGAGCCGTGTGGGGGCAGGGGAGGGGGTGTGCTGGGAGTCTGAGCCTTGTCCCCCACCCCCTCCACCATGAGCTGAGGGACCCACGTCCAAGCCATGGACGGCTGCTGGTGCCTTAGATTCTCTGTTTGTATAATGAGAGCGTTGGGTTCCACCTTTATAATGAGGGGTCTTGAAACTCCTTTCAGGGCTGATGTCCTGGGATTGTGAACGGCAGGGGCCCTCTGATAATTTTGGCAGGTTGAGTTTGCTTTGCTTGAAAACCATCTTGTGCACGGGTAACTGTAGGTTTAGTTTAGACCCTCTTGGTTATCAATCAGGGTTCAGGGAGATGACACTGTGTCTTGTGTCCATTCAAACCATCCCAGCCATTGCCAGCCTCTCCTTGTCCTGTGACCACCTTATGGTGAGCTGGGAGCCGGTAGCCGGTGACTATTTTAGGCATTATAGAACATTTGTCATATATAACGCCTTACAGATATTCACTGATTTCATCTTTAAAACAACTCTATAGCTGGGTCTATATATAGTCATACCCATTTTACAGATGTGAAAACTGAGACAGGTTTCTCCATCTGTAAAACGGAGCAACGGTCATTCACTTGGCTAAGGTCACACACATAGTAAGTGGGGGAGCTGGGAGTCTAAGCCCTGCTGCTGGCTCTCAGCCACCAGACAAACACAGATGGCTTCAGGGCCCGGGACACCCCCTGATGGGGAGGGAAGTCCTGGGGTGCTGGACATGCAGGGAGGTGGGGGGCCCTGCTCCAAGAAGCCCCAGCTGAGCTCCATCTTCCACATGCCAGATGCAGAGTCTGTGCTCCCAGGCCTTCTCCTTCAAGAAAAACCAAAAGTGGGCCAGGCGTGGTGGCTCATGACTGTAATCCCAGTGCTTTGGTAGCCTGAGGCAGGAGGATCGCTTGAGGCCAGGAGTTTGAGACCAGCCTGCGTGACACAGAGAGACCCTGTCTCTACAAAAAAAATTTTAAAATTAGCCAGGCATAGTGGCACGCAACCATGGTCCCAGCTACTTGGGAGGCTGAGGCAGGAGGATCGCTTGAGCCCAGGAGATTGGGTCTGCAGTGAGCCATGATTGCATCACTGCACTACAGCCTGGGTGACAGAGGGAGACCCTGTCTCTAAGGATAAAACAAAACAAAACAAAACAAAAAACCAAAAAAGTGACTGTGAATTAGGGAACAACAACAACAACAACAACAACAAAAATTGGGAATTCTTGATTTGTAAATGTTGGCAGTTTTACCAAATCACTAATACTGATAACTGGGTGGCCCCCAGACTGTCCAGTGGGAGGATAGCCATGGTAACCTATGACCCACTGCTCAGGGCATCATTTCTCCTTGTCCAGCTGGCTAAGAGCCCCAGGCTGGAAGTTCAAGTCCAGCTCTTCCGGTCACTTTGCGATGTCAGGATATGACCTAACCTCTCTGTTCTTTTTCCTCATTCCTGGGGTGACCACACAACTTACTGTGTAAGCTCAGCTGTTCATGAGGGTGAAAGGGATTCACTAACGGGATGGGATGCTGGGTTCCATCCCTGGGTATGTGGCACCCCACTTACTTGTAATACGGGGATAATAACAGTAACAAAACCACCACGACCACCACCACTGCACAGAGTTGCTCCAGATGTCAAACAATGGGTGTGAGGTACTGTGCAAAATGTTAAATGCCCTATAGATGATGGGATTTACGATGAATGATAATACTGTCAGTTACATTAGGAACCCCTTTATTTTCTTTAGCCAATGTTCATCCAATGTTTAGCAGTATGTAAACATTAACCACTTTGTAAGGTAGTTGCTTTTAGTTTCCCCATCCTGTGGATGAGGACATACGCACTCAGAGAGGGGCAGTAACTTGCCTGTGGTCTCACAGCTAATGATGGCTGAGCAAGCCAGTGCACGCGCTTACTTATGGCTCTGCTGTCCCTCAGGACTGACGTCTCCCTGCAATTGACTGAGTTTCTTCAAGCTTAGCAGCCTAAACTAAGTTTTGAGTCCCTGGAAGTTTTGTTAAGCGCTTTGGTGGCAGCTGTTCACTGTCACATGGCATTTCAGCAGCCCCCAGAGCTGGCTGGAGAAGGGCAGGCCTGGCCATTCTCTATCTTTGAGATGTCCAGTGACCTCTGAGTCTTTTTTCTCCCAAACCGAAAGAATGATCCCTACTTTTCCTTGCTGTATTCCTTGGGGATGATGAGATCACATTCGTAAGAAAGTCTCAGCTCCCTGGAGGAGGAATGAGTGAATAGGAGCTGCTATTATTTTTGCTAATAGCATAATTCTAACTCAAGATTTCAGGCAGAGCCATGTCAGATTCTGGTCACCTTTGTGGGGCTCCTTGGCCTACCTCTGAGGAAAGAACCCCTGACAGCCTCATCCCTTTCCTTTCCCAGGTTGGGCTTTTGATGTCCCAGGGGTCAAACTTAATCCTTTACACTTCTCCTATCCCTTTAGGAAAGTCAGATATCTAGATGCAGTACTGATGCTACCATTAAAGGGATATTCTCTCTCTCTCTCTCTCTCTCTCTCTCTCTCTCTCTCTCTCT